>NC_056735.1:1381635640-1381970640 GCF_019279795.1 Protopterus annectens | reverse complement strand
TGCACCACTTTACTTGTTTTTGTCTGCCTATACATTGGTCAACGACTACCAAATCTTTCAACTAAGTCAAATCTATTTAGAAATTAACTTATATAGTTTCACGCAAATAATCTCCCAACTAATAGCAACAGAAAAAAATTCTATCAGTCGACTATTAACTTTATCATTAAAACATATTACATAGTGTGGCATACTGCCCAACTGCCTAACTGTTCATCATCCAATGTATGTACTCTGAAATAAATCAAAAGAAAATAAAAGTATCATCCTTTAGATGGCACTGTCCCAAAAAAAGAAGTTATGTACTCACCATAACGTTCCATGTGAGTTGTTCATCTCGCCTTCATTCTTACTGATGGGTTCGAAGCCGATCCTCGACTCCAACTCAGCCAACTACAAAGGTCAAGGTCTTCAACCAGCTTGAGGCCAACTCCCTATCCCATGATGCACCCTGTGTTACCTCAGATCTTGTTTGCTGCCCCAATATATCATATACCATTATTCGTATCTTAAAAAAGGACAAACAGACCATGACAAATCATAATTCTCGGTCCTTGAGAAAGCCTGGAGGGGGTAGGCAGGTGGAACGTAAGAATGAAGGCAAGATGAACAACTCACATGGAACATTATGTTGAGTACATAACTTATTTATGTGAAGCTGTTCTATCTCACCGTTCATTCTTAATGATGGATAGCGTCCCAAGCACCATCTTTCTCGGGTGGCTGAAGGGAGTATATTCTTGAGGACAGAGGAACCAAAAGAAGCCCTATCCCTGGAGGCCCTGTCTACTTTATAATGAGTGATAAAAGTATGAGGCGTTGACCAAGTAGCTACTGCACAAATCGTATCCATTGGTAACTTGGCAGTAAATGCAAAGTGGAAACAGCTCTAGTTGAATGGGCTTTTATTTTGTGTTGTAGTGGAGCATTCACTGATGAATAAGAAATGTGATGCAGTCTGACAGAGTGGTTTTTGCCACAGGTCCACCTTTTTTGGACTCTGAAAAGGAAACAAAGAGATGTTCAGATTTTCTAAATTCTTTGATTCTATCCAGGTAAAATCGAAGTTGCTTGTGAACATCAAGTTTGTGCAGCGTATCCTCCAACATATTGCTGTGATTGGGGAAAAAACAGTAATTCTATGGTTTGATTAAGATTAGCTTCAGAACAAACTTTAGGTAAGAATGAGGGAATCGTTCGTAGGGAAACTCAGAATGAAAAATCAAATAAGGGGGTTTAATAGACAAGGCCTGCAATTCTGCAGATGTGATAGCTACTAGGAAAATGGTTTTCCAAGATAAATAATTCAATTCACATGAAGAAACTGGTTCAAATGGTGGAAGAATGATGTGTGAAAGCATAAAATTCAAATCCCAAGATGGATGAGGAGATTTAACAGGTGGTCTCTGATGCAAGGTCCCTTTAAGAAAGGCTTTGGATAGTTTGTGTGACATTACATTAGATCCCTCACTTCCAAGGTGAAAATTAGTGATTGCCACAAGTTGAACTTGAATGGTGGCTGCAGCAGCTCCTGTGTTGAAAAGCATAGTCAAAAATTTCATGATAGAGGAAATTGGGGCTAGGTAAGGGTCAATATTGTTCTGAGAAGCCCATATAGAAAATCTCTTCCATTTGCTTAGGTACAATTTTCTAGTAGACGATTTATGAGAAGATCTTAAGATATGTTGTGTTTCAGTTGAGAGGTCATGGAACCTGGCTATATTGGGAATTAGAGCAACTGTCAATTTGAGGGATTGAAGAGAGGGATGAAGAGCCCCTGATGAGTGAATAAGGAGGTCTTGCACTGGGTCCAGAATCCAAGGTTCTTCCAAAAGATGAGGTCGAAGGAGGGGAACCAAATCTGATGAGGCCAGTAAGGGGCTATTAGAATGATGGTCCTTCCCAAGGCTTTGGCTTTCTGTAATACTTTGGGTATCAGAGAAATTGGTGGGAAGGCATAAAGCAGACCCAGGGGCCAATTGTGCATGAGGGTGTCCCTTGGGGCATCTCCTGGAGGGGGGATTAGGGCAAAGTAGCTGCTGCATTTTGTATTCATGGGGGATGCAAAAAGATCGCAGCAAGGCTGGTCCCATCTGCAGAATATCCTTTCCACTATCTCTTCCTTGAGGGGCCACTCATGAGGCAACAAAATTGCCTTGTTGAGTTTGTCTGCTATCACGCTGGATTTCCCTGGGATGTGCATTGCTATCAGAAAGTGATGGGTGGAGGTAGCCCATTGTCACACTCTCAGGGCCTCTCGACATAAGGGGTAAGACCTGGTTCCTCCTTGTTTGTTTATGTACCAGACTACAGACATGTTGTCTGTCTGAATCGCAACTGTTCCCAGAGGAAGAGAGTCCTGAAAGTACCGCACTGCCAAACGTACTGCTCTCATCTCCAGGACATTGATATGCAGATGAGTCTCTAGTTTGTTCCTTGTGTCTTGGGCTGTTCTCCCCTGATAATACCCCCCATCCAATCAGGGAGGCATCTGTGGCCACAGTGGCCATTGGGGTGGGTAGGACAAAGGGACGACCTATCATTACTTGATTAGATGTCAACCTCCACCGAAGATCCTTTATACAGGAGTTTGTCAAAGCAATCAGATGTGAGACTGGAAGTTCTTGATAGGACCACTGCGTGAACAGGAGCCATTGAAGAATCCGCATGTGCATACTCCCCAAGGGAACAGCTATGATCCAGCCACCATCATCCCCAACAATTTAAGAACCTCTGAGGCTGGTACCCTGTCTCTCTACAGAAGTTTTAAAACTTGTTGTTGAAGTACAGTTACTCTTTCTGAAGGAAAGTTTAGTGTGGTGGTGGTGTCCAAATCTGCTCCTATAAAAACAATATGTTGTGACGGTGACAAGACAGATTTTTCTGAGTTTACTGTAATCCCCAATTGGCTGCACAGAGTCAAAGTGGTGTCCCTGGCTTGTATGAGCTGATGTCTGGTGGTGGCACTGAGGAGCCAGTCATCTAAGTACAGAAACACCTGAATCCCAAACTTCTCAGGTAAGGCATGACCACTGCCATGCATTTGGTGAACACTCTAGGGGCTGTAGTAAGACCAAAGGCCAGGGCTTGAAACTGGTAGTGATTGGCTCCCAGCCAAAAGCGCAGATGATCTCTGGATGGTCTGGCCATTTGTATATGATAGTACACACTCTGGAGATCTATAGAGCACGTCCAATGACTTTTCCTAGGAATGGAAGTATCAACTGAAGCATGACCATCTGGAACTTCTCTTTTTTGACAAATCTGTTTAGTCTGCTTAGATCCAGTATAGGTTTTCAGTCCCCTGTTTTCTTTGGAACTAAAAAGAACCTTGAGTAAGTTCTGGATCCTGTCTGATCTGCGGGGACTGGTTGGATCACTCTTTTTTCTAACAACCTTTGAATCTCTATGGTTGTTTGTTCCCTGTAATTGTGTGGAACATCTGGGATTCTTGTTATTACAGGGCATGGGGTGGCAAAAGGAATAACGTATCCTCTGAATATGATGCTTGTAACCAGCTGTCTTTTGTGATTTTTAGCCAGGCCCCTGGGTACAAAGATAAGCATCTCCCAACTGCCTCCAGAGTAGGACAGTCAGGCCTCCTTTCAGGAGTGCTGATAGGGCTTCGCAAAGAACTGATTGCTGTTGCCCTGATTCTGCGGACCCCCCTCTGCCACATGGATGAAGTCTTCCATTATTGCCCCCCCCTCTGCCCCTGGATCGGGGTTCACCATGTGTGTCCTGAAAGGCTCCTTGGGCTACAGGGAAACACATTTTTCCCCCTCTCTGCCCTTTGGGGTAGGGTCTAATAGGGATGGAAAAATGGACTCCAACGGCAGACAGAGTCGTTCCCTCCTGCTCACACCTCGTAAGAGTTTCCTTCACTTTGAGCCCAAAAAGAGACTAGCCATCAAAAGGGGTATTAACAAAGGATGACTTAAAGGGCTCCGCAAAGAAACATAAGCGCATCCAGGAATGTCTCCTAAGAGCAATTCCTGTACCCGCTGCGCTACTCATTCCATCAGCTGCATACAAGACCAGACACATGAAAGAATTTACCACAGAATTAAGAGCAGCAAGCTGGGAAGCAACCTTCTCTGACAGTCCTCAGCAACTAAACCTTGTAGAGTATCTCCAAGCTCTTTTAGGAGATCTCTTTGCAGTCTCATAAAGTGTGTAAGGTAGTTCAGTGATCGCATGGCAAAGGTCACTGAACTAAACATGTGCTTTCCGTTTCTATCCATGATCCTAGAATCCCTATAAGGAGGATGGACAGATGAACAGGTTTCTGACATCTCTTTCTTGGTGGCTGCCGCCACCACCATGGCATCAACAGGCACTCCTTTAGTGAGAAAAGTCTTGTCATGGGGAAAAGTTATAAATTTATTAGGCCTCCTAGGGACAGGCTCCATGGTGTCCGGAGACTCCCACACCCTTTGTGAGACCAGGTCCATAAGCTCATCGAAGAGCAGAGGCACCCAAGAGGTGGAGGGCTGAGACCAAAAAGCCTTCAGGAGAACCGACTTATCATCAGTAGGGTTGATGGACTGCCAGCCACCCCTCTGTTCAAGGATTTCCAAGACATCTGCAAAGAAGATATCCTCTGAGAGGGACCCTTCTGATTCATCTAAGTCAGTGTCTGAGGTGATGTATTCCTGTTGGGAGTCCAGATGCTTCCTCTTGCATAATCTCTTCCTGGGAATCTCATCAGTGGGAGCCTCTGATGAGGTCTCAGAAGAGCAGAGTCCACCCAATGGGGCTTGCTGAGGCTCCAGGTCTCTACACTTTAGTGGGATCTGTTTAGCAGAAGAAGACAAAGGCACTTTAGAGGAGGAGGTCACTGGTCTTAAAGTTGCAGATGTCCTAGGGGACATTATTTTTCTCATAGCATTGAAGGCACCTCTGCTCTGGTGCAAAGCAACCCCTGGATCTGAAGAAACCAAAGATTCTCTTGGCACCAGAACAGCGATCTCCAATCCCAAGTTAGGTGCCAAACTCATCCGAGCTGAAGCCCACAGAGGCAGATGCAGAACCAAAAGATCAGTTCAACTATCCTCCCCAGACCAGACCGGTGAGTGAAGGCTCCTAGACTCCTCAACAGACACCAAGCTAGTCTGTGTAGTCAGCACCGATGGCACTAGAACAGGCATCAGCTCTGAAGGCTCCACAATTATCAGTTTCAATTCCTCTGGCTCCGAAGGCCTGGTTTGAATCAGAGGAGGAACAGAAGTAGAAGGGAGAACTCTAGTCATTTCCAAAGCCCCTTGGGTTGGACCCAATAACAATTTGGCAAGTGCCGGTATCTGTAACAAATTCTGTACCACTCGATCCACATCCAAATCTGAAAGTTTTCTCAAGGACCGAGAAGACAGAATAGACAAAGCCACTGACAGAAGTATTAGTGATTTTAACACCAGACAGACTGGTTCCAAGACTGGGGAATGGCTCTGAAGGGTAACGACACCTGGTTCTGAGGTCTGTGGAGCCAATATCGAAGATTTTTCAAATGGCTTTGATGCAGAAGGTTTCGGCTCTGAGGATGCCAAGTTCAAAGACTTAGAAGATTTAGAAGATTTGTCATGTCCATCTTTGTCAAAGGTTTCCAGAAAGGAGTATTTAAGCAATCCTCTGTCAGTTAACTTCCTCTCATGCAAAACACGGGTACTGAAGGAATGGCAAATGGAGCAGTTCTCCTCTAAATGCACCTTGCCTAAACAAGAAACACAATTAACATGACCATCGGTCAAAGACATCTTTTGCCCACATTTAGGGCATTTCTTAAACCCTGATTTGGGGTGTTTCTCCTTATCTTCATCAGCCATGCTCATACAAAAAGGTATAGTAATCCCCACTCTAAGAGATATGCAATATTCTAGAAAAAATATATTAAAGAACTTTCACTGGCCAGAGCTGTGAAGGATCCTCCGATCTGTTGCAGCAGCAAACAAGATCTGAGGTAACACAGCGTGCATCATGGGATAGGGAGTTGGCCTTGAGATGGTTGGAGACCTCGAGCTTTGTAGTTGGCTGAGTCGGAGTCGAGGATTGGCTCTGAACCCATCAGTAAGAATGAACGGTGAGACAGAACAACTTCACATATAATTTTTATGATTTTTATGATTTATGATGTAGGTTAACATACCTTCTTTATAAAGGCTTTTTCCTGGGTCTTATCCTCTTTGGTGTATATAATTCTCTGGCACAAAAGCTGGTATCGATGGAGTACAGCTAAGGTTTGCAGATTATTGCAAAATGGGGGTGGTTATCAAACGTCCATCCTGATATGCAAATTTTCCAGCAAGTGCTACAGCAATCAAATGATTGGTACAGAGCTGTAGCTGGTTCATCTAGCATCTAGAGACCCTCCATAATCTGGTGTCCCTCAATTCTAAGTTGAAGAGCAAAAAAAAGTGAGGTGGTCCATTCTCCTGATCTGAAACCCCTCGCTTCTCTGCCAAGGAGAAGCTCCAGATCCTCTATGTCCTTCACGTCTAAGTGAAAAGCAAAAAAACCCTCTTCTTTTAAAAAATATACCAAACTACTACAGTTTAGACAACACACAAAGCACTGAGCAAGAGCTTCAGTCATGACTGTAGAATCAGTATAGGAACTGATTTCCATACAGGCAAGCAACTGTGCTCCCTAAAACCTTGTGCTCAGAGCAGCTGCTCCCATTGCTTTGTTTATTAATAATGGGCTTGCTCTCAATGCCAAAAAATGTAGTAAAGTTTATTTTCGAAAATATAGCATTACTTCCTGTTACTATACAGATAGTGTTCCACTTAAATGTGACACAATCATCAAAGACTTGCATAACTTTTTTGATAACAGACACTCCAATATAAAAAATGACTTTGTTAATAACAAACACTCCTTTGACCACTCCATCTTTGTAATGGTTAGAAATTTCTTAGATCCTTCTGTCTTGCAAAACTTACCCTTCTTGATATCTCCTCAAGTACCAAAGAAATTACAATTCCACTTTATTTCTTCCTTATTGGAACCATCATTGAATGCAATGCCTCCTTAGGCACATACCTCGTTAAGCACCAAAACCAATCTGAGACCTCAGTATTTTCTCAACAAAAGTTCTCCGGTCACAGTAACCTTAGTTACATAGTTTAAAAGCCTGTCTGTATATTCTGTGTTATATAGACTTCTGTGGGGTGATCTCTTCTTAGCCTTCCATGCTATGAATAACCCAGCACTCTTTGAACTCCTTGACCTACATGTAACTAGTAGTAAAGCAAACACCCATTTAATGGACCAAAGCCTATACTGCAACATCAAAAACACAAAATGGTATAACCAATGCCTAACACAATGTATTCCACATATATAGAACAGGCTGTCCTTAAATATCCAGCAGAATACTTCCCAAGCATCCTTTAAAATCAGTCTGGATGCCAGCATAGGTAACTATACCACAGATATGTGAAGACAGTCCACTTAATGGGGGACATTGATGGTCTCCTAACAATATTTTGTGATGCAGCTGAGCTTTTCAATGGTTTTCTTGGTTGTAAGCTTAGTAAGAACCTATAAATGCAAATAGCCTCCCATTAAAAAGCATCTACTAAATGAAATTGTAAACAATAAGTAAACAATAATGACAGAGTCTTAAACATATTAATTACTTCAGCCCTTTTATAGAAAAATATATTTAAATACAGACATGTAACCTGGCCAACGATATATAATAAGTAATGCAAAACACAGACATAAAGCTTTAAAAATCCCAATAAAAATATGCAAAAACTGTGAAATAAACAAGACTATCAAAGTTTTTAAAATCATATTGAAATGAAGATGGGACATAACAAAAAAAGGATACCTTACAGACATCCAACTGCAAAAAAAAGCTTAATCCTAAAATGCACTGGAGTACTATCAATAAACTTTTAAACCCTTGTTAACAAACTAATACTCATCCTTACTTGTATGACAACTAATACAGTCTACACATTCAACTTACATTTTTTACAGGCTGCCACATCACTAATACACCTCCATAATTCTACAGAAACAGATGACAATATGCATCGCATCAAAGAAGCTTTAACATTTCATTGGGTCTCCATAGCTCAAACTGTAATCCAGCACCCAATAATTTACCTTCAGAATTCCTTCATATAGCAGCAGATGCAATCACTTAACCTTTAGCAATCCTTATAAACATCTATCAAAAAATATGTATCCCTAAAAATCTGAAAGCAATACTATATTGTCCCATTACACAAGGTTGGTAAAACTTTTCTAATTATTGACCTATTCCCATCATATCCACCATCTCTAAAATCTTTGAAAAAGTGTTGGTAAATAAATTTGAGGTTACATTTTGAAAAACAGACTAATCTCCCCTACACAACATGACATTTGCCCAAAGCACAGTACTAAAACAGCATGTTTCACCTTCCAAAATTAAATTAACAAAGCTGTTTCCCTGTTTTTAAACTGACCTAAACTTTTCAACACTATCTCACATGAAGCCCTATTATATAGTCTAGGTAAGCTGGGGATGAGTACTGACATAATATGCTGGGTCAAAGGCTACATAGTAGAATACTCAAAATGCATACTCTGAAAATATGACTATTTATCATTCTAATCTATAACAGTCAGTGACCCACAAGGATCAACATGAGAACCCTGCTTAATTAATATACTTATTAAAGAGATGTATAAAATGGATGGAAATTTCATCTTAGTATAATATGCAGATAATTCTGCAATGATATCCACAGCTGTATCTCCTACTGAACATCTATTGCTTACCCAAAACTCTTTCAACACTTTACAAAAATGAGTACTCAAATCACAACAGTCTTAAATGCCAAAAGACTAAAACTGAATCTTTATAACTCTAACAAGACCCCCACATACAGTTTAGATTCTCTAAATCATACCCAACAAAACTGATATCTCACACTAAATTGTTTGGGGACATTGTTGATTATAACTTAGAATCTGACCTTCATATCCAGTATGTGGAGCATAAACAAATCAAAAAGTAAAAATTTTAGCTGGAATTCAGAAACACTGCAGGTGAGGTCAATGCCAACCACCTACTATTTACCCAGTTTGCGAAAGGAGGCTTGAAGCTCATTAATAATGAAGAGTAGAAGAAGATGAGTGTATTACATGTTCCACTTGTGGTTGTAGCAAAAATGTGATGAGGACTTGTTGTCCTGAAGTGTGGGCAGGGGGAAAAAGGAGGAGGAACAACAGTGAACATCACTCATGTAAAAAGAGGCTGTGTCCAATTATGTGTGCAAAGCAGTGACAAGAAGCAGTCATGTGAAAGCCTTAAATGGCCACTATAAAGGTGTGCTCATCTACTTTTTGACCAAATTCAAGGGTGGAAATGAGAACATAGTAAAGTGAGGAAAAATGGGAAAGCAAGTAGAGCAGAGAACAAAAGTTGAAACCCTAAGCAAACAGCAAGACTGAGGTGGGGAAGTTTGGATAAAATGGTTTTGTGGGTCAGATTCCCATTTTATACACATATGAAGAAAAGGTAAATTGGGAAAAGAAGTAAGAGAAGTAAAAGGGAGGTAAGAGTGTCAAAGTAGCCGGCTCACTCAAACAAACACAGATGACTGACAAGACTAAAAGTACAGGTGCTGACATAATGAGGAAGGTTGAGGACATGGGGAAGGAGATTGTGAAACCTAAATCAATTAGTTAAAGAAAAAAAATTACAGTCCACCTTTGGTGATTCTCTGTACTCTGTTCAAAATAAAAAAAGTTAAAAAGTCAGAGTCAACTAAACAGAGTCAACCTAACCAAAAAAACTGCTAATAAATTAGCATTGGAGATGTGGAATACTTACACAAAAACACTTCCTCACACTCACACTCTCATTTTATTGTATCTTGTGACTAACTCCCTTGCCACTATCATCTCGGCATTCTAACCAACAGTCAGTATAACCTGTACCTCTGTCATCTCTGTCCTCTTCATGTTTTAAGCTTGCTTTAAAAAATCAGACTTATCTTTCATTTCTTTTTCTATATGTATGTCATTCAGTACTACTATGCAATGTTTTCTTTAAAAGAATTAAACTTGTTTTTGAATTACTTTGTACCTCAGTGTTGAACTTAGATATTTGGTTTCATTTTTGCAGTCATGCATAGCTTGAAATGTTCATAGATGTTTGTAGTTTGGATCTGGCATTTTCGTGTACTATCTTTGTAGAGTTTTTCTCCCCAGACTTCCACTAAAAAGGGGGGGGGGGCTTTTTGCCATGTTGGACTACTTCCACTCAACAAATGGAAATAAAATAAACTGTGGGTTCAGGTCACAGTACCTACTGAATCACAATCCATATATTTGTACAATGACTCATGATTTTGTGAGTTAATGGCTTATTTTATGTAGTTGTAGCCTCAACAGGGTCATGCTGTGTTTCTGCTTGTGCATACTTATTCCAGAAAGGCACATTGCTCTCTTTCAATCAAACTATTTATCACAGAGTGGTCACATTAGCTTAACATTCATTCTGAATCCCGGTCATTATTTCCATACATAACTGGTTTTAAATCTCCACATTTGGGGATAGCATTTCTTGTTATTTAGTTAGCTTTGACATATTCATCTTCACTTCTATGTTTCCTTACTGCTATAAACTGTGCTTATAATAACATTATCTCTTCAAATACATCTCTTATAAAATGTTCAGGGTTCCCTTGCTAAACCTGACTTTATTGGCATACACTGCAGCATTTATATATAATATCCTAACCTACAAATTATGTGATCCTTGTGTTCAGTAGCATTAACTCCCACTCCCACCTAAGAAAACTAAGGTATCTGGAATCCATTTGGACTTTTAAATATTAATCAACCAATATAATCTGCAATATCCTAATGTGCAGCTGTGCCATACTTTGCACCTACACAATGTCCACCAGGAAATATCCACCAGAATATGTAAACATTCTAACTATATAAACACTCTTTTTAGCAAGTCTGTGAGGTGAATGTGAAATTCTGTAATAGAAACATCAAACTATGGAGGAAATGCTGTTTGGATGTTGAATGTTTCAGCAAGTGTTAAAAGGGGTGCTAATAACTGTACAGACTATTTTTTTAACTACATATGTGATATGAAGACTTAGAATTTTCAGCAAGTATCATAAAATATTAACATATCAGCACTGAAACTCTCTTATTAGAGATAGGTTCATAGGTTGATACTGGGCTATCTGCCCGAAGGCATATATTAGCCCAGCCACGTTGTGCGGTATTCACCTCCCCTTTAGTAGTTCCCTAGACCCTTGTACTAGCAGCTAGTACCCTTGGCCCCTATCTAGTAGTGCTGTTGGTGTGATCCCCGGTGTGAACTTTCTGTTACCCATCCACTCATCAAGGTTCCTCTTCAAGAGTGATAGTGAGGGGCTCTGTCTTATGTAGATCGGGACCCTGTTCCATAGTAAGAGAAGTCTCTGTGAAGGGAATCTATCCCTCCAGCATGTTCTATTCATTGTTGTGTTGAGGTTTATATCCCTAGAGTGTGTAGCTAGAGTAGATTTGGTTTTCCTAAGATGGAGCATGTTCAACAATTCTGGGTTGGACATGGCTCTGTACGTTAGACAGAGATTGCCTCTGAGAAAGTGGTATGCAACAGAGAACAGTCTTAGCTTTTTCAATCATGCTAGATGTCTATCAAGTTCTTGCTGCTGATTGGACCCTACATATTACCATAACATTTTGTAGCGCATAAACTAGGACGCTTGAAATTAAAATATTGCTGTAGCTTTAAACAGGAACAGAGAGATGCTGTTTTTTAAACAAGAAACATCTTCATTAAATTATTACATATGACATGGGCAATCTTACATTTATATAAATGAAAATAAAACATGCCAATACAATTTCAATTGCAAACATTATACATTACAAACCATGCTGACACAACTATAGCTACAAACATTATACAACACCTTATATTATACGATGACTGTCCATTAACATTCTAAAAGTAACAAACTGATTGGTCAGCCCAACCAGTGTGCCTGTTGTAAATCCAAGCATATACCAATGAAAAAATGTCTGGTCACCCGAACCTTTTTCCATTAATATATGCCATAAAAATTTCACTTTTTTTCATTTAAAAAAAAAAAAAAAAAAGAATAAACTTACAAAACTAGAGACTTGAAACCAACGAGAGACATGGGGCAGACAAAAATAAAAGGATAATCAGGTATGTTATGCAAAATTAGAGAAACATTACTTATTTATTTATTTAAATTATATGATATTTAGGAGGATTAGTATTGTGACTTACTGTGGTGGTGGTGCTGCAGTAGCATTGTCGCCTCACAGTAAGACGTTGTCCTGTTCGATTCTCAGCTAGAGCGTCTTCTGTGTGGAGACATGCGTGAATGGGCATACCTTCGTTGAAGGTTGTGCGTCACGGCCGGCAACTCGGCACGTAAAAATCTACTGCCAATCATTAGCGGACCAGAGTTCCGCTGTGGCGACCCCTAACCAGGAAAAGCCGAAAGACACAACTTATTTATTTGTTTGTTTAAATTTATTTATTTTATTGCATTTGTTTAATGGGAAAGTCCACTGGACCTAAAGGAGCCCATTTTAATGGAGGCCCGGGGAGAAAAGCTACAACAAGAACATAGATACAGAAAAAAATATAAACATTAATTGGCACAGAAGTAGAAACAGTGTTACACATAGCAATTACAGTAATACGCGTTCGAAAGACATGCGTAGAATGGGCGTGCCTTCGTTGAAGGTTGGGCATTGAGCTGGCACCTCGGCACCCGTAAAAAATCTACTGCCAATCATTAGCAGACCGGAGTTCCGCTGTGGCGACCCCTAACGCCAAAAGCCGAAAGAAGAACAACATATACATAAAAGCAGTAATTTAGTTAGTTTGGTTACAGTAATATATATATATATATATCTATATATATATATATATATATATATATATATATATATATATATATATATATATATATATATATATATATATATATATATATATATATATATATATATACACACACATAATAAAGCAGGAATTTAGTTGGTTGCCAAATGAATTCAATCAGAGAGGTATAAACAGAGATATATTAATCAAGTGATGAAAAAAATAAACATGGAGAAAGTATCATCAGTCACTAGTAGCAAAAGGCATAGGAATTTAGTTATCATATAAGGAGAGGGAAGAGGTTAGGTTATAGAGCAGGTACATAGCCAGGAAGAGTTGAGATGATTTTTCAGTTTGAAGGCAGTGGTGCTGCCTGGATTTCTTATAGAAGCATTGAATGTTAGCTGAACTGGATGTTTTGACTCTGTTTTTTCAGCTAGTGCTTGCTAGATTTTATTGCCTGTTAGAATTCCTGCATAGACAGTAACTGCAGTCGGGGGTAGTCTCTTTCATTGATATTCTGTTACTGCCTATTTAAGTGGTACATTTTGGAACATTTTCTGCTTAAAACCTGAGCTTTGGCCGGCTAAGATCTACCTGTATTCAACTGGATGTATAAGAGAATTTAAGTACCTTTTATCAGCATTTTTTCACATAATACGGCATTTTAATTGATTTATTTGTGTTGCATTGAATATTAACTGAATTGGAAGTTTTGACTCTGTTTTTCAGTTAGTTCTCCACCCACCTTCCCTAGTTTTGTTTTGGTGTTAATCTTGGTGGCTTTGAAACTGCCCACCCCTCTTGTAAATTTGTGTTTGGATACTCCTTCTGGGCCCATCTCATTTGCTCACTCAACTGAGTGCAGTGAGATCATATTCTGATTTCAGGCACTCCTACTGTGTACAAAGAGTGCATCTGGGAAAGAAAAAAAAATGTTAAGCCTTTCCTGTAAGTGGTCTAGACTGTTTGTAGGCTTCTGAGCCCCCAAGCCTTTCTGTGTTGGAGGGAAGCTTTCTAGCTTAATTTTGTTCCTTAGAACTAGCCAGTTTTCTTGTTTCAGCACTCAAATCTGTTTCTTTGAACTCAGCACTTATTCAGAACTTGTTGTAAGCACTAAATAAGCTGCAAATTACTACAACACTCAACTTTCCTCACTTGTCTAGAGGAAAGCAGTTTTTTAGTACTTAATAAATAAGCACATATCCAGGCATGTCTAAGGATCAGCTCCCGGTGTTCTCTCCTGTCTACCTGATGAATCTGGGCATCTTGGGCCAATGCAGCAACTGCCTCATGTACATAGACAATCCTCTCCTCCTACCAGCCAACACTACAACCTGTGACAGATGCACTTATATAGCCAAACTGGAAGCAAAGCTCTCTTCACCCAAGACTGGACTAGACAGTCAAGAGGAGAAGGTAAACACTTGCACCACACCACACTCATCACATAGTCCCTCAAAACCTACACCACCAAAACACACACATAGAAACACAAAACACACACCTACATTCACGGAGGCTCTCAATAAAAACCTGCCCAAGCATCAGGGACCTCCAAAGCAGAAATGCAAGCAAACTTCACCCCACCCCAACACAACCCAAATGACACATAGCCCACAAACTCAGTGTGCCACTCAACCACAGCCCATAAGGCATAACAACGTACCCAACACTCTAGTGATAGGTGACTCTATAGTCAGGCACACTGATGTTCCACTCACCAGGCTAAACAAGGAGAAAGTTACTGTCAGCTGCCTGTCAGGTGCCAGGATCCACCATATAACGCACACACTCAGGTCACTCCACAACAAGTACAAATATGACACTGTCATTGTCCATGTTGGTGTGAATGACCTGAGACTTACCTCCCTGGACTACATGAAAAGAGACATGGAGGAGCTCTCCGATCCTGTAGCCCAGGCAGGTATGACCCTAGCCCTAAGTAGCATCCTGCCATCACCCAGAATGATACCACAGTACAAGGAAAAAATGACTGACTTCAACAATTGGCTAAGCTTCTGGTGTCATTCTAAGGGGATCCAGTATTTGTCTGCCTGGGAAGACATGATCGAGAGACCACAATGCTTTGCCAGAGATGGCCTGCACCTGTCACCCTTGGTATTCCGGATACTGGCTAAAGCTCTTGCCACCCCTATAGTGCCTTTTTTAGGCAAGGTTCAAATGACAAATTCACCACCGTAACATGAACAAGCAAGCAAAATCTGAGGGTAATGCTACTCAATGCTAAAAGTCTAAACCTCAAAATGCGCTCACTCAAGACACTCCTTAAAATGGAGAACATCGACATCTGTGCAGTGACAGAGACCTGGTTCAAAGCTCCAGAGACCACCCCTGCGTTGCCAGGCTATAATTCATACCACACCTTTTGGCCACCTAACCCAGAACGAAGCAGTAAAGGGGGAGGTGTGTCGATATTCATTAAGGATATCCGCACCTCCAGGCTAGTTGCACAGGATAATGCATCCAAGATTATCCAATTGCAACTAACTCTGGGCAAGACCACAATTCAAATTGTAGCTTGCTACAGACCCCCCACCATGCCCCAGGATACTCACTCCTCATTTCTTGATACACTGGAAAGTATTAGGGTACAACCTAACACCCTAATAATGGGTGATTTCAACTACTCCTCCATTAACTGGGAAAACTACTCATGTACCAACTCTTTTGCTCAACGTTTTTTGGAATTCATAAATTCCAATACCTTGGATCAGCTTATTCATACCCCCACCAGGGGCAGCAATATCCTAGACCTGGTCATTACCAACATGGGCAACTGGTGCTCCACACCAGAGGTCAATTCCTCGTTGGTCAGATCCGACCACAAGCTAATCACCCTAGACATCCACATCCCACTCCCACTCCCAATTAGGGAAACCACCGTAAAAACTTCTCCAAAGCCAACTTCACACTTCTTAAGACAGAAGTGGAAAACTTCATGACACCCATGTAGACGGACAATAAATGGATGACTGCTGAATCTTACACAAATGCACTTTATAAGCACTTACACGAGTGCATGGATCATGCTTTCCCTAATAGAACCAAGATGCTATCCTCCAAAAAAAGGAAGACAATTTGGTGGTCCTCTGCCATAAACAAACTCTACAACAGAAGAAAGAAACTGGTGCAAAAAAGAGTAAAATTCCATGAGTGGAAGAACTCTCTGGTCAACCTCAGTAAGAAGCTGAGATCCCTCATAAAATCCTCCAAAGCTAGTTACAAAAACAAAACTGCCACTGACTCTAAAGACAACCACAAAGCATTCTATAGCTATGTCAATAATCTCAATGTCAACACTCAGATCTGCTCTGAGTTACAGCACAACGGCACCAAATATACAGAACCAACTGATATTGCCAACATCCTGGCAGATAGGTTCAGTGCTAATTTTACCCCCCTCTCACCCCCTAGAGGGTCCATCTCTATACCGGAAGAATGCAAAGTTCCTGTAATCACAGCTGCACATGTAAAAACACACTCTCCAAAGCCAAGAACACAGCATCCATGGGACCTGACAATATCCCAGGCTGTGTTCTTTATGAACTACAGAATGAACTGGCACCTTACCTAAGTACCATGTTCAATCATAGCCTCACCTTAGGCTTTGTGCCCACTGAATGGCGCACCGTGACGGTTATCCCACTCCACAAAGGGGGAGCCACGACGAACCCTGGGAACTACCGCCCCATTACTGATGAGCCTGGTCTGCAAGGCCATGGAACGTATCATCATGGAACTCATAAACAAAGACATTGGTAATCTCCAAACTCTGGACCCTACCCCGTTCGGGTTTGTAAAAGGCAGATCATGTCTCCTAAACCTGATTGACTTCTTTGAAGCAGTCACCAAAGCCATAGATGACGGTAAAGTAGTTCACACAGCTTATCTAGATCTCGCCAAGGCTTTCGACACCATCCCCCACTCTGGAATTATAGATAAGCTCACTAAACTAGGTATAAATTCCTATGTCACAAGATGGGTTGCCAACTGGCTCATGGACAATACCCACACTGTGAAAGTAGCAGACTCCAAATCCAACTTCAGACCAGTGACAAGTGGAGTACCACAGGGTTCATTCCTGGGTCCTCTCCTGTTTGGTATCTATTTCTCTGAAGTACAGGCTAACACAGAAGGTCTTTGGCTAACAAAGTTTGCAGATGACTGCAAACTAGGAGCCATAATCGAAACTTCCAATGATGTGGACATACTACAAAAGGGCCTCACTGAGACAGATGCCTGGTGTCAAAGCCATGGCCTGAAGCTCAATGCCAAAAAGTGTATTGTCATCCCCTTTGGTAAAAACTCTGTACCCATGAACTACCACATAAGTGATAGTCTACTTAATGCCAAAAGTGTGATAAGGGACCTTGGGACACAGGTGGATAGTAGTGTCTCCTTTGATAACAACATCGCCACAGTAGTCAGGAAATCCTTCTACGTGGCTCACCTCATTACAAAAGGTTTCCCTTCCAGAAAAAAAGAGGTCATTATTCCCCTCTACTCATCACTCATTAGACCAATTATAGAGTACAATGCCACTTTTGGTATGTACCTCACAAGACATCTACAACAACTGGAAAGGCCACAGAAATACCTCACAAAGAGGATTACTGGCCTCAAACAGACCGTCTAAAAAAACTCCAGCTTTACCCTGTCGCATATCGCCTACTCAGGGGTGATCTCAGCCTATCATACAAAGCTATGTCAAACCCAGAGCTGTTGGACATGCTCCACTTAAAGAAATCCCAATCCTTCCAAGCTACACGCTCTAGGGACCTAAACCTTGCCACCACAATAAACATAACATGCTGGAGGGATAGATTCCTGTCCCAGAGACTTCCCCATACTCTGGAACAGACTACCTATCTATGTCAAACAGAGCTCCTCATTAGCACTCTTCAAGAAAAATCTTGATGATTGGATGGGAAATAGGAAATTCACCCCAGGGATCAATTCTGTGGCTCTGCTCGACAAGGGCACAGGAAAATAATTTTCTTGGGTGGCGAAAGCCAGGGTACCTTTTTGGCTAGGCTTATATAGGGGTCTATATTAAAACACCAAACATTTAAAATGTCGAGTGTTCTAATATCGACCCATTTTCAGCGAATGCTGAAAATATCGAAGAAGCATAAAACCGAATTCTTTCCTAGGGAAAGAATTTGGTTGTCCGTTTCTATTGCTTCGGTATTTTCAGCACTCTGTAGGAAAGTTACAGGTCAGGTTCAGGTAAGTGTGAGATTGAGTGCGGGTTAGGTATGTGTGCGATTGTATGGACATGAGGGTTAGGGGGGGTTAGGTGAGTTAGGGTTAGGGTGCGGGTTAGGTATGTGTGCGATTGTGTGGACATGAGGGTTAGGGCAGGTTATGTGAGTTAGGGTTAGGGCGCGGGTGAGGTGAGTGTGCGATAGTGACGGACCTTAGGGTTAGGGTTTGGGTTAAGGTAAGTGGATAGTTAGTGGTGTGTGTATAGTTTAGTGTAGGGTTAGGTGTAAGATTTTAGGTGTGTATGTGTGTGGATTGCTATTCGTTTGGTGTGCTTATGTTGTGTGTATGTGTTTTGGAACAGCAAATTTTTTCCCTAGGAAAAAATTTGCTGTTTTGAACGTTCGATGTTTGGTATTTTCAATTGGTAGGGTTCGATATTAGAACACTCAACATTTTGAATGTTCGGTTTTCTAATATAGACCCTTATATAGGCCCTATTGCTAATAGCCTAGTACCTACCTATGAACCTAAAAGGTGGGAGTGAGTTCCATAGTCTGGCAATGTCGAAGGAGTAGTGGAGTTGACCAGCAGGAAAGGCGGGTTGAGGAGCAAAGTGAGGGCAGCAAATGGAGCAGGACCAGCCCACAAAGGGAGAAGAGCTGAAAAACAATCAGTTTAAGGTGAGTAATAAGCTTAAAATATCAGTATTTAACAAAAGCTTAATCTAAGTAGCTCTGGAATACTTAGGTTCATAGGTTCATAGGTAGGTACTAGGCTATCTGCCTGAAGGCATTTATAAACCTAGCCAGAATGTGTTGGCTTCCGCCGCCCCCTTAGATTAGTTCCCTGTGCCTCTGTCCAGCAGAGCCACTGAAGTGATCCCCGGGGTAAACTTTCTGTTTCCCATCCACTCATAAGGGTTTCTCTTGAAGAGTGTTAGTGAGGAGCTCTGCCTAATGTAGATTGGAATCTTGTTCCAAAGCATGGGAAGTGTCTGAGACAGGAATCTATCCCTCCAGCGCGTCCTATTTATTGTTGTGGTGAGGTTTAGATCCCTAGCGCGTGTGGCTCGAGGAGATAAGCTTTTCTTTAGGTGGAGCATGTCCATCAGTTCTGGGTTGGACATGGCCTTGTATGTCAGGCAGAGATCACCTCTGAGTAGGCGGTATGCAACGGAGTACAGCTAGAGTTTCTTCAGTCGAGCTGCATAGGGCATCTGTTTGAGGCCAGTGGTCCTCTTGGTGAGGTATTTCTGTGGTCTTTCCAGCTGTTGCAGGTGTCTTGTAAGGTACATCCCAAATGGGGCATTGTACTCTATGATGGGTCTGATAAGCAATGAGTAGAGGGGCACAATGACCTCTTTTGATCTGGATGCGAACCCTTTTGTGATAAGGTGGGCCAAGTGGAAGGATTTTCTAACCACTTTGGCAATGTGATTATCAAAGGAGAGTTTACTATCTACTTGGGTTCCCAGATCCCTTATTATGTCTTCCGTATTTAGGGGACTACCACCTATGTGGTAGTTTGTGGGTACTTTGTTTTTGACAAAGGGGATGACTATGCAATTTTTGGCATTTAGCTTGAGGCCATGATTTTGACACCAGGTATCCGTCTCAGTGAGACCCTTTTGGAGGATGTCTGTGTCAGCCAGAGAGTCAATTATAGCCCCTAGTTTGTAGTTGTCTGCGAACTCGGTCAGCCATAGTCCTCCTGTGCTTGCCTGTATCTCTGAGAAGTATATGCCGAACAGGAGGGGTCCTAGCACTGAGCCCTTGGGAACGCCACTTGTAACCAGTTTAGAGTCAGACCTAGCTCCTGCAACTCTTACCACATGGGTTCTGTCCGTGAGCCAGTTGGCAACCCATCTTGTGACGTAGGGGTTTATGTTCAAGCTGGTGAGCTTGTCTATAATACCAGAATGGGGAATGGCATCAAAGGCCTTTGTGAGGTCTAGGTAGGCTGTGTGTACCAACTTTCCCTCATCTATAGCCTTGGTAACTGTCTCAAAGAAGTCCTCCAGGTTTAGGAGGCATGATCTGCACTTAACAAAGCCGAACTGGGTAGGGTTCAGTGTTTGGAGGTTCCCAATGTCTCTGTTAATGAGTTCCATGATGATGCACTCCATAGCCTTGCAGACCAAGCTAGTCAGGCTTATAGGGTGATAGTTCCCAGGGTCTGTTGTGGCTCCACCTTTGTGGAGCGGAATAACCATTGCTGTGCGCCACTCTATGGGTACTTAACCTGTGGAGAGGCTGAGTTTAAACAGTGTGTTTAGGTGAGGGGTTAGTTCCTCTTTGAGCTCGTGTAGGACACAGCCTGGGACACTGTCTGATCCCATTGATGCTGTGTTTCTGGCTTTGGAGAGGGCTGTTTTAACCTGAGCGTCTGTGATTTCAGGAGCTCTACATTCTTCTGGTATGGTTATGGGCCCTTTTGGAGGTGAGAGGGGGATGAAGTTTGCGCTGAACCTGTTTGCCAGGATGTTGACAATATCAGTCAATTCAGTGTATTTTGTGCCATTCTGCACTAACTCCGAGCAGATCTGAGCATTGCCTCTTAGATTCTTGACATAGCTAAAAAATGCCTTGTGGTTATCTTTGGGAGTCCTTGGCAATTTTCTTTCGAAACTCACCTTGGATGATTTTATGAGGGATCGTAGTTTCTTGCTGATACTGATCAGGGATGTCTTCCCTTCCTGGGATTTTACTCTTTTCTGTACTAGTTTCCTCCTTCTATTGTATAGCTTGTTTATGGCAGGAGTCCACAAGACTGGTTTCCTTTTCTTGGAGGAGTGCATCTTGGTTATGCTTGGGATAGCACGATCCATGCATTCTTGTAGGTGCCCGTCGAATGCATTACTATAGGATTTTGCAGCTTGGACAATGTTATCCTTTAGTATGGGGGCTTTGAAACTTTCAACCTTGGTCTTAAGTAACGTGAAGTTTGCTTTTGAAAAGTTTTTCACGGTGGTTTCCTTGTCCGGGGGTGGGGCGGAATGTGGATATCCAAAGCAATTTGTTTATGGTCAGATCTAACCAGTGAGTGGTTGCCCTCCGGTGTGGAGCACCGGTCACCCATGTTGGTGATGACCAGGTCCAATATGTTGTCACCTCTGGTGGGAGTGTTGACCAGTTGATCCAGGGCATTTGAGTTTATAAATTCTAGGAAATGTTGGGCAAGGGAGTTAGTACTTGAGTAGTTCTCCCAATTAATGTTTGGGTAATTGAAATCACCCAATATTAGGTTGTTTGGTAGGACCTTTATATTTCCCAGTGTTTCCAGAAATGCGGAATGAGGGTCCTGGAATATGGTGAGTGATCTGTAGCAAGCTACAATTTGAATTGCAGTTTTGCCCATTGTTAGTTGCATGTGGATGATCTCTGAAGCATCGTGCTGTGCCACTAACCTGGAGGTGTGGGTATCCTTGATGAATATGGATACATCGCCGCTTGTATTTCGGTCCGGGTACTGTGGCCGAAATGTATGGTATGAGTTGTAGCCTGGTAGTGCTGGGGTGCTCTCTGGAGCCTTAAATCAGGTTTCTGTTACTGCACATATATCGATTTTCTCCATACTAAGGATTGCCTCAAGTGCGTGCATCTTGAGGTTTAGACTTCTGGCATTGAGTAGCATTACCCTCAGTTTTTGTTACTTGTGCTATTTATGGCGGTGGGTTTGTCTTTTGAGCCTATAAAAGGCACTATGGGGGTGGCAAGAGCCTTGGCCAGTACTTGAAAGCCTAAGGGTGACCCGTGCAAGCTGTCTCTAGCGAAGCAGCGTGGCTTGTCGAGCATGTCATCCCAGGTGGACAAACACTGGATCACTTTAAATAATTATCACTGCAACAGGTTTGTTTGGCAGTT
Source organism: Protopterus annectens (assembly GCF_019279795.1). NCBI lineage: Eukaryota > Metazoa > Chordata > Ceratodontiformes > Protopteridae > Protopterus > Protopterus annectens. The sequence continues at coordinate 1,381,948,650 of NC_056735.1, read as the reverse complement.
TTAGAGAGATCCTTTTATTTTGTATGTCCTGTCTCTCCTGTACCTTCAAGGTCTCCCAGTATCTTTTTTAAAAAAAAAAATAAAAAAAACAAGCAACGGAGATCTTCCTTTCTTACTTGCTTCCTATACACAGCACCCATCACACAGCACTGATGTACTGCATAAGTATGAGAATGAAAGTCTCATACACATATGTAGTACATCAGAAAAAGCAGCAGGACATCTGATTAAAATGGAAGAACACCACAGAGCTATCCTACAAAGACATTAAGAAAAATAAGCAATTTTTTTCTTAAATAATGTCATTGTATAATAGCAATAACTGACCCCATGGTGTGGTATTTTAAAGATTTACCCATGGTTGGCTTTGTTTTATTATTTGGGCTTCACCCTCATGATTAAACCACATCAACCATGGGTAAATCTTCAGTATACCACACTCACATTGGTTATTACTATAATATATCCAGTTATTGTCTGTCAAACATTACATAGCTCATTTAAATCTTGCCTTCTTTTAAACCTCATTTCAATTCTGCATGTACTGATCCCACTAGTCCCATTTTTTTCGTTTTCCGGCGTGTAGCTCTCAAGACATTTCCCTGCGAGCTACATCGCCGAAACCAAACGGCTGCAGCAGCACTTTGCCGTAGTGCAATATGGCTGAAAAGCCTAGCCGCTGTAATCTATAGACGGGCAGAGACAGCCATACCGGATGTGTACCACATTCCTTATTCACATTCAAGGAATGCATTTATTTAAGTATTTATTTATGTTGTTGTCAGTCTGACAACAAAATAAATAAATAATTAAATAAATGCATTCACATTCAAGGAATGCATTTATTTAAGTATTTATTTATGTTGTTGTCAGTCTGACAACAAAATAAATAAATAAGTAAATATATGCATTCCTTGAATGTGAATAAGGAATGTGGTACACATCTGGTACGGCTGTCTCTGCCCGTCCATAGATTACAGCTGCAGCGGCTAGGCTTTTCAGCCATATTGCACTACGGCAAAGTGCTGCTGCAGCCGTTTGGTTTCGGCGATGTAGCTCGCAGGGAAATGTCTTGTGAGCTACACGCCGGAAACCATTTTTTTCTTCTGTAATTTGCTCCTTCCCTTTTCTAAATATCCCAATTCCAGTTGTTTTATCTCTGTTACTATCTTCACTCCTTCTAGTAAAGTTAGTTTAGACTTCCATTTCCATTTTCTAGTAATTGCTTTTTTTGGCAGCCATTGTAAATATACTCAACAAGAACTTACTATTGTCTAGGAAATTCCAATTCTGTATCATAGCTCAAAAAATCATTTCTTTAGTTATACCAATTTGCTCACCCAGTATCTCCAACAGAGCAGTCTGCAGTGAATCTTTAAAGTATGCCAACTCATTACACTCCCAGATAATATGTTCCAAGTTACTTCATTTTCCCCATCACATCTTCAACGTTTGTTGTCTGCCTGAGGAAATATTCTTTGGAGTCTACTTGGGGTATAAAAATAACTATGTAACCACTTCCAAGCAATCTTCTAGACTTTGTTACACACACATATATATATATATATATATATATATATATATATATATATAGAGAGAGAGAGAGAGACAGACACACACACACACACACACACACACACACACACACCATTCTTTCTTTGTGAATTACTTATCCAGTCTCTCTTCCCAATCCTTCCTAACCTCCTCTGATTGATTCATATAGTTATCATGCAACATTTTATATGCTCTACTAATTATTCCTTTCTTAACCGCAACTTCTGTTCTAGATTCTACTAAAAACTCTACTGGTGCTGGGATTTCATTTAGGACCCCCCCCCCCATTTCTTTCTCTTTGCCTATACTCTGATATCAATCACTGATAGGGAAGGAAATCTGTAACCTGCAGTCCAAATAACTTCTTGACATCTTCCCATTCTATTATCTTTTCTACGCTAGTTGTTTGTTTTCTCCAGTATATTCCAGCTGCCTATTGTCTGTCTCCTTTTTCCATTCCCATGTTAGCTTAGTTCTTAAAATACTTTCTGCTACTTTATATCATATTCTGTAGGATTATTGTTTTTCTCCTTAGAGGTCTGCATCCCCGTCTCTCCTTTTTCTTGAACTACTTCCTATTTTATTATCATCTCTTTCCACTGAATTATAGTTTTCTGCTTGTGCTATGTATAGAAACCTTGCTCTGAAATACCCCTTCAAAGCGGGTAATCCCAATCCACCTTGTTCTATTGGAAGAATAAGCTTATCCCACTTGACTCTCACCGTCCTCCCCTTCCATTTAAAATCCTTCAACTCTTTAGTAATTGTTATCCATAACTTCTCTGGTTGATAAAAATATGCCTGACCTGTGTATAAGACTAAAGGGACTAAAAACATTTTAACTGCTTGTATCTTACTATCAATATCCATATAACAGAACTTCCATTTTCTCAGTTTTTCTATTATCTTTTCTATTATCTTTTCTTTAGTCTCTTTCACATATCCTTACCTGCCACACTGGAATCATTTTTAATCCACACTCCTAAATACTTTATTTTATCATATCCCCATAAATATGGATATTGCTGAAACCATTTGTGTGTGGGTACATAATTTACAGCTATTGCCTTTGTTTTAGCTTAATTAATTTTGTATCCTGAAAAAATATGAAACTGTCTCAACATGTTCCACAACACTGTAATGTCCCTTTCTGGTTTTGTCAGGTACTAAATAATATCATCTACAAATACAACCAGCTTTTCTTGACTACCGCACATATTATATCCTTGAATTTCTGAGTCTTATTTTCTTTGCCAATGGTTCTAACTATAATGCAAATAACAAAGGTGAGAGAGGGCACCCTGCCTGCCTCCTCTGCTCATGCAGAAATTATCAGCAAGAGCCTTACCCACTTTAATTTTCACCTCTGATCTCCCAGATATCCTCCTAATCAACCTTATAATTTTATCAGGGAATGCAAATGCTTCCATTGCTCTGCTCATAAGGTCCTAGCTTACTCTATCAAATGCTTTCTCTGCATCAAGACCCATCAACAACAGTGGTATTTTCTTAAAATCTGCTTCCCTCTGGATCATCAGTGTTCTGTTAATGCTGTCAAATGTTTGCCTCCCCTCCACAAAACCATATTGATCCATATCTATCAATTTTGGCATCATGTTTGACATAAACACTTTATAATCATGGTTTAGTATTGAAATGAGCCCGTATGAAGCTGGGTCTGATGAATCTTTACCATCTTTATGTATTACAGCTACCAGTGCTTTCTTGCAGGATGTTGGTACTTTTCCTTCTGTTAAAATACTATTAATCAAAACCTTCCAGATCTTTATCAGTTTCTTCCCTCCTAACTTTAAAACTTCCACAGGAATACCATCTATTCCTGGGGACTCTCCTGTATATTGGTTATACATCACCATTTTTATCTCATCTCTTCCTATCCTAAATATTAGTAATTGAGCCTCCTGTACCTCTAACCTTGGCATATTTAGCTCTTCCATAAACATTTTCATTTGTACCTTTTCTTGATTTCCATATTTCTCTGCTTTATACAGACTGTCATAGAATCTTGAAAATATTTCTAATACTTCTATAGGACTCCTTGTTATCTTCCTTGTTATAGGCTCCCTAAGCTTGGTGACAGCACTTTCTACTTTCTGTTGCCTGAGTCATGCTAAAAGTTTGTGTTCTCCAGAGTTATCAAAAACCAGTTGCTTAACAGCAATATTTCTAAACTCACGCATATTATCAGGGTAATCCATTATTTTCTGTATAGCATTCTGCAGTTGCTCCCCTTGTTCTTCTGTAAGATTCCCCCTATTTTGTAATACTTTAACATTTGTCAGTCCATCTAAATAATTCTTGTTACTGCTTAACCATTTCAGTTCAGTTCCTTTATTCATACCCTTTGGTAAATTTAGTTTGCAGTATAGAGTTAGCATTGGTCACAATACATACATTTAAACATAAAACATACAAAAAACAAATTTAAAGACAGTAATTTTAAAGATATGGAGTTTACATTCTGTATTGGACATCCCCAGTCTTCTATTGCACATCCATCATTATGACTATTTATTTTGCATTTCAAAACAAACGTTTTCAAACAGACAAAAAGCTGGAATTCAGACATGCTACAATTTGCATATTATTCTTTAGCTTGAACATATATGTTATTAACTTGAACAATAGCTACTAAAACAAAACTATTCTTATACCATTTTGTTTAACAGACTGGGAACAAATACCTTCTTCAGGAAAAAAGAAGTTGAAATTCAGCATATAATGGATGTGAAATATCCTGCAAAATGTAACCAATTATTTTTTCCAATCTTCTATAATATAGAGATGTAAGGTTCCGTTGTTCTCCAATCAACTTACTGGATCATTTCACAATCTGATTTAAAGAACTCTTATGTTTCATCGACAACCATCCATACCATGCTATCAAAGAAAATGATAGAACTGATTCAATGAAAACACGGCAAAATAAGATCATAATTTTTTATCTGTATGTAACTGGGACAATTTTTGCAAACAAAACAATCTTTAATGTCCTTTTCTACACACAACTTTGAATCTAGAATTCTCCCAAGATATTTGTAAGATTGTACATAATCAACTAACCGACCCTTTATAACTGATACATCATGTGTATGTGCATGTTTCCTAAAATCAATCACGTCTTTAGTTTTAGATACATTTAACTGAAGATAAGACTCATCACACCACTTAACAAAATCAGTAATAACTTGACCATGATTATTCTCATTGTCTTTAATCTGAATAACTAAAATAGTATTATCAGCATATTTCAAAACAGTTCTATTTTCATGCATACTCCTATACATGTTTGCATAAAGAAAAAACAAAAGGGCTAAAAGTGCACATTCTTGTGGAGCTCCTGTTGAACAGTATATTAAATCAGACAAAGTTTTATTTATTCTAATTCTCTGTGTTATATTGGTCAAAAAATCTAAAATCCAGTCCATAAGATTATTACCCAAATCAAATTGTTCTTGCAATCTGCCAATCAAAACATGTGGTTGAATCATATTAAAGGCAGAAGTAAAATCAACAAACAAGAGTCTAACATGTGATCCATTACTTTCTAGATGTTTAACAATTAGGTTAAGCAATGTAATTGTTGCATCCTCTACCCCTCTACGTGGCCCATAGGCAAACTGCATAGAATTGAGTGCATGCTCTATTTTCTTTAAAATTTCTAATTATCAACCTTTCAAAAGTTTTCATTATGATTGATGTAGGAAAGTACAGTTGTGTACACTTACCATAAATGTAGATGTTCGAGTGCATTCACTGTTGCAGTCATCACACTTGGGTTATCTGCCTGCAGGTAGCCCTCAGTCGGCCCAAATACCAGAGACTTAGTATTTCTGTGTCGGATGCTGTCACTCCAGGACTGACGTCAGGTTGTCAGGGGTATAAAAACAGGCAGCCGATGCCATTACATCAGTTTTTCTTGCCCCAAATGTCAGGAGCCCCCAAATAGGGTGCTAAGTTATGGTGGGGGAAAACACCACCAGTAAAAAGTAAACACCAATACCAATACTGCTGAAAAGTGGGGGAAAGTAAAAGGCATAGAGAGTTTAGAGAGAGCAAGAGACAGAAAACCAGGGGGTTGGAGGGAGGGAGGGAAACCAGGACTGCAACAGTGAATATACTCGAGCATCTACATTTATGATGTGTACACAACTGTACTATATTTTTTGTGTTTCACTGTTGCAGGCATCACACTTGGGTAGATTCTCAAAGCTGAAATATGGTGGAGGCAGTCAAGAAGAGTTTGGGATGGCTAGAATGCCTTGCAGGGCTGCTGTTGCAAAACCTGCCCTGGATTTGGAAAAGATAGGCAGGTGGTAATGCTTGTTTAAGGTGTGTACAGAACTCCAGGTGGCAGCTTCCAGGATGCCCTGGTAGGAACTCCCCTGAGGAATGCTGTACAGGTAGAAGTTGCCCTAGTGGAATGTGTTCTGACCCCCTGAGGGGTTGGTTTCCCATGGTGACAGAAGTGGATGCAATGTGCTATCCATCTGGAAACCTGTTTGCTTTGAAATGGCCTTGCCCTCTTCCCCTGTTGCAAGGCTGACTAGTAACTGGGCAGATTTTCCGAAGGGCTTAGTCCTATCAAGGTAGAATCTGAGCTGTCTGTGCACATCCAAGGAGTGCAGGATCCTTTCTCCTTTACTTTGAGGATTAGAGAAGAAGGTAGGCAAATGGATAGATTGGTTGAGAGCCACACTGGACACCACTTTAGGCATAAAGGAAGGGTTAGTCCTGAGGGAGACCCTGTCAGCACGGAAAATAATGAAGGGTTCCACAGCAATAAGTGCTTGTAGCTCAGACACTCTTTTAGCTGAAGTGATGGCCAAAAGCAAGGCTGTTTTCCAAGAAAGGAATTTTAACTCTGCTGACGCTGCAGGCTCAAAGGGGGGTAGCATTTCCAGTACAAAGTTAAAGTCCCAAGCAGGGGTGGGTGCTCTGCTTGGCAGCCTTAAGTTGTTTGCCCCTCTCAGGAACTGTTTGATAAGAGGGTGAGAGAAGAGAGGTGGCTCAGTGTTCTAATGAGCTGAAATGGCAGAGGCATGGATCTTAATAAAGCAGAAGGATAGGCCTCTGTGGAGTAGATCTGCTAGGTAATCCAAGATAAGAGGCAGGGAGGGCAGAGTTGTGCCCTCTCCTTTAGATTGAATCCAGGAGCAGTACCTTTTCCACTTATCAGCATAGGATTTCCTTGTACTGGGTCTTCTGGCATCAAGGATGATGTCCAGCACCTGCTTGCTTAGGCTGGTTACTGGGGGAGAATTCAAGGAATATGCCAGGCTGCAAGATTTAGGGTTTGCAGTTGCGGATGCAAGATCTGTCCCCCCTGCTGAGAGAGCAGGGTTGGGTTCTGGTGTAGGTGCCAAGGTGGCACCGGTGACAGGCTTCGCAGGAGTGGGCAACAGTGTTCGCATGGCCAGTCCAGAGCAATCAGAATTGTCCTTGGTCTGTCTTGTCTTATGTTGAGCAATACTCTTGAGAGTAGGGGTCAAGGGGGAAAGGCATAAATTGAGAGATTTACCCACTGGAAGGATAGGGCATCCACTTTCCAGGCCCTGCTATGAGGTGTCCTGGTGCAGAATCATCTAAGCTGATGATTGCAGGGGAAGGCAAAGAGATCCACCTCTGATGTCTCCCATTTCTGAATCAGAAGGTTGAAGGTGCATGGTTCCAGTTGCCACTTCTGTGGGTCTAGCAGATTTCTGCTTAAATCGTCTGCCAGTGAGTTTTGGTTACCTGGCAGGAATTGAGTTTGCAGATGTACCTACATGTCCAAGCCCGTGTTCTACAGGGCCATGGCTAGTCTGCAGAATGGGTAAGAGTGGGTTCCCCTGCTTCTTGATGTACCACATAACTGTGGTGTTGTCTGTTTTTATTAGCAGGTGTCCTGGTGAGAGTAGGGATCTGAAAGCTGTCAGAGCATACTGCACAGCTAGCATTTCTTTCTGGTTGATGTACAGATGCATTTGACTTAGGCTCCATTGGCCCTGAATGCACTTGCTGTCCATGTGTGCCCCCCAGGCATAGCCTGATGTGTCTGTGGTTAGGGTCTGGGCGGTATGAGGTTGGGTAAAGGGCAGTCCCTTGTTGTGTTTGCATGCAGCTGCCCACCAAAGAAACTCTGTCCTTAGACAGGGTATTATGGGAATGACCGTTTCCAGGTCCTGAGAATGTTGGCACCAAAGACTTTTTAAGTACCATTGAAGTTTCCTCATATGCAGTCTGGCATATGGAATTAGTAGGATGCATGAGGCAATGAACCCCAGGGCCTGCAGGATTTTCCTTGCTGATAGCTGGGTTCTGGTGGCCATTTGAGTAAAATAGCCTGTCAGATAGGCTTGTTTTTCTGGAGTGAGGAATGCCATCTGGGATGCTGTGTCCAAGCTTGCTCCCAGAATACAATCTTTTGACTGGAGACTAGTTCTGATTTCTTTTCATTGATGGTGTACCACAGGTAGGTAAGTAGGTTTTTTACAAATGTCAGGTGCTGCAACAACATTTCCTGACTGTCTGCCTGAATCAGGCAGTCATCCAAGTATGGATAAATTTGAATATTTCTGCCAGGCATTTTGTGAATACTCTGGGAGCAGTGGATAAGCCAAAGGGAAGTGCAGAGAACTGATAATGCATAGATCCTGCCCTGAAGCATAGATATTTTTTGCATGACTCCCTTACAGGGATGTGCAGATAGGCTTCTTTAAAGTCTAGGGTGACTAACCAGGCATCTTTGGCTAGCATAGGTAGAAGCTGCTGCATGGTGACCGTTTTGAATTGGTTTTGAGCCTCTGCCCATTGGTTTAGAGGCAGGTCTGGGAACACCTTTGGGTTGGAGTAGAAGTAAAATTTGTACCCCTGGGATCCAATGTTGAGAACCCATCAGTCTTTGGTGATGGGAATCCAGTTTTTTGCATGAAGGGCAAGTTTTCCTCCTAGGGGCACAAGCAGTTGGGCAGAGGAGGGGGTATGTTTCCCCTGGGTCTAGTTTGAGATGGCCTTGAGGGGGCTGGAAAGGACCAATGTTTCATCGATCAATGCCTACTGAATCTAGGAGGCTGTACTTGTAAGAATTCTTTGACTGTCTGCATAGATTTAGCTTTTTCTTTCATATTTTTAAGAACCTCTTCTGCATTGGTGCCAGACAGATTGTCCTTGTTCAAAGGAGTATCTAGTAACCTGGATTTGACATGATCTGGCAAGGTCTGTGACTTAAGTCAAGCATGCCTTCTCAGTACAAAACCACTGACTGCTGCCCTGCAAGATGCTTCTAGGGCATCAACGCCACACTGCAATGTATGCTTGCTGACTTGGCTTTACAGAATGCATAAGCTCTTGCAATTCTTTATTTTCTGCAGTCAGTAAAGGTAGCTATTTTTTGCTTAACTAGTTCCATACTATATTGTTGGTACTTCAGTATGTGAAACTGACAATTCAAGGCTCTAATGGCAAGAGTTGCAGAGGTATATACTGTCTTACCCCCATCTCTCCAAAGCTCTGGAATCCCTGTCCTAAGGGGTGGGATTCATGGCTGTAGTTACCTTGATACCTTTAGGCCCCTGAGAAATGATGTCTGGGACAGCAGTTAGATTTTTGAAAATAAATTTGTGAGAGTCAGGTACTCTGTAGTACCTGTCTGGTTTCCTAGGGGCAGGGGGTAAAGTATCAGGAGGAAGCCTGGATTCCACAAAGACAGAATCAACAACTTCCAGGACTGGTGATAATGCCAAAGGCCTGAGTTGTGGTCCCTTTTTTTCTCTTAGCAGGGGAAGGCTGACTTCCCCTAATCAGCATAATAAGGTCTTCTGCCATTCTAAGCATTTTATTTTGTGGCAAGGGAGCAGGTGGATGTGCTTTGGTCATCAGTTTTCTAGGCGTAGCGCATACTCTTGGCCTTAGAAATTTGGTAGTTTTAGACAGAACTGAAGTAGTCAGTTATGTCGAACATCGGTAGTAAGAAAAACTTCCTCAGAAGCCAGTGCCTGCTCAGTGGCTCCAGAACCATCCTAGGTAGAGACATCCGCAGGTTCCATTTGAAGAAGAGTCTCGTGGCATACCGGACTCTGAATGGATCTCAATAGAGGAGTGCAAATCCATTAAAGCGGGCATCAGGGGTTGCGAAAGTGCCTCACTGAGTACCGGCAAACTGGTGACTAGCTTAACGGAGGTATCACTGGCAGCATTGTACCTGTGTGGTCTGTCTCTGTCTTTATCCTTACTTTTTTTGGAATATCGGTAGTCGGATGGCTTACCAAAGCCATTTTGGAATATGGAGACCCTGAATGAACGTATCTAGCGACAATAAGGGCCCGATGATAAATGGTTCAGGTGTTGAACAAGGCACAAAACCAACAGCGAGGTACATCGTGGTCTGGGCCTAGACAGGTGACATAGTAAGAATGAAAATCTCACTGTGGTATTTGCTTTCCACACACAAGACAATTATTAACTTTTTCTGACATCGGTTAAAGCAAGAAAAAAGGATCCCCAACGGGGTACTTAGCTTGATGATGATTCAATTAGTAAATGAAAACTCAGGTAGCAGCCAACTGGCACTTGCAAACTGCTTCTGCTTCTGGCTCCTTTACAAGAAAGACTGATGTAATGGCATTGGCTGCCTATTTTTATACCCCTGATGACCTGATGTCAGTCCTGGAGCGATAGCATCTGATGCAGAAATACTAAGTCTCTGGTATTTGGGCCGACTGAGGGCTACCTGCAGGCAGATAACCCAAGTGTGATGACTGCAACAGTGAAACAGGAAGAGCATCTACTGGTCTAAAATCATGAAGTTTTTAGAAATTTCAATTTCGGAATTGGAACTACCACAGCATCTTTCCACACCTTAGGTACATGCTGTGTCTATAATGATTTATAAAAGACATAATGAAAAACAGAACTTAATTCTCTTGCACAAGTTTTAAGTACATGACCACAAAGGTTATCATGTTCACCACTTTTTCCTAACTTTATTGAAACAAACGCCTTTTATACCTCTTTCTGATTTATACTCTAATATTGATTATCTATAAGCTGTAGCTTCAATTTATACATGTCATTACTAAAACCAAAAGTATCAAAACATTTGAAAAAAAAGAATTAAGGGCATTGACAAAATCAAAATTTGTATCCTAGTCATCTAAGATAATCTGACCACTATTATTTGACTTCTGAATACCTGCTATAGCTTTCATACCAGACTACTCAGATCCAAGATTATTTGCAGCCATCGCACCCTCTAATTCAGTTTTGTATTTTTGTTTTGCTCTTAGAACTTCTATTTTCACTTCCTTACTGGCTATATGCAATTCAAACATATTTCCATCATTAAAAGTCTTTTTTCCCTTTATACTAGATTTCACAGATTTCTCTACCCATGGCTTATTACCTGGGTAAACTTTAACTTGCTTACATGGTGCAATCATACCCCTACAGAAAAAAAATATGTAAGAACATATCACATCAACAAAATTGTCCAAATCTTCATCATATGATTGTTTAAACATTTCCCAATCAGAACAGTCATAACATTCCTGTAAACCCCATACCGACTCTTCATTCCAAATCTTTATATCCTTCTTACCTTCTCCCTCTTTAAAATCATTTTATACCTTGGTAATAGTTACACACAGCTATGATCTATCAAACCCAAGAGAGGTAATGAAAATGCTTTATATGCGCCTTTAATTGACCCATAGCAAAGATCTAGAATCTAATATTGCCTTGCTGGACAGGAAACATACTGCTAAAAACTAACAAGTGTCTTTTTTCTTCCACCTTATTTTTAAACTCCACTTTAAATTTTTCCTACTCCCTAGCTAGAAATTTCTATCTTCTCTAATAGCTGCTGAATAATTTCTACTATCCATTCTTTAAATTCCTCTCTTTTTAATGATAGGTGGGAAAGTGCCAGCGTCCCATTTTTATTTCATTACCCTGTGTTTTTAGTTTAGTTATTATTGGTGAATGATCTGAAATAGTTATTGTGTGCATATCAAGACCTTCACTTAAATGCACATGTTCCTGTGAAATATAAATTCTGGCCATCATAGCCCAGTTTTTGTATCTTGAGGAATAATATGTACATTCACTCTGAACTTCCATGCCAAATATTTTCATAAATTTCTTTTAAAATCTACCCTTCTTTGTTATATTTCCCTTCTGGATCCCCCAGACACATCTTCACTATTGCAAATCAAATTCCAGTCTCCACTTATTGCAATGCAATATAAATACATGCCAGTGTAATCCTCCTCCCTTGCCAGTAGCCCCTTGGTACTACAAATCTACCATTGTTGTTGTTGTGTCTTTCAGCTTTTCCCGGTTAGGGGTCGCCACAGTGGAACTCCGGTCCGCTAATGATTGGCAGTTGATTTTTCACGTGCTGAGTTGCCAGCCCTGACGCACAACCTTCAACGAAGGTACGCCCATTCACGCATATCTCCACGCAGAAGATGCTCTAGATGCTACCACTACTGGAGCTCCTCCTGGAATTAATATGAGGACTCATTTCTTCCTTTGCCCTAGGTATCCTGCTGAATAACTATCTTGAAAACCTTTCTTTATCAAATTCATATGTTCAGGTCTTTCCAAGTGTATCTTCTGTAGCATAGCTACAAATCTAAAGACATTACAAAAAGTATCATATTCATGAACAATTATTATTCCAACCTTTTATGTATAACACCTTTTTTGTTAAATGTCTTGTTTCAGTTTTTGTGTTACATGCACATACTGTTTGGCAGGTTAATCTTTTATACAGTTGTTTCTTGTCATTTCCATTTGAGCATATGCCACATCTTACAAAACTTTTTATTGTATTAAAAACCCACAAAGAAAACTAATACCACACCGCTAGTACCCCATAAAACCTATTAATTTAACAATAACACAGAAAACTATGTACATATTCAAATATTGAAGTTTTACCCTCCTAATAGAAGCAAATGTTCTAAACTGACAGCCACACATATATACTTTCGATAACCTAAAAGTAAGGTTATCCATGCTAAGATACATGGTACAGTCTGAGTTTCTATTAAGTGCTATCTGGCTTTGTCTTATCTTTATAGCTCTCTCAGCTAGGGAAACACTTGAATGCTTTCAGAAAATATTTACTCCAAGCTGTTTCTCTTTATCAGATTGTCTGTGTGAAACATGAGAACCATACATAAAACTGTTTACTAGGATAAAAAGCCTTATAATACTCAATATTCCTTTTCATTTATTTGCTTTCTCTTAAAACTTGTTATTAGATTCAGCTAATGGCTTTAACACGGTTATTCCCCTATGCAAGAATGAGAAAAAGCACTAACTTTTCTTTTGTCATGTTCTTTTAACCAGATTTTTTTTTGTTTGTTTGCTTACATTGCAGTGCCTGCATTTCTTAAAATTGAACAAGGAGAAAGGCAGAAGAATGGAGAAATAAAACAAAAGAAAAAAAAAACAGGAGCACACATTTACATTAGTATCCCAATTACACTTAAAAAATAACTGAAAAAATACTTTATAACATGAAAAGAAAATCATGCACTACTTTAATAGTACTATGAAGATTATTTTTTTACTTACAGTTAACTTTCTCCCTCATCTTCCCTCCTACTATTTTTCTGAACAATAATAACATAAAGTAGGCCATATGCTTTAGAGTTCCATACAAGTTTAATAAAGTCCAGAAAAGTCCAATATTTGCAGATTTTCTTGTTCTGTCATGTTTCACAAATAAAATTATTGCTTTATAATCCCACATTTGTCAGTTTCCAAGTTAATGATTTTATTCTCCAAACATTAATGACATGCAGTAGGGCATATGCTTTAGAGTACCCTACAAGTTTAACAAAGTCCAATAAAGTCCAATATTTCCAGATTTTCTTGTTCTATTCCTGTTCATGTCCATTTCCCAAACCATGTCTCTGCTTCATCTAACATATTCTTGACTCTTCTAGTCAACTCTTGTGCTTTTCCCCTCTCTTTCAATCATCTTCCATTGAAACACTGGAAAACGCTTCACTGATACGGTCTCTCTGCAGTCTTTATAACCAGAAGAACAAAAAGCAGGACCTCCTTCTGTTTCACATCTCACTTTTTGTTGGACAAACTTTTGTATTTCTTCCTTAGCATGTACTTCATCAAAAAATTATTTTAGTCCTCCAAGGAAAAATATTTTGAATATAGCTGGGTACAGCAGTTTGAATCTCAAGCCTGCTTCCTGACATTCTCTGAATAATAGAACAAATGTATTCCTCTTCTGCCTGGTATACAATGAGTACTCATTCTCCACAAGAACATTGTTGTCTCCACAAGAACATTGATACCTCCCACTTTTAGTACTTTGTCCTTCTGCCACAGTTTTGTCAGAATCAGCTCCTTCTGCTGGTAAGATTGCATTGGTTGTTTTTTAATAGCCACATCTGGGGCATATACACTTTCAATTAACTTTAAATTAATAATTCATGCTGTGGAATACCAGTAAAGTTGCTTATTTGTGCTTTCTCTAATAAGTTTCTGTTTTCACACTGGGAGAGCTAGAGTTAAGGTGTTACTCAAAGTGCAACCATCTTGGAAGACAGAGTTGCTGTTTTCATACTGAAAAGAGAGTATTAAAGAAAGTCAACTCATAGCACCAATATATTGTACCTAAACTGACTCTTTAGTACATTAACATAGTAACTGCAGATTTAACAGTAACAGGCATTATACAGCTTTGCATCATCTCCAAGGCTACTAAACCTCTCCCCTTTAACTCCAATTCTCTGCAAGAGGACCTTACTTTCATGAGCTCGGACATGCAGCTTAATGTCAGTGATACATAAAGTAGACCTCTTAACCAAGTCAGCAGGTTGGTATGCTTCTGAAGATGGTCCTGCCCATCAAGATCTGTTGTTATAGTGAGTACATACATTTCAAAGCAAGTTTGCAGAGAGTTCTAAACTTGTCTTCCTGGATGGTCTGCTTCATGGGAACATCTTTTATTACTTTGGGCTTAAAAGATGGCCTAGATCTAAAGATCACATCCAACTTCTAGTATCTTGCATAAATATTCAATGAAGTCCTCATAGCTACTGCTCAAATATCATCCAGTGCAGTACTATGGAAATAGTTTTGAGAGGTAGTCATTGCTCTTGCAGAATGTGCTCTAGCAGACAAGAAATTGTTATATTTTTCATAACAAAACTTGATACAACCCATAACCATTTGAGAAGAAAAAATGTAGACACTTTACACCAAGGTTTTTTATAGAGAATGATATGAATCACTTGAAGTCTTTCCTGAAGTGTTTTGTACCATCCACACAAAATCTGAGTTGCCTGTGGATGTCCAAGCAGTGCAACAAATATTCACTTCTACTGAAATGAATAGGAAAGAATACAGGAAATGAACTGATCAGTTGAGGTTACAGTTAGTGGTTAACATAGGAATGAAAGTTGGATTTCTAGAAAGGAGACTCTGTCTTAAGACCAGGTAAGGAGGTTTTGCTTACAAACAAATGTATGCAATTCAGAACATTTTTATGGCTGATATGATATGATGTAAAATAAGACACTGGTAGTGTTCTTATTTGTTAAAAAGAGAAGAGTTTAAGGAGTGGGTAGTGAACATAATATAAGATTTATCAGGGAAATAGAAATTACTTCAGAATGAATATCAAGTGAGTAGGATAAAACGAACATGGGCTTTAAAAGCATGGTAGAAATGCAAGAAAAAGATATATAGAAAAGAAGTAATAGGAATATTTAGAGTTGTTGATGGAGGTTAAACTATTGTAGAAAAAGGGGAATCTCACAGAACAAAAAGAGAAGAAGACATAGTGTGCTAAAAGAAAAAAAATGTATTATTTTGGCAATATGTATGAGTTCAGTTGCTGTTAAAAAAATGACAGCAACTTACAGTACAAAAAATTAGAAAGAATTACAGCCAAGCTTAGGGAGACTATAATGAAAATAATCAGAATACCAGATAAGTTAGGAGGGAACAAAGTGACAAAGATCTGGAAAGTTTTGTTTAATAATATTTTAAAAGGGGGAAGTATTTTCATCTTGGAAGAAAACAGTGGTGGTGGTTTTACTAAGAGAGGGTAAATACTCCACAGATCTGGTTTCATATTGATCCACATCAATTTAAAATAATGACTATAAAGTGTTTACTTCTATATTAGATAACAGAATGACAACAATGTTACAACACTGATATGTATTGATCAATGTGGTTTTATGGAGGAAGGCAGATATTTGGTAACATTAATAGAAGAATAATGATCCAGAGGGAATCAGAGTAAAAGAAAACATGACTATTATCAGTGAGTTTTGATGCAGAGAAAGCATTTAATGGGGTCATCTGAAATTTTATGAGTTGTGGAATAATAGCTGTAGATCAGAGTGCAAGTGATGTGTACGCTATATCTTTAAGAAGCACATCAAGGCTATATGTGCAGGTATAAATTCTAGACGATTGCAATCCATAGTGCCATTTTGAAAGAACAGCTAGGGAGAGCGCATGCAAGATTACAGTTGTTAATTTGTATATAAGTTACTTAAGTTAAAGTCAGTAATCTTCTACAGTGATGTGTTTGTATAAAATAAAGCTGCTTGAATAGAACCCATAAAGACTGTTCTATTGTATCTTAGAAAGGAGAGTGAAATTGTGTTAGAACTGGGATCAAAGAGAATAATATTAAGAGCCATGAGGTGCAGAGATGACAGTGAAGGTAAAACTGAAAGAAAAGAGCACAAACAGAGCAAGAAAAGAGTCAAAGGTGATGAGAAATAGTACAAACTGTTTATTTGATGCAAAAGACAAAAAGGGCCATTACAAGGGCACAAACCGCATTGCTGAGCAAGTGGAAAGCACAAAATTTTGTTAACTACAGGAAATGTTTAGAACAAAAGTATTTGATGAAACGATTAACAGTAAAGCAAAACAAGCATGGATTAGAGCACAATGAGTGTCTTTAAAGCAAAACTGGGCATGTTTAGAGTCAAACAAGCACAGGTAAAGTATGCTGGGCATGAAAAGGGCTTGAGCAAAATAAATATAATCAGAGCAAAAAAGGGCACATTAAGCAAAAATAAAGCAAACCGACCATGTATTTTGGCAAAGTGCTGTGTTTTGGCATAACTATGACTTTGTACTGTATCAAGGGCATAACTAAATTTATTTGAAGTATCTCAAAGTGTGTAAAAGTGCTTACAGAGTGTGCTTATTACTGTGCAATTATTTTGAAGAGTTGTGTGTAAAGTGCAACTATTTCATGAAATACAGTCAAAATATAGCCATTTCAAAATGTTCTTGAGCTGGGTGTGTCTATTTGCAAAGTGCCACCATTACAGAACATTTCTCATACTGTAAAGAGTTGCCTAGCAAGGTACCGCCATTTGGGGAACATTTCAGAGTGCTGTATGCAGTTATTCGCAAAGTGCAATTACTTCAAGATATTATTGAGTTTTGGGCAAGAGACGTTTGATTTATTCACATTGTCCAGTTAATTGATATGTTTTCTACATTGATAGGAAGTGATTTCTTGCAAAAGACGACATTACAAGAGTATTACATTGCCCGAGAGTTATCCAGTCGCATCATAAAGTTGTTGAAGTGTTTCTTAAAATGATGATAAAAGACTTTAGCAAAATGATCGTAAATGACTTTAGCATTTTAGTCTTTCAAAATGATATTGCAAAAGTATAATGTGCCCAAGAAGTTTATTTTGCAAAGTCCAGTTATTCAAAGGTACTACGAGTTTGTCCATTAGCATAATTTTGAAAAGCCCAAGAGAGTATAAATTCAGAAGTGCAAAGGCATTGGACAAAGTTACTAATATTGGCACAAGTTTATGGCATACGTGCATGTGCATATGTTTGTGCTTACTTGTAAAACCCTTCGCTGGTATGTGTTACCAGCAGAAGGATTTCAAAAACCCCTACCACTTGTATTTGATCAGAATATTTCAGAGAATTGGAGAATATTTGAGCAAGAGTACGACATTTTTCTACAAGCATGTTATGCAGCTAGAGATGCATGTACCAGGGCTTTCATTTTGTTAAACCTAGCTGGGTCAGAGGCCATAGAAACAGAGCATTCATTTGTGTACGCACCTGCAGTATATGAAGGAGAAGGTGAAAATCTTCATATTGTTGTACAAGCTGAATCAAGGGAAGACCCCGAGTGTTTGAAACACAAGTTTAGAGAAATGTGTAACCCCCCCCAGACAAATATTACATTAGAGAGGCATTTGTTTTACATGAGAAATTAGAAACCAGGGGAAATATTTGCAGCTTATACAACTGACTTGAGAAACAGAGCTAAGACATGTTGGTTTGGTGACTTAAAATATGAGGTGATAAAGGACAGGCTTGAGTGTGTGGTATTAATAGTGCTGCTGTGAGAAAGATCTTACTTCATGACAGTGATTTAACATTGAACAAAGCCATAGAGATTTTTCAAATCCATGAGATGACAGAAAAACACACAAGTATGCTTGGGAGTGACAATAGCATGGTTTTAGTTGGCTCTAGAGCAAATGTAGATAGTATGCAACACATGGCAAACAGAAAGAGGCCCAAGCATGTGGCAGCTACAGTGTTTCCAGGAAAGGCACATGGCTTTCCAGAAAGTTCTAAGAAGGAGTGTGTTCAAGGTCAGTGCAGTTCAGGCATGAATCAGCAAAACCCAAGTCTAGCTTTATTGTTAACTGAAGCAATTGTGGTGAAAATCATGAGTCTAAAAGAGAGAAGTGCTTAGCATTTGGTTAGCAGTGTCACAAGTGTAAAAAATGGAACCATTTCCAAACATTTTGCAAATCAAGTAAGCCTCATACAGTTGTAAAGAAAGGTCACACAAAAAAGCAAGTTCTCAAGTACAGCCCAAGCAGTCAACTTTCTATGTAGTTGGTGTATCAGTGCTTGGTGAAAGAGTTGATATAGTGACTTTATTGACAAGAAGTGAAGTGTTTTGTACTGTCCAGATTAATGGAAAATCCACAGAGCTTTAAGTAGACACTGGTTCAAAGTATAATGTTATATCAGCAGACACATTTGCTAAAGTGAGAACTAATGAACAACTCAATGTGGCCAATAGAGCAAGACTTGTTGCTTATGGAGGTGAAGAAATTCAAACCGAAGCCAGTGATGCTTTCATGTTATTTGGCTGTGAACTGTTACAACTTGCTACTCTATGTAGTCTGAAGATCAGTGCAATCTTTATTGGGTCTCAAAGATAGTTTAAGAATGAATCTGCTTTCTTTTGCTAAAGAGTTCCATCACATAAGTGCATTTCCAAGTTCCAGTTTTTCTGAAGCCATTTTCTCAGAGTATGCTGATGTTTTCGATGACAAGTTAGGCAAACTTCCAGTTGTGTATTCCATGAAGTTAGCCCCAGAAGTCACTCCAGTAGTCAGACCAGCCAGAAGAGTTCCAATCGCTATGCAGGATAAAGTTAAAGCTCAGCTGGATAAAGTGGTGCAGCAAGGTCTGATTTGTCCAGTCACAGACCCAACTGAATAGGTGTTGTCCATGGTAGCCACTCACAAAAAAGGCTCAGATGAAATCAGAATATGTACTGACCCAAGAGATATCAACAAAGCATTAAAGATACTGTATCATCCAATGCACACAGTCAAAGAAGTTGCAGCTCTAATCTCAAATGCTACTGTATTTTCTATCTTGGATGCAAAGAGTTCATTTTGGCAAGTGATGCTTGATCGTAAATCCTCATTTCTAACTACTTTTGGTACTCCATTTGGCAGATACAGTTTCTTAAGGATGCCATTTAGAATCAGTTCTGCAAGTGAAGTCTTCCAGTGTGCAATGAAGCAAATTTTTTCAGGTTATCCTTGTGCTATAATAGTACATGTTTTATTGGTTGGAGGCAATGTTGAAAGAGAGCATGACAGAAACCTCCAGAAAGTTCTAGGGAGAGCATGTGAAGTAAACTTGAAGCTTAATCCTCTGAAGTGCAAATTCAGACTTCCAGAAGTGACCTACGTATGATATTTGTTTACAAGTACAGGCTTGAGACCGGACCTGACCAAGCAAGCAGCTATTCTAAAGATGTTAGTACCAGATAATGTACAAGCTCTGCAGCATTTCTTAGGCATGGTCAACTATTTAGGCAAGTTTATACCAGACTTCAGTGAGTTGACAATACCTTTAAGCAAGCTAACATGCAAAAATGTTGCATGGTCATGGATGGAACAACACCAGAAGGCATCTGAAGACCTCAAGCAGAAAATTGCCATCTCACCTACATTAAGATACTATGATGTGAACAAACCAATTACTCTTTCCTGTCATGCTTCAAAATTTGGTCTTGGAGCAGTTATACTTCAAGTGGGCAGACCAATAGCTTATGCATCTAGAACACTAACCCAAACTGAAATGCAGTATGCATAAATTGAGAAGGAACTTTTGGCAATAGTATTTGCATGTTCCACATTTCATGATTATACTTGGGGTCGAGCAATTCAGATAAAAACTGATCAACCTCCAGTTACTATTTTAAAGAAGCCTATGCATTCTGCTCCAGCGAGAGTACAAAGAATGATGCTCAAATTACAAAAGTATGATTTCAAAATGGTCTACACAAAAGGCAAATTGCTTTATCTAGCTAATTCCTTATCCAGATCACCCAGAAATATTACAAAGCAGCTTGATGCAGAGAATTTTGATTTTGATGTGATGTTAGTGCATACTTTTTCCATCACTTGACTTGATGAGTTAAAAGATAACACTCAGACTGATCCAATTTTGCAAAAGCTTACTCCCTACATTAATGTTGGATAGCCATCAAAGCAATCTAGTGTAAAACCTGAAGTTCAAACCTAGTTTCCTTACAGAGGTGAATTGTTGATGGAAGATGGCATTATTTTCAAAGGTCCTAAAATTATTCTTCTTGCTTCCTTACAACAAGAATATATGTAGATTTTGCATCGTGGTCACCCAGGATCCATATCCACTAAGAGAAGAACACGTGAATTAGTATTTTGGCCTTCATTACCAAAAGACATTGAGAGAGTACTTTCTTCTTGTTCAGTATGTAATAGTACTACATCGCATTTGCAAAGAGAACCACCTCAGCTAAGTCCAATTTCTGAACTACCTTGTACTGTAGCAACTGATATCTTTAAGTGAAACAATCAACACTACTTGGTTTTGGTAGACTCTTATTCAAATTGGTTCGAGATTGATCTACTATCTTACCTAACATCCATTGCTGTTATTACTAAGTTAAAATGTCATTTCTCAGTTCAAGGTAATCCACATAAACTTCTTTCTACCAATGGCACTCAATTTACTAGCCAGTTGTTTCAGAAATTTGAAAAAGAATGTGACTTTGTGCATGTCACTAGTAGTCTTGAATATCCTCAGTCCAATGGTCTAGCTGAACTTGCAGTGCAAATTGCAAAGCAGTTGCTTGAAATGTCAAACCGTGACAATACCAATGTGTTCTTGAACTTGCTTAATCTCAGAAACATACCCTGTGATGATATTCTTGGCTCACCTGCTCAAAGACTACTTTCCAGGCAAACTAGAGCTATGCTACCCATTACTGCTAGTTTATTGAAGCCTACTAAATACAATAAAACCATCAAAGTTCAATTATTGAAGAAGCGTAATTTCCAGAAATCTTGTTATGACAGATCGAGCCAATTACTCCATCCATTGAGGGAAGGAGAGATGGTACGAATCCAGGCAACAAAAGGTTTTGATCGAATAGGACAGATTACAGGCATCTGTCTACAGCCAAGATCCTACCTGGTAAACTCCGAGGGTGTGGAGTATAGGAGGAACTGTAGACATCTTCTTCCTGTACCAGGATCATTGTCATCATTACAACATTGCTTCTGTGATGTAGAATCCAGATCTAAGAGTGAATCAGACACTGTTCCCATACCAGAATGTGTTCAAAATTCTGATTCCATTTCGGAAAATGATCCAAACATTCCACAGGTCAGCCATTTTGCAGAGACAGTTCCAAGTGCTAAATCTCATTCCCAGTTTTGTGTCACACGATATGGGTGAGTATCTAAGCCTAGTGTGAAATACGCACCAATGTGGACCTGATTGTATATATCTGTGTATTTAGTATTGTATAATGCATGACAAAGAATTACCTGTGATTTCTGCATGCCAAATAGCCTTATAATATAATGTGATCTATTCCTCAAAGAGGGAGGATGTAGATCAGAGTGCAAGTGATCTTTACGCTGTATCTTTAAGAAGCACGTCAAGGCTATACATGCAGGTATAAATTCTAGATGCTTGCAATCCCTAGTGCCATTTTGAAATAGCAGATAGGGGAGAGAGCATGGAAAATTGCAGTTGTTAATTTGTATATAAGTCACTTCAGTTAAAGTCAGTAATCTTCTATAGTGATGTGTTTGTACAAAATAAAGCTGCTTGAAACAGAACCCACAAAGACTCTTCTATTGTATCCTAGATGGGAGAGTGACAGTAGCATTTGCCTTCCCTGACTGAATAATACAAACTAAGTCAATTTGGGAATGGAGAAAGGAAATTTTACCAACAGGTATACTTGCAAGTAGGGGAATAAAAATATCCAAGCCGGGATGTGATTTACAAGAAGAAATTAGCCAAGAAATCTAGGTACTTGGAGCAAATAACTAAGGAGGGAAAGGTAAGAGTGAGATGAGGCTAAGCAGGAGTATGGACTTCAGGTTACAGAAAGTTTGCAAAATTGCAGCAAGATGAAGTGTCTAATATAATACTACTATGACTACTACTACTACTACTAATAATAATTAGACTGGAAGCCATATCCAAGGTAAAAATCCTAACATAAGCCCACGACAAGTGTATGATCCTCCAGGATATCTCAAAGGAGGGGGTAAGGAGGGAGGGATGTCAAGAATGAAGATCGACAACACAGATGGAACATTATGGTAAGTGCATAACTTCTTTATGTGATGTTGTCAAGTCTTCATTTATTCTTGACAGATGGGACAGAGTCTCCAGATACCTATACCCTGGGTGGCCTTATGGAAGGATATTCCTGAGCACCACAGAACCAAAGAAGCTCTTCCCCTAGAGACCATATCCAATTTGTAATGTGTGATAAAGGTATGAATGGCATTGCCCAAATGGCTACCTCACATATTTCACCCAGAGAAGCCTTGGAATGAAAAACAGCTGAAGTGGCCAGCAATCCGGTTGAGTGTGCCCTTACAGGAGCAGGTAATTTACGATTGTTATGATCATAAAGGTGATATAATTTCTTAGCCATTTCTACAGGGTCACCTTGGAGACTGGTTTATCAGTCCTTGGTCCTGAAAAGGAAACAAAGAGTTAGTCTGAAGATCTACCAGCCTAGTCCTGTCCAGATAAAATCTCAGCTGTCTGGAAAAGTCTAGCATATGTAGACAGTATTCACACTTGTTAGAGAAATTTGCACTGAAAACTGGCAAATTAATTGACTGATTGATGTTTGATTCAGAGACCGCCTTAAGAAGAAAGGAAGGATTAGTTCTCAAGGACACTCTATCCTTGTGTAAGATTATATATGGCAGTTTTGCACAAAGTGCCTATATTTCAGAAACCCTTCTGGCGAAGGCAATGGTGACTAGAAAAAGGGTTTCCAGGACAGGAATTTGAGTTGATAAGTGGCTGCTGGCTCAAAGGGAGGTAATACCAAATGTTGCAAAATGAAATAAAGATTGCACGGTGGTAGTGGATCCTTGAATGGGGGGGTTTATATGAAATAGTCCTTTAAGAAAAACTTTATGTAAGTCATGGGAGATTAGGGAGTGGTCACCATAACCATTGTGAAAATTAGAGATAGCTGCTAGAGTAACTGTTATGGTAGAGGCAGTGGCTCCTTGATTAAAAAGATCGGCCAAAAATTCTCAGATTTTTTCAACTGGAACTGAAAACGGATCTAAATTATTCTTGGAAGCCCAAAGAGAGAATCTTTTCCATTTGCTGTCATATAACTTCCCGGTGGATGGTCTATGAGAAGCCAGAAAAATTTTTTGGACAGGGGAAGTAATAGTAGATTGCCTGGTGATTACTGGAATTAGAGAAACCAACCCATAAGCTTGAGGGATTGAAAGTCCAGGTGTAGCAGGTCTTGGGGGTGTGAGAGTAGATCCAGAGCTGGGTCCAGAATTGAAGGTCAGTGAACTAAGTGAGGCCATAGGAATGGAAACCAAACTTGTCTGGAGAAGAACAAGGCAATGAGGATTACTCTGGACTGCAACATTTTGACTTTCTTCAGAAAAAGGGGAATGAGGGAAATTGGGGGAATGCATAAAGGAGACCCAGGGGCCAATCTAGAAGGAGAGCATCTCTGAGGGACTCTCCCTGTGAAAGGAGTAGGGCAAAGTATGTGCTGCACTTGTTGTTTATCTGGGAGGCAAGTAGGTCACAGCAAAGTTCACCCCATCTGTGAAATATGTGTTTTGCCACTTCGAGATTCAGAGACCACTCATGGGGCAGTAATATTTGTTTGCTCAACTTGTCTGCTATCATGTTGGAACTCCCTGAGATGCGCATTGCCACAAGAAAGCAGTTGGAAGATATTGGCCATTGACAAACTCTGAGAGCTTCCTGGCAGAGGGGGTAGGATTTGGTTCCACCTTGCTTGTTGATGTACCATACTATCGCATGTTGTCCGATTGGACTGCAACCATTCCAGGAGGAAGAACATTCTGAAAGGCTTGCAATGCCAAGAGCTCTCATCTCCAGGACACTGATGTGCAAGTAGGCCTCTTGGAGCTACCAGGTGTCTTGGACTGTCTTTCCCAAATAATGCCCCCCACCCCATCTAGGAGCCATCTATGGTCACTACAACCTTTAGTTGGGGGGAACAAAGGGTCATCCCATGAGGATCTCTTCTGACTCCATCCACCAAGACAGGCCTTCCCTGCAAGTTTGTGTTATTAAAATTGGGTGACTTAATGGGTAAGTAAGAATGGACCATTGTGAGGCTAGAAGCCATTGACGTACTCTCATATGAAACCGTGCCATGGAAACTAAGGTGATATCTGCTGCCATGGAACCCAGGTTTTGCAGAACAAGGACAGCAGATACTTTTCACCTTGGTAATGTGGATTGAACATGACATCTTATTTTCTGAAGCCTGTAAAGTGATAAACAGGCTATGCAGGAGACTGTATCGAGCCATTCCCCGATGTACTCCAAGTCTTGAGCGAGAGACAGCTGAGATTTTTTGTAGTTTACTGTTATGCTGAGCTATCTGAATAGATGTGTAACAAAGTCCAAGTTTTGAATCAGCAGATGTCTGATGGGGGCAGTGAGGAGCCAGTTGTCTAGATAAGGAAACACCCAGAATCCATGTAATCTCACATGGGCCGTTACAGGTACCATACATTTGGTGAACACCATGGGGCTGTGGTGAGACCAAGTGGTATCACTCTGAACTGGTAATGACTGGCTTCCAGCTGAAAGTGGAGAAACCTTCCTGAGCGCTTGTCTATTTTTATGTGATAATATGCATCTTGAAGGTCTATAGAGCACATCCAATCGTCTTTCTCCAGAAAAGGGTAACTGAACCATGACCATCCAGAATTTTGTCTGCTGGATAAATTTGTTGCAAAGGCTGAGGTCCCCTTTTTTTGGCACTAAAAAGAATCTTGAGTTGAATCCAGATTGTAGCTGGTCTGTGGGACTTCTTGGTTGACTCTTTTTTGAATAAGCCTGTGTATCTCTTGGGTGGCTTGATGCCTTTGATGGGGTGGAACATCCGGGATTTTCCTTTGAGAGTGGGGGGTTATATTGAAGGGGATACTGTAGCCTCTGGCAATGATCTTCTGCACCCATGAATCGGTTGTTATTTGGTGCCAGGCTGACAGGTGCAGAGAAAGTCTTCCCCTGACTGCTACCAAAGGTAAACAATCAGGCATCCTTTCAGGAGGGCTAGTAGGACTGTTCACAGAAGAAATCTCTGGATCCCTGGTTTCTTGGGTCACTTCTGTCTTGGGGTCGGCGTCTTCCATCTGAGCTCCCCCCTCTGCCTTGAGGGGAACTGCTGCCACGTGTGTCATGGAAAAGTCCCTGAGACTTTTTGAACCACATTTTCCCACTCCTCTGATTCCTGGAGAAGGATCATTGAGGAGTAGAAAAATGAATGCCTATGGCAGACAGGGTCTTACCATCCTTTTCAAATCTGGTGAGTATGTCCTTAACTTTAGGGCAAAACAGTGAAGAACTGTCAAATGGAGCACTGATGAAGGAAGACTTGAAGGGCTCAGTGAAGTCACACAAGCACATCCAGGCATGTCGCCTAATGGCAATGCCCAAACATGCTGCAGTGGCTGTCCCTTCAACTGCATGGGCAAGGAGTTGCATAGACGAGTTTGAAACAAACTTCAGGGTGGCTAGCTGTGAAGCAATCTTATCTTTTATCTCACTGGACACAGCCCCAGCTAGAGTTTCTGATAAATCCTTAATCAGGTCTCTCTGGAGTCTTTGAAAATGTGCCATAAAATTCAAGGACCTAAGAGTTAAAGTTGTTGAAGCATAGACCCACTTTCCAAACCTGTCTATCATTCTAGACTCACTGTTAGGAGGATGAACATAAGGACTCTCATTGGCTAGATCCTTTTTAGTGGCTGCCACCACCACCATGGCATCTACTGACAAACCCTTTGCCCAATATTGGTGGTCTTCCGATGGGGATAATATTTTGTCCCATCTCTGGGGGATAGGCTTTATGGCATTAGGAGCCTTCCAAGCCCAATGCACAATTTGTTTTACCAGGTCATCAGTGGGAGGGGATACCCATGAGGAAGATGGCCAAGCACCAAAGGCTTGCAAGTACATGGTTTCCTCCAAGGTTGGGTCTTGGGACTTCCAGTCACCCCTTTGTTTCAAAATCTCTAGGATGTCTCCAAAGGAGACATCCTCAGGGGTGATCATGGGGAGCCCTCTCCTTCATCGAAATTCCTGTCTTCCATGATGGATTCTTTGAGGGAATCCAGATGCTTCCTCTTGCAAGTTCTTTTTCATAGTGGCTCCTCAGTGGCAGTCTCTGGGGAGGACTCTGAAGAAGAAGGAACCTGTACATGGGTAACTTGAAGCTTTGGTGCTCGCTGTCCTGTTGTAGAGATAGGTGTCAACTCCGGACCAGATTAAAGGGAAACATGGCACTCTGATGTGGGTGGGACCAGTTGGGAGCCTGCAGAGGCTAAGGCCCTCTCCATAACACAAAAGGTGGCAACCCCTGAAGAGGAGTGGGAGCCCAGAACCAAAAAAGACCACCTCAGAATCAAGGTCACACTCATCTCCGAGGAGCTACCCTCCAAGGTTGGAGCCAGGGAAGGACCCGAAACTGCCAAGATTTCTGGAACTGAGATTGGAACTATGCCCAATGTGCGTGCTGACCCAGGAACCACAGAACTGATGGAGAGTTCTTGACCCTGATACTCAGTCAGCTTCGAAATAGGAACTGAAGAGGTCAGAGCAACTTCTGGCACCAAGGTGGATACACCTAACGGCACCAAGATAGCCGGTGCCAGGAGTATCGAAGTGCTGGGCTCCAAAACTGTGGTCATAAGTCAGAGGAGGATAATTAGGAGTCACAGGAGAAAAGAACCCCACTCCAGATGGGAAAGGGGGATGAGGAGGGGCAGGGATACCTCTTACCAGTAACAGCTGATCTACCAATCTAATGACATCCAGTTCTGACAGACTCCTGGAGGTCCATACCAAAAGGGTTGAGGGAGACTCAGGGTATTCTAAAATGGACTTAGTACTTGTCCTACATAGGGATCTATCACAGGAGAATATCTTGTCCTGGGCACTTCTAATATAGGTTTCGGCACTGACAGGGCAGATTGAAATTGCGTCAGTGCTGATGTAGCAGGATGCATTGAAATAGGTGAAGTCAGTGCCAAGCCAGTTACCATAAACATCGGCACTGACAAGGCAGTTGACGGCACCATAGAGGTTGATGGTGGTGAGAAGTCACAAGTCTGTAATCTAGGAGCCTTGGTCATTGGTTCAGAAGAATGGGGAACCAATGATTTCTGTTTGGGAACCTCTGGAACCGAGGTTGAGGTCGGTACAGACAGGCTTTTCTTTTTTGAAGGATCCTGTTTTATGTCTGCCTTGGAGGTGAAAGATTTAACTTTTTCACTAAAAATAGAAAAATATGGCAACACTTAGCTGAGAGAAGGCAGACAAATCTTGCTGACAGAGCAGCAAATGAGATCTGAGATAATGAACACAGGGTCATCATGGGTAGAGACTTGGCTTGAGAGTTTTTGGCTGGCACGAGCTGTATAATGGCTGAGCCCATTTCGAGGATTGGAACCGATTCACATCTGTCAAGAATAAACAAAGACTGACAACATCAGATATATACTTAAAATGCATGATGAAACCAATAGATAACATCATTAAGGTTTGCTTTCATTTCTGTTAATATATGTGAAACATTTAAAAAACAATAATGTTGTGTTTTGTCCAGTGGGGAAAAAGTAATGAAGCACAGATGTAAACCCAGTAAGATTTCTTCTTAGTTCTGTTACCCCATGAATGACAAGAAAAATCTACTGGGGATGTTTTGAAATATAAATTAAATGTGAGATGAGAAAATATAACCCAAGCAAAATGTTTCTGCAGTAAAAGAAAAAAAAAATGAGTACAAAGTTTGAAGCATTACAGACTACAGAATGCAATCTTAAAAGGTGCTGAACGCTATTCAGAGTACAGTGTGCTGCAACACTGGGAAATATTGATTACATTAATCAAATATTTCTTGCAGCAGAAAACAGAAACAGTAAACTGAAGCACGACTTGTATCACCATTCAGTAAAATAAAATCACATTTATTTTCAAGTAGGTAAGCGCTTTCACCACAAAATGTGGCTTCATCAGACCATTAAAAGTAAAAGCGCATAAACTGCCAAACATTTCCATTTATACATAACACCTCCCCCTAATTAAATTCAAATGTTTGTTGTAGCAAATCAATTCAGTACAAAACGCCCCCTAGTTGCTTGACATCATAAACAGACTAAAACAGCAACAAATTAACTATTTAGTTGCTAATACAAAAATAAAATCCACATTATAATACTCAAAATTCATCACATAATAAAATTGTATGCATGCTCCACTTTAAAATATATGCATATCTCATCCTTAGCAGCATAAATTGTATTGTGCATCTATAGATCAGCTAGCTACCTAGTTGCTTTTGTTATATATAGATCGTCACATAATAATAAATTTATACCATTGTGACATAACATTTCCTACTTGGTATAACTGATTATATGGTCAAGCACTCGCTCAACTCATTCAAATCAGTACATCATTACGTACACATTCATGGATCAAGTTATATTGCACATATTTAAATATCCCTCCAAGTCTATCCTTACTGACTTGAAAATAAATGTCACTTTGTTTTACTGAATGGTGATACAAGTCATGCTTCAGTTTACCATTGCGGTTTTCTGCTGTTTTGCCTACATTTTACAAAGGGGACTGTTTGCCTACTGGGAACATTCTTTCTCAAATATTTCTTGCACCTGTGATTGATGCTGTGTTTAAAGCAAAATAAAATCAGTACTGTATTCTAATTATAATATTTCTGACAAAATCTCCTTAGAATCAACTTCTGAGATGACTGCACACTGAGTAACAGCTTAATTTCAGCTCTCCCAGTGGGAAAACAGAAACTGTTCTTTTTGGGTAAATTTCACCAACTGGCTAGTAAGTGCACTTCCTGGATGTCAAAAAAAGACATTCAGAGAAACCAAAAGAAAATCAATCACAAAAGGTGAGGAGAAAAAAACAAATGGGAACAATTCTGCAACTGTTCAACAAAAATCAGTGCAAACTCCAGCTTTGGTGCAAGACATGACTTACAGTAATCCAGAGGAAAAATAACTCATATATACTCAGAGCTGATTAAAATAAATGAAACACTGAAGGAGGGCATCAACTCAAACAACAAAAGGGTGGAAAAATGTAAGAGGCTGTGAAACCCACCACTGCTATCAATAAGTGATGGACACCAATATGTCTCATCCCCACACTTGGCTAGTAATCAAGTAGACTGAATCCTCACCACTGACACTGGAGAGGGATGTGCACTTGGAATACAAATGGTTACACTCAGTATTTACAGATGCAGACCTCTCTGCATCAAGTAGAATTTCTCTTAAGAGCACACATGGAACACAGTCAGCCCAGGGGTCTGGATGTCTCTATATCTGTCCTCTTCCCCCACCAGGTTCCCAATAAGACTCCCCACTGGTACAGCTATAGGGTTAGGTCCTCAGCCTAGCATCCAAGCCAAGTCCTCCAGCACCCGCTCTGTAAACCCAATGCCTCGTATCCCTGCATCAAGTAGCTGACACACACGCTGAGAGATTTCATTTTCATACATACACACACACACACACACACACACACACACACACACACACACACACACGCACACACGCATACACACACACACACACACACACACACACACACACACACACACACACACACACACACACACACACACACACAACTGGGAAAGCTTGGCACAGATTACCCAGTCTACCAGCTTTGTTCAGACTATAAGGTAGATTCATAGACACGTCACATTCAGCTATTCTATGGCCCTTAACAAAGGAAGTCCAAATACACTGTGTAATATTAATACTAATCCAAATTGTAGTAGTTCACCAAGATGGCTAGACCTTTTCGAGTGGCCCACACAGTGTCACTAAACAAATATAAGTACTTTTAAAGATTAAGTACTATCTAGAAGAATCAGCCACAATAAAACATTTTAAATATATTTAATAATAAATAATAAAAGAGCATGAAAATACAGAAAGTACAGTTGTGTACCTACCATAAATGTAGATGTTCGAGTGTATTCACTGTTGCAGTCATCACCCTTGGGTTATCCTGCTGGCAGGCTACCCGTAGTCGGCTGGAATTCCAAAGTCTAGGTCTGGCATCGGCTGCTGTCACCTCTTCCCTGATGTCAGTGCGCCAGGGGTATAAAAGATGCAGCCAACACCATTTTCTTCAGTTTTTCTTGCCCCAGATGTCAGGTGCCCCTAAATTGGAAGGCTGAAAGAATATGCCAATAAAAATACATGCTCAAAAATGACATGTCCTTCATCTACAAGCAAATACACCAAAAAGGTTGTATAGGATAGAGAAGGGCAGATAAGCCCCAGCAAAGGAAAGGGGGATGGTGGGTGGGTAACCTGGACTGCAACAGTGAATACACTCGAACATCTACATTTATGGTAGGTACACAACTGTACTATGTTCATCATGTTTCACTGTTGCAGTCATCAGCCTTGGGTTGAATCCCAAAGCTGAGGTAGGGTGGCTGGGCTAAATAGGATTAGGAGAGGCTATGAGGCCCTGCAGAACTGCAGTGGCAAAGCCTGCTCTGGATTTAGAGTAAAGAGGTAAGTGGTAGTGCTTTGTGAAGGTATGCACTGAACTCCAAGTTGCAGCCTCTAAGATATCTTTGGTTGGTACTCCTCTGAGGAAGGCTGCTGAAGTGGCTGCTGCTCTGGTGGAATGAGGCCTAATGTCCTTAGGCACTGATTTGCCATATTGGAAATAGCAGAAGCGGATGCAATGGCCTATCCATTTAGAAATAGTCTGTTTTGAGATAGCCTTGCCTTGTGACCCTGCAGCATATGACACAAAGTTGCTCAGACTTTCTGAAAGCTTTAGTTCTGTCCAAGTAGAATCTTAACTGCCTGTGTATATCGAAAGAATGTTGAATTTTCTCACCCTTGTTCTGTGGATTAGGATAAAAGGTTGGTAAGTGGATGGTTTGGTTGAGGGCCACACTGGACACCACCTTAGGCATAAATGTAGGGTTCGTCCTCAGAGATGGATGAAAAATGATGAAAGGTTCCACAGCCATGAGTGCTTGTAACTCCGAGACTCGTCTTGCAGAGGTTACTGCCAGGAGTGGAGCTGTTTTCCAGGATAAGAATTTTATATCTGCTGTTGATGCTGGCTCGAAAGGGGGCAGTGTGAGTTTTTCCGAAACATAATTGAGATTCCCAGGTCGGAATTGGAGCTCTCCTTGGAGGCCTAATGTTTTTGGCTCTTCTGAGGTACTGCCTTATTAAAGGATGAGAAAATATAGGTGGTTCCGTATTGTAATGGGCTGAAATGGCAGAGGCATGACTCTTAATAGATGAGAAGGAAAGGCCTTTGTTTAGCATCTCAGTTAGGTATTGTAAAATCTTGAAAGTGGAGTGTTCTGAATCGCTACAGTATTCGCCATGCTGCCAGATTTAAGGTCCTGAGTTGGCTGTGCAGGATCTAACTATTTTGCTGGGTCAGCAAGTGAGAAGTCTGTGGCAGTATCCATGCTGGACCCTGAGACAAGCTCTTCAGGATTGGGTACCAGTGCTGGCGTGGCCAGTCTAGTGCAATCAGTATCATTTTTGGCTTCTCTTGTCTGACTTTTAGGAGTACCCTGGGTAGAAGTGGCAGTGGGTGAAAGGCATATACTGTTAGATTTTTCCAGCTGAAGGATAGGGCGTCCACTTT
The DNA here is from genome assembly GCF_019279795.1 of Protopterus annectens. Taxonomy (NCBI): domain Eukaryota; kingdom Metazoa; phylum Chordata; order Ceratodontiformes; family Protopteridae; genus Protopterus; species Protopterus annectens. Next base: position 1,381,916,566 of record NC_056735.1, on the reverse strand, counting down.
CCATGCTTGCTTGTGATAAGTCCTTGTGCAAAATCTTTGCAATTGGCAGTTGTGAGGGGAGGCAAATAGATCTATGTCTGGGCATCCCCATTTCCTTATTATCTGGCTGAAGACTTGTGGATCCAGTTTCCATTCGTGGGGATCCATGAGGATTCTGCATAGTTTGTCTGCCAGAGTATTTGTTTTTCCTGGCAGGAATTGTGCTTGCAGGTGAACTTGAAAGGCCAATGCTGTGTCCCATAAGGTCATTGTTTGTCTGCAGACGGGGTAGGAATGTGTACCTCCCTGTTAGTTTATGTACCACATGACCGTAGTGTTGTCTGTCTTTATAAGTAACTGTCCTGGATAAAGTAGGTCCTTGAAAGCTGTTAGGGCATTTTGAACAGCTAGCATCTCTTTTTGATTGATGTGAAGATGCATCTGGTTTGCAGGCCATGTGCCCTGAATACATTTTCCTGCCATATGGGCCCCCCAGGCATAATCTGATGCATCCGTTGTCAGTGTTTGTTTGGCTGGGGGTAAACTGAATGACAGACCTTTGTTGTGGTGACAGGCTTCTGCCCACCATCGAAACTCCTGTTGCAGACAGGGAATGAGTGCAATTACTGTCTCCAGGCTGTGGCAATGTTGAGTCCAACCACTTTTTAGGTACCATTGTAATTTCCTCATATGCAGTCTGGCATATGGAATTAGTAGTATGCAGGATGCCATGAAACCCAAGGCCTGCAGGATTTTCCTTGCAGATAAGTGGATTTTTGTTGCCAAATTCTTGAAATAAGTAGTCAGTTGTTTTTGTTTGCCTGGCGTGAGATAAGCCATCTGGGCAGTTGTATTTAGGCTTGCACCCAGGAATATTATCTCTTGAGAGGGCACTAGATTTGATTTCTTTTCATTTGCTGTGTACCCTAGGCCAATTAGTAATCTTTTCACAAACACCAGGCGCTTTAGTAGAATGTCTTTTTCTCTGCTTGAATTAGGCAGTCATCCAAGTAGGGGTATATTTGAGTTCCTTTTTGTCTGCAAAACGCAATTACTGGTTCCAGGCACTTTGTGAAGACCCTGGGCGCAGTAGATAAGCCAAAGGGCAGTGCAGAGAACTGGTAATGCACTGAGCCAGCTATGAATCTGAGGTATCTTCTGCAAGATTGTCTGATTGGGACATGCAGGTATGCCTCTTTTAGGTCCAAAGTTATGAGCCAAGCTTTCTTGCCCAGCATGGGCAGTAGCTGCTGTAGAGACAACATCTTGAATTTTGGAACTTCCAGAAATGTGTATAGTACAGACAGGTCCAGTATTGGTCTCCAGGTTTTGTCCTTTCTGGGTACTAGGAAAAGTCTGGAGTAAGATCCTTGCCCCTGTTCTTGTTGTGGTACATGCTGAATGGCCCTCATATCCATGAGGGCTGTAATTTGTTTTTGTGCCTCTGCCCATTGATTGTGTGTCAGGTCTGGCATGCCTCTTGGCCTTGGTGGAGTGTGAAAATGGAACTTGTAGCCTTGGGACACTATATTCAGGACCCATTTGTCTTGGGTAATCCTTTGCCAATTTGAAGAAAAAAGTGCTATTTTCCCCCCTAAGGGGGCTGCCAAAAGAAAAGTGCTTGGATCTGGTAGAGGAAAGTCATTGGGTCTGTTTCCTGAAAGGTTGTGATTTGTCTTCTCCGCTTTTGCTTTTGTAGGAGCACTCCATTGTTTAGGCCTGTAGGCGCCTTGGGGCTGAGATCTGCCCCTGGGACGCCTGTATCTGCCTCTTTGTGGTCTGTCTGACGCTGGAAAGGACCAATTTTTAGAAGGCCAGTTTCTGCTAAACCTGGGTGGCTGTACCTGTAAGAAATCCTTGACTGTCTGCATGGATTTTGCTTTATCCTCCATTTTTCTTCAACACTTCTTCTGCTTTTGTGCCAAACAAAGTATCATGCTGTAAAGGTGCATCTAATAATTTTGCTTTAACATGATCAGGCAGATTTTGTTCCTTTAACCAAGCATGCCTTCTTATAACAGAACCTGTAACAGCGGCCCTGCAAGAGGCCTCCAGAGAATCATAACCACATTGCAAAGTATGCTTTCCCACTTGTTCAGCTGCATGCAATAACTCCTGTAATTCCTTGGTCTCTGAACATTCAGTATTTGTCAACATTTTCTGTTTAAGCAGTGACATTAAATATTGTTGGTATTTGAGCATATGAAACTGACAATTTAAAGCCCTTACAGCCAGGGTTGCAGAAGTGTACACCTTTTCCCCCATCTGTCTAAAGACCTGGAATCCCTGTCAGAGGGAACAGGATTTTTGCAGTGGAAGTTGTAACCCCCTTGGGACCCTGAGATATAGTTTCTGGGTCAGCAGCGGGTTTTTATACAGAAATTTATGGGAATCCGGGATGCTGTAGTATCTGTCTGGCTTAGTAGGTGCAGGGGGTAAAGAATCTGGGGATAGGCCAGACTCTGAAAATACATCATCTACAATGTCTAGAACAGGTGGAATAGCTAAGGGTCTGTGCTGAGGAAGTAGCAGAAAGTCTCTGAGCCTTTTCTTAGATTCAGAGTAATCGTGGCTCTCCCATTGGAAATGTTCCCTCATGGTATGTAGGGTTTCCCCAAAAGAATAATCCTCAGGATTAGAGGCTGAATGAATGATTTCTTCAGCATCAGAATCCTCATAGGAAATCATGGAGTATTCCTGTTCAGAAGAGGAATCAGAGGAAATAGAAACCTGATCAGAAGAATCATACTCTGTCTCTTGCCTAAGGCTCTTATCAGGAGGGGGATGGGAACCCCTGATCAAGGTAATTATGTCTTCGGCCATTTTAAGCATCTGTTTTTTAGGCATGGAAGTCTGAGTAGGTGAATGCAGTACTTGTTTCTTTGTCTTTAGTGCTGTTTTCGTCTTTGTCTTTGAAGCTAAAGATGGCTTGATATAAAGTTGTGTAGGTCTGAACACACCCTCAGAAGCCGATGCCTGCTCAGCGGCTCCGGACCCATCTGAGGGTATGATTCCCAAGTGTCCAATACCTTGAGTATCCAGAGGCCCAGTCGGCTCCATGTGGGAGTCGGAAGTGGCCTGTGGCTCTGAGGTAGCGGCATCAGGAGCTTTGAAAGTGCCTCACTGAGAACCGGCGAACCGGCGACTGGCCTAGCAGAGGCTTCGTCATCGGTTTTGGACCTCGGATGCCTATCTTTTTCCTTGTGTTTTTTTGTAAACTCCGGCTGTCGGCTGGTCCGACGGCATTATGTAGTTAAATATTCGGTCAAAGTAATGGAAGGCAAAATCGAACCGACGCTTGATAGTGCATTGCTTGAATCTAGCACAAAACCGACAGCTAGCAATGTTATGATCAGGGTCTAGGCAAGGAATACAGTAAGAGTAAAAATCCTTATGAGGTATTTGCTTCCCACAAGAAATACAATTGTTAACTTTTTCTGACATCTGTCTGGAGCAAGAAAAAAGTTTCCCCAATGGGGTACTTAGCTTTAATGAGGACTTCGGTTCTGAAATTCGTATTTGAAAATCTCAGGAGTCGGCCAACTGGCACTGGTGAACTGCTTATGCTTCGGGCACCGCGCGGCAAGAAAGACTGAAGAAAATGGAGTCGGCTGCATCTTTTATACCCCTGGTGCACTGACGTCAGGGAAGAGCCGACGCCAGACCTAGACTTTGGAATTCCGGCCGACTACGGGTAGCCTGCCAGCAGGATAACCCAAGGGTGATGACTGCAACAGTGAAACACGATGAACATTCTATATTCACAGTAAGCCACAGAGTTCAGATCACAGGAAATATTGAAAAAAACATTGATGACAAAGAAAAAAACACTATTTAAATTAAGCTTCACTATATTCCTGACTGAATCTAAAAGAATTTTACTGTTCCCTAGTAACTTACTTGGGCAAGGCAAGATGAAACATGTGACCAGTCTTTCTAGTCAGGCTTCCAAACAGAATACTTTAAACTCTTAGATTACTCCCTGTAAAATATAATATCCAAGATGACTTGAAGAATGACCTCATCTGGTCATCTGCTTCTTGGTTCCCACAATATCTCCTTTTGGAATTTGAGACAGGACATTAACAGACTGCTGCAATATACATTAAGAGCTTCTATGGCAATGCCTTCAGAGCCAGAAACATTTACCACACTTTCCCCTTCTTTACAAAAGTTAACAGATAATGACTGCTCCCAGATCTACCGTCTCCAGGTCTACTCAGCACTCTGGGATACAGTTCAGTGATTTAACAGCTCATTTATGTTTCCCTTATTTTTCTTAAAATAAACAGGCTGGTTAACCATTGCTGTGCCAGTGTCCTCTATTAAACATAAACATTTAATTCAGATACCATAATACATGTACATTTTTCTTCATTTGAACACAATTAACACAAGCAAAGTTCACAAATACATTTTCAGCACAAGCATCTGTACAGGTCAGTTTGATATACCAATGATGCAATTATTTACAAAATTTCAGCTAGTTGTGGTGGCACAAGTCTTACATCCACTGCCCTGCTTCACCCTAGCATGGCTGGCAGTACCCCCCTATTATCACACCCCCCCCTTTGAAGACTCAAGCTAGTTTTTCAAGTGACCCTTCAGAAATATGGCTTGAGAGAAATAAGCCTATATGCTACATCATTCCTTGTCTTGAGATTCCGTCTGCCTTTGCATTGCTGACCCCACTACAGTGTTGCACTGTCAGATCATATGCCTACAACCCTAGGCTCCACCATAGTAACTTGGGATTCTGCTAGCTGGTTCTCTGTAGCCATAGATCCCCCTCAGACTCCTCTTGCCTCCTACTGCAAATACTCACCACAAGGGCCTCCCTGTCATCGTAAGGTTTCATCATGTTAACGTGATTCAGTCTGTGCTGCCTCCTGCCTAGTAGTTCTGCCATGTATTTAACATCACTGAACTTCCTTACCACCTTGAAGGGTCCCTACCAAGCTGCATGCAGTTTATTGTGTCTGACAGGAATGAGAATCATCACCTACTGCCCCACAGCATACTCTCTGGCTCGAGCATTCCTGTCATACCAGACCTTTTTCCTGCTGTTGGGCTCAAGCCAGGTTCTCGTGGGATAAGTCCATGAGCTCCCTAAGCCTTGTCCTGAGGTTTAGGACATATGCCACAACTAACTCCTTGTGGGATTTACACTCACTCTCCCACTCATCATGAATCACACCTAGAGGTCCCCTCACCCTATGCACATAAAGCAACTCAAAGGGTGAAAAACCTATGGATTCCTGGGCTACCTCTCTATAAGCAAACAGATGGGGCAAACATTTGTCCCTCTCTCTCTAAAACTGGTCTGCAAATGCCTAAAGCATGGTCTTTAGTGTAGAGTTTTACCTCTCCACAGGATCATTAGTCTGTGGGGTGGTAGGGGTGGTCTTTAGGTGCTTCACCCCACAGACAAGCCAGCAAGTCTGACATGAATTTGGCACCTCTGTCAGTCAGTATTTCTCTTGGGACACCTACCCTGCTGAAAATCTCTAGCAAAGCATTTGCCACCTTCTCTGCCTCGATGGAGGACAGAGCCACCACCTCAGGATATCTGGTAGCATAATCTACAACCACTAGGATATATTTCTTCCCTGTAGAACTTGGGGTACTCAGAGGCCCCACAACATCCATAGCTACCCTCTGAAATGGCTCGTCTATCACAGACAAAGGCATCAATGGAGCTTTGACCTTGTTTCCTGTCTTGCCTACTTTTTGGCACTTCACACAGGTCCTGCAGTACACTGTTACATCCCTAGAAATCCCAGGCCAATAAAAGTTCTGCATAATACAACTGTTGAAACACTTTATTCCCATATGACCTGCAAAGGGAATGTCATGGGCTATGGCTAGAAATGCCAGACATTAGGCTCTGGGCACTGACAATTGCTGTATTTCCTCACCTTCTAGGTCTCCCTCAGGGGTCCACTCCCTATTCAGTAGCCCTTTGTTCCAGTATTCCAAATTCCCCTTTTCCTTGAGAATCAGGTGCCTCCCTAGATACCTCCCTCAAGCCTTGTAATGTAGGGTCTGAGAAATGAGCCTGTCTAAACTCTCTCTTTGTAACTCTTCCCAGCTCTCCTTCCATAGGAAGTCTGTTATCCTTTGACAGTGGTGTCTCACTGTCAGCCTGGGTACTACTACTCACCTCTACCTTTGCAGTCACTCTGTCCAAGGGAACATCAGCACCCACCAGCAGTTGTGGCTCACCTTCAGTCTCACTGCTACAGGGTAGCTCCCTCCCTGAAGTAACCACATCACCAGTCCTGGCTTCAGGTGTGTGGTCTGTCTGGGTTTCCCCCAGGCTAACAGATCCAAATGTCTGTCTCCATGCCTGGCTGTGTGTCACTGTATACACACAAGGTACTGCATTATCAAAATCATTCCCTATCAAGACATCTGCAGGGATAACCTCAAACACACCTTCTTGCTTGCTTCATTTTCCACCCTCCCAGTCAACGTGCATCCTGGTCAAAGGCAGTTGAAATGAGATCCCTCCTAAAGCTCTAACTGGTCTGGACTGCCCAAGCAAGTACTTCTCCTCTTTAACCACTGCAGGCTTCACAATGGTTATATCAGAGGCTGTGTCTCTCTTCCAGTGGGCTGTTTTCCATCTTACCAAGATTGAATATAAACTCTACTGGTAGTTTGGTACCCCTGTTGTGTCCAGACAACTTACTACCAGTTATTCCCACTTGCTGGCTCCCCCACCTTTTGTTCACCGCTTTGCCTCCATGAACATCTATATGCTAAATGGCCCCACTGGTTACATTTAAAACATTTAACCCTTGATCCTGGCTGTGTACCTGAACTAGTGGCTTCCCCCGTTACTGGCAAACTCTGTTGGGGTGGTTTAGGCTGCCCACAGTAGGTTCCCTTATATCCATGTGCAGCACTGGGTATTCCTTTTCTGTGCAGTGATGCCCTGCTTGCTAGGTATAGGTCTCACTTTTCCCCAAACTCATCTGCAGAGTTGCATTCCCTGTCTGCTAACCAAATTCTCATATCCTCAGGCAGAATGCTAAGGGTGTGTTCCCTCACCAAAAGGTCTGCCAGATTTTCAAAAGTGGAGGCCTGACACCCACTAACCCACCTATGCAAATAAGTGCTTAGTTCAGCAATATAATCACATACATTTTCATCTGCTCATGAAACTTTTTTCTGTAAGCTTCAGGTGTTAACTTAAAACATTGTAATAAATAGTGCTTAACTTGATCATAATCTAAACAATCAGTATCAGACAATACATAAACAACAGTTACAATTTTACCATGGAGTAAGGGGGTGAGGAACTGTACTTTTTTCTGTAAGCTTCAGGTGTTAATTTAAAACATTGTAATAAACAGTGCTTAACTTGATCATAATCTAAACAATCAGTATCAGACAATACAGAAACAACAGTTACACTTTACCATGGACTAAGGGGGTAAGGAATTGTACCCAGAACCCTCAGTCAACATTATACTGTTTGCATACTCTTTCAAATAGATGAATAAAACTAACAAAAGTATCACCTACTGGTACTGAAGGAGAAGTGTACTGACCTTTATTACTTCTGCTGATTCTACTTTGACTTCCAAATGCCGCAGTTTCTCTGCTGATTCCAATTCCAAATGTTTGGACTCCAGTTCAAGTCTCTTTATCTCCAGATGGATTTTTAAGTCCTCTGAGGAAAAGTTGAACTGTCCTGTTTCTGAGAGCTATACCTCCCCAATGACAGTCTGGTTGTCTTGTTGTCTTCCTGCTGCAGCTGTGGTTAAGGCCGCAATAATTTTCCCTTTAGTCATGTTTCATGCCCCAGTCCTTTGGCTTGGCACCTCAGCCAACTGCTTCCTTGTCAGCATGCCATAATCCTCTGCTGACATCCTTGCCTCTTCTCCCAGACTAACCAAGCTAACAAAAAGTAAATAAATAAAACTATTGTGCTATAAAACTCTGAAAGTCTACTTTGTGGCTGATTGAGAGTGCAAACACCTTCTTTAGTGACCACTGCTTACAGGCTTTAAGAATTCAGTATCCACAACTCTGCTCAACAATATGGGTGCATGTGATGATCCCTCTACTGTCACCAATTAAAAAGTGACACACACCACTGCTACCAGTAAGTGATGGGCACCAATATGTGTTGTCCCCATGCTGGGCCAGTAATCAAGGAGTCTGAATCTCCACCACTGACACAGGACAGGAAAGTGCACTTGGAATACAAATGGGTACACTCAGTATTTCCAGATACAGACCTCTCTGCATCAAGTACCATTTCCCATAAGAGGATACAGGGAACACACTCAGCTGGAGGTCTGGATGTCTCTTTATCTATCTCCCTCCAAATTCCCAGTAAGACTCTCCACTGGTACAGCTGTAGGGTTAGGTCCTCATCTGAGTGTCGTCGAGCACCCTCTCTGTAAACCCAGTGCTTCATGTCCCTGCCCCAAGTAGCTCACACACACACACACACACACACACACACACACACACACACACACACACACACACACACACACACACACACACACACACACACACACACACACACACACACACACACACACACACCTGGGAGAGGCTGGCACAGATTACCTGCTCTACCAGTTTTGCCCAGACTATAAGGTAGATTCACTGCCACCAGACACTTCACAATCAGCTACTCTAAGGACCTTAACAAAGGTGTCCAATTACACTGTGCAATATTAATACTAATACAAATGGTAGTAGTTCACCAAGACAGCTAGGCCTTCTGGAGTGGCCCACACAATGTCACCAAACAAATATAAGTACTGGCAAAGGTTAAATACTATATATAACAATCAGCCACAATAAACACTTTTAAATATATTTAATAATAAATAATAAAAGAGCATGAAATTGTGGCATATATATTCACAGTAAACCAGGGAGTTCATATCACAGGAAATATTGAGAAGAACAATGATGGACAGACTCAGACAAATAAAGAAAAACAATATCTAAACTACGCTTCATTATATTTATGACTGAATCTAAAATAATTTTACTGTTCCCTAGTAACTTACTTCATCAAGGCAAGATTAAACACATCAGCAGTCTTTCTAGTCAGGCTCCCAAACAGAATACTATATACTCTGAGATTACTCCCTGTAAAATATAATATCCAGGAAACCTTGCAGAATGACCTCATCTGGTCACCTGACTCTAGGTTCCCACAACATCTCCTTTTAAAGTTTGAGACTGGACTTTAGCAGACCGATACCAAACACATTTAGGGCTTTTATGCCAATGCCTAGGAGAAACATTTACAACACCTTCCCCTACTTTACAAAAGCTAACAGATAATGGCTTTTTCCAGACCTACCATCTTAGGGCCTACTCAGCACTTTGGGGTGACATTCAATGATTTAACAGCTCATTTACATTTCCCTTATGTTTCTTAAAATAAGACACCTGGTTAACCATTGCTGTGCCAGTGTCCTCTATTAAAACATATACATTTTATTCAGATACTATAATACACATTCATTTCTCTTCATTTCAGTTGAGTGTACATTTTAACACAATTAACACAAATACATTTTCAGCAAAAGCATATGTACAGATCAGTTTGAAATACAAATGACACATACTTATTTACAAAATTCCAGCTAGCTGTGCTGGCACAAGGCATACATCCGCTGCCCTACTTCTCCCTGGCATGGCTGGTAGTACCCCTTATTGTCACAGAGGCTTTAAAGAGGTATTCAAATGAGCTGATAAAACTGCAAAAATCAGAGGGTGAGATGAAGAAAAGGCTGCCTATGAGACTGCTCAAGAAGAGATGTTTCAAAAAATAATAGAATGAGAGGACACAGCATGTAGGGAAAACATGAAATATTGTGCTGTACAAGAGAAGAAGCTAGAAGCTACAGATTTTATTAATTTTATGAATGCACAAATAAGCAGCTGGACTGATATTCCACAGCAAGAATTGTTAATTCAAAGGGTACATTATGTGTATGCTCCAAACTTGGCCATAAGAAAGCAACCTAGACCTTTAATAGTAGTAGTGTATGGTGAATATGCAATCCTACCAGCAGAAAGAGTTGATTCTGACAAAACTGTGGCATAAGGACAAAGCACTAAAAGTGGGAGACAGTAGAGTGTTTGTGGAAAATGGTTACTTAGTGTACACAAGGCAGAGGAGGAGTAAATTTACTCCAGTACTCAGGGGATGCTGAGAAGCAGACATGATATTCAAGCTGCTATATCCAACTATTTTCAGAATATTCTTTCATAGAGGGTCAAAATCATTTTTGTTGCAGAGCATGCTAAGGAAGAAATACAAAAGTTTGTCCAACAAAAAGTTTGCTATCAAACAGAAGGAGATTCTGCTTCTTGTTCTTCTGGTAACAAAGCCCATAGAGAGACTGTGCCAGTGAAACCTTTTTCAATGTTGCAAGGGAAAATGCTTGAGAGACAGAAAAAATGCATGAATAGACTAGAAGAACCAGAAGTAAGTTGGAAATGAAAAAGAGATTGGATTTGGGAGATGGAGGTCAACGGGGAAAAAAACAGCAACTCGGAAACTGACAAATAAATGTGTGATTACAAAGCACAAGTTATGTTTGTAAAACACGACAGAAAAAGAAAACCTAGAAATATTGTACTTCTTTGTACTTTGTTAAACTTGTAGAGGCCTCCAAAGCATATGTCCTACTTCATGTCATTAATGTTTGGAAGAACATTTGCGAAAGGGGAAAATGATGGAAAGAGTTAACTGAAAGTAAAACAAAATTTTGTTCTTAACAGTGGTATTTTTATAATGCATGACATAAACTGTATGCAATAAAGTAAAGCTTTCTCAGTTATTTTTAAGTATATTAAGGATGCTAAAATAAAACAGGTGTCTTTGTTTTGTCTTCCACCTTTCTTTCTCCTTGTTCAGTTTTAAGAAATGTAGGCAATGCAATGTAAAAAGAGAAAAAAAGTCTGAACAAAAGAGTGTGACACAAGCAAAAAAATATGCTTCTTCTCATTCTTGCATAGGAAATGACTGGATTAAGGCCCTTGTCTTGATGTATTAACAAGTTTTAAGGGGAAGCAAATAAATAAAAAAGAACACTGAATACAATAAAAAATTATCCTCTCTAACAAATAAATGAGTGCCTATAGTAGAGGCAACTGTGTATCTGGTTCTCGTGTATCTATGGAGACAATCTGAGAAGGGACAATAAAAACAGAATGGTTCTTTCTTTCAATGGCTTTCTTTCAACAGCTAGGAGATAATATGTTCTGAAAAAATTCAAGTGTTTTTCTAAACTGGAAGAGAAATAAAGATACGACAAAACAGACACTTAGTGGAATTAGAAGCACATGCTGTACCATGCATCTTAGCATGGATAACCTTCCTTTTGGGTTAATTCAAGTTTATGAGTGTGGCTGTCAGTCTGGGATAATTGTTCCTATTAGGAGGGTTACCTTTCAGTATTTAAAGATATATATAATTTTGTGTGTTAGTATTAAGTTAATAGGTTGTGGGCATTTTTTTAGGGTTATCACTAAAACAAAAAAGTGTGTAAGATGTGAAATGGGTTCAAATGAATATGACGAGAAACAACTGTATAAAAGATCAACCTGCCAAACATTAGTGTATGTATGTAACACAAAAGCTGAAACTAGCCATTTAAAAAACGCTGTTACACATAACAGGTGGGAATAATAACTTCTTGGCACAATGGCACTTTCTATATTACCTTTAAATGTGAATGATCTCACAGACACATACAAAAAAGAATGAGTAGTGAACTATATTAAAAATGGTACATGAGACACAATTGGAAAGAAATGAACATATGAATTTCATAAAGAAAGGATTTCGGAATAGTTGTTTAGTGGAATATCTGGGGCAAAGGAAAAGGGAAGTACTTATATAAATGCAAGAGAAGCTCCAGTAGTGATATAATAAAGTAGTACCAAGGGGCTAATGGCAAAGGAGGCATATTTTACTGGCATGTATTTATATTCCACCTAAAACTGCTATAAGTGAGCTTAAGAAAATTCTGGGAGAAATAATCAGCATTGATTAGGGAACATATAGGTAGGGAATGGAATTTGATTTGCAGTAGTGAGGATGTATCGGGGGGCAGAAGAGAAAATATATCACAAAAGAGGATAGATTTGTGAAGAAGTTTATGAAAATATTTGGCATGGAAGATGTAAAGTCAGTAGTAGGAGTGTGGAATGATTTTACATACTATTTCCCAAGGTAGAAAAACTGGGCTAGGCTAGACAAAATTTATATTTCACAGGAATATGTTCATAGGTTCATAGGTTCATAGGTAAGTACTAGGCTATCTGCCTAAGGGCATTTATAAGCCTAGCCAGAATGTGTTGGCTTTCGCCACCCCCTTAGATTAGTTCCCTGCGCCACTGTCCGGCAGAGCCACTGCAGTGATCCCCGGGGTAAATTTTCTGTTTCCCATCCACCCATCAAGAATTCTTTTGAAGAGTGTTAGGGAAGGGCTCTGCCTGATGTATTCTGGAATCCTGTTCCAAAGCATGGGGAGTCTCTGGGATAGGAATCTATCCCTCCAGCATGTCCTATTTATCATTGTGGTGAGGTTTATATCTCTAGAGCGTGTGGCGATTGAAAGTTTTGATACACATCCAAAAACTATTTCAGATTATGCGCCAATAATAAGTAAAATAAAAATTCAGGGTAATGAAATAAAACTGAGACACTGGTAGTTTCCTACCTATCTGTTAAAAAGAGAAGAATTTAATGAATGGGTAGTGGAAATAATTTGGCAGTTATTTGGAAAGACAGAAATTTCTTCTGAAAATATAGCTAGGGAGCTGAAGCTACAAAATCAAACCTAAGTCAAAATAGAAGTGGACAGAGTGCCTTAAATACCCTTTTGTTGAGTATATTCCTGTCATAAAGTCTAAACTGTTAGATTCACCACCTGTGCCTGCTATAAAAGTAAACTCGGTAAAGAAGTCAGAAGCAAAAATGCAGCTTGCGGAACAACAGAGGATGAAGATGAAAATCTGTCCATGGTAACTAACAGAACAGTGATAGATAAACCACTTTGTAGAAAACCAGTAAAAACAAGAAACACATCTGCATCATACTATGCCTCAGTAAAAATGCAATTTATTGTTTCAGACCCTTATTATAACATGAAAATGTTCTAAATAGAAAAAAATGCAAATGTAGAGATGTTTTGCATTTCCAGTTGACAAAATCTGTCACTGGATTCATGCCATACTAACAGAAAAAAAACTTGTATTATGAATCTGATGATAATGGAGAAACACCAAAAGCTCAATACTGTGACCAACCAGATAACCCAGAAAGATAAGTCTATGAAGGAAAGGGCTATGTACAGCCATAAGTGACTGCAACATTACACCTACCATCAGGTTTTCATATTGCCAGACTGTGCATAAACTAGACAACTACAAGAAACAGAAATAATCATGTGACAGTGGATTTGTGGGCCAGTCAAGCTGGGGTCTGGCTGGTCATGCTGGTTTTGGTCAGGAGTGGTGGTCATGTGGTATAGTCCCCCCTACTGATTACTGAGGGTTTGTGGAGTTATAATGTGGAAGCATGCTGGGAGGAAGACCACATACACATGACCTGAGGAAAGGAGGACACAGCCCCTTCTTGTAAAAAGGAAGGACCACAGACAGAAAAGCAGAGATGTTTGCCTCTTGAGGGATCAGAACCAAAAGGAAAGAATATGGATGAGTTAATTTAAGAAGGGATGTTTGTCTCTCTGGGAGTTGTGTGATGAGATTTAAAGGCATCTGGAAAATCTTGGTCAACAACTCTGACCAGAAGTCACAGTGTACTAAGGACCAGACACCTGCTGGCAGAAGAACCTTACCAGCTTGAGTTAAGCTGAAGAATAAGGACTGTTGTTTTGTTTTGAAATGATGAGTCCTGAAGCAAAATTATGCTTGCATTTCATAGCAAAATTACTTTTATATTGACACCTTACTGTAAATAAATTTAAACCTGTATACATTTTTATTTCTTTTTATTTATTTATTCTTTGTTGATCACGTTAGTCCCACCAGACTAGTAGCCTCTTTTCAGATGAGACCCGGGGTGGTATTTATACTACCAGGGGAAATATGGCCAGGACATTGGGGAACTTCCTATCCTCAAGGTAGCAGAACACAGATCACAGACTGCATGCTGTGGCAGGGCTAGCCACATGATGGTGTAAAATATGGCTCTAGGTGATTCAGTTGTGTTGACTAATGTTTCAAAACGGGCATGGGTATTTGCCAGTGATAAGTGGGTTGAGGACCCAGCCTACTAGGCCCTACCTCAGGGACACATGTTAATGGTGGGAGGAGTGTATGTGCCCCTATTGGTCAGTGTGTGCCTGCCATAAACCCAACAGCCTTGGGTCAATAAACTACTGGCCAGACGGTGTCCAGCTGCCCAGCTTGGGTTACCTGGGTTAGCTCTGTTGAGCGAAACCTGGATGTAAAACCAATCAACCTGCCAAACATGAACTAAGAATTGCTACACTCAGTGTAGATTCAATGGATGGAGCTTGGGAGTCGATGACATGATGGTACAGAGGAGGCTGAACATCTTATGTATCCAAGAGACAAAATGAAATGGTAGTGTAGCAAAGCTACTTGACTTGGGATCCAGAGTCTACTACTCAGGAGGAGAAGGAGGACAGGCTGGGAATGGTGTGAGAACTGTGGTGAGGGTGAATCTTCAGAAGGCAGTGAGGGATGTCATTAGATTTAGTGACAGACTCATGGCACATATACTCCAGTCAAATGATAGGGCAGTATTCATTTTTTCAGCCTGTGCCCCACAGCAGGGCTGTGATAGTGAAGAAAAGACTGCATTCATACAGCAGTTGCAAAACCTACAAGATAAAGCAGGACAACATGAATTGGTGTTGGTAACAGGTTACTTGAATGCACATAACGAGACAGGCAGAATAGGATATGAAGACTGCCTGAGTCCACATGGGTAGGGCAACAGGAATAAACAAGGAGAGGCCATTCTAGACTTCTGTCTGAAAAATGTCTTGATAGTAACCAACACATGGTTTAGAAAGACAGACAGTCACAAGATCACATGACCAACATGCATCTCAGGTAGACTTCTTCCTAGTAAGAAAAGGGCACTGGAGTAGAGTCAGTGATTGCAAAGTCATCCTCAGCAAAACAATCAGTCCACAGCATAAATCACTGGTTGCCACAATCAGCTGCAGGCAGTGGTTATATAGCTAAGATAAACAGAGAGCAGGCTAAAGACCTGCAAGTTGACTGGAGGAAAAGCACAACAGTTCAAGGAATTACTCAGGGTTCTAGCACTCCAAAAAAAAGAGAAAATTGGTGGAGTTGAAGAAGACTGGCAGTGCATCAAAATGGCATGTGTGAGGACTACAGATCAGATATGTGGCTGTGCCAGGTATGGAAATAGGGTACATAAGGAAAGCTGATGGTGGAATGCAGAAGTCCAGGAAGTCACCAAAAGAAAGAAGGAGTACAGGAAAAAGTGGGAGACAGCACAGAAGGATGAGACTAGGAGAGAATACTGGCTAGCAAACAAAACTGCTAAGGAAGGTGTTATAATAGCAAAGAACAAGGCATCAAAGGCACTCTACCAGCTTCTGGAAAGTGAGTCAGCACATAGTACAAATAAACTATTTCAAGTTCCAAGGTAAAGACAGAAAGATATAGAAGATAGTCTCATACTCTTTATGAGGGATGCCAGCAACAACATGATCATCAGTCTACAGGACATCAAAGGCAGATGAAAGGAGTACTTCCAGCAGCTTCTGAATGAAGAAAACCCCACAGAAGCTGTACTGCCCCAGACACAGTCTATGATGAGAGAAGAAACAGGAAGAGCCCACCACAGGAGAAGTAAGAACAGCACGGAAGTAAATGAAGTCAGAGAAAGCAGCAGGCCCAGATGAGGTCATAGTAGGTATGATAAAGATGCTGCAGGAAATAGGGGAAAATGGTTCCTGAGGGTAATCACAGCAGTGTGGAAAGAAAGGCATATCCCAGATGACTAAATAATAAGCATACTAGTGCCGTTGTTCAAGAATAAAGGGGACATTCACAACTGTGGGAGTACAGAGGTATCAAATGTACATCATATTATGTGAAAGTTCTGGGCAGGGTGATTAATAAACAAATAGTAGAAAGTAAGATGGGAGATGAGCAGTTTGGATTCAGATCAGGATGCAGTACAACTGACTCAAAGTTTGCAGTGAAATAATTGAGAAGAAGCTAGAGAAGAGGAAACAGTCCAAATCACATTCCTAGATTTGGAGAAAGCATATGACAGGGTCCCAGGAAAGCTAATTTGGGCGGTCCTGTGGTGGTTTGAAGTCCCAGAAACATTGGTAGATTTAGCACAAGCTATGTACAAGGACTCAATGACTCCAGTATAAATTGTGTCTCTTGAATCAAGTTTATTAACTTTAAAGGAAACAGAGTTGTGAGTTCTTCCTAAAGGGTTTGGTTTGTTGCAGATAGAATCTTAATTGCCTATGCACATCTAATGTGTGTAAAGTACATTCATCTTTATTTTAATGTTTTACAAAAAATACTGTCAAATGTATTGGCTGCCTCATCTTTGAATCAAAAGCCACCCTGGGACAAAAGATGGGTTAGTACACAGAGACACTCCGTCCTTGTGGAACACTGAGTAGGGAACTCCAACACACTTCAAGCAGAAGTAATATTGACCAAGAACAATGCTTTCCAAGAGAGAAATTTCAAGGGTGCATAAGATGCTGGTTCAAGCAGAGTTTTAGTTAAAGCTTCAAGCACAAAGTTGAGATCCCATGAAGGCAACAGTTCTCTAACTGGAGGATGGAGGAAAGCTTGCTTAAGAAAGGTTTTGCTGAGCTTATGAGAAGCCAAAGATCAGGTTTCTCAACCAGAGTGACAATATAATATCGCTGCTAATTGTACCATAATAGAAGAAAAACTGGAACCTGAATCAAACATACTTGCAAGGTATCGTAATATGTCTGGAACAGAAGCAGTGGGAAGGTCAGTATTTTAGGCTGATGCCAAAACTGCAAAATGCTTTCACTTAACACTGTAATGTTTATGAGAGAATTCTGTTTGGGTTGCAGATAGGATCTTGATTATATCACTGGACAAGAATGGGTCATTGTCATCACTGGAACTGAAGAAACCAAGAGGTTAGTCTGAGGTTGTGTAGATCTTGATGAGATTCCTGTATGAGTGGAATAAAAGATCTTGCATAGGATCCAAGATCCAGTAGCTTTCTTTGATGCAAGGCCTTAACAGGGGAAAAGAATTTGCCTGGGCCAATACAGGGTAATGAGAATTATAGTGTATTTACATATGATCACTTTCTGCAGAAACTTGAGAATCAGATGCAAATGTGGTTATGCATAAAGCAGTGCAGGAGGCCATAGTTCAACTAGTGCATCCAGTGCATCTCTCACAGACTGTCCCTCTGGGGGAATAATGGCAAAAAAGTTGCTACATTTGGTGTTAGGTGGACAAATAAAGAAATTGCAACAAGGTTGGCCCCAGTGTTTGAAAATCTAATGTGCCACCACTGGATTAAGAGCTCAGTTGTAAGCATCAGGACAGAATTGCTGAGCATGTCAGCAGAGCAACTGACCTTCCTAGTAATGCGTATTGCTATTAGAAAGCAAGGTAAAGCAATTACCCATTGCCACACTCTCATGGCTTCCCAGCTTAGATTATGATCTGATTCCTCCCTACTTGTTGATATACCAAACTGTTTTTATGAGATCAGTTTGGGTAAAGCCTACCATGGAAGGTAGGCAGTCCTGTAGTGTCTGCAATACAAGGAGGACTGCCTGCATCTCCAAGTCCTTGATGTGAGGCCTGTCTTCTTGAGACCTCCCTAATCTTTGGACAATCCTCCCTCTGTAATGCCCCCCACCAGACCAAAGAAGGAAGCGTCTACGGTCACAACCACCGCTGGTGATAGACAACTATGGTTCTTCCCAAATGAATGCAAGGGGAAGTTAGACACCATCAAAACTTTTCCTAGTAAAGGTAGGTTATGGTAATAAGATTTAAAAGCTGCTGTGAATCCTGAGAAGCCACTGTAGTATCCTCATATGATAAAGAGAAAACTGCACCATCAGAATCCGTGGGACTAGACCTACTGCAGAAAGACTGAGGAGGAGGAGGATTTGGATGGAGACCCTTAGTGTTTGAATTCTGTCCTGAGGGAGGGATTCTATACAGATAATTGTGTCTAAATCTCAACCGATGAATTGAATGGCTTGAGTTGGTTGAAGGATGGATTTCCTGTGAATTATGAATATGCTCAAGGACAGACATACCTGGTACAAGTAATCTCTGGTGTTGACCAGTGATTCCTTTGTTGGTCAGCAAGAGCAAATCATCTAGAGATGTATCCCTTGTAGAAGGAAGTGTCATGCATTTGATAAACACCCACAGGGCTAGGGTGAAAACTAAATGGCAGGTTTATGAAGCTCAGAAATCTTTGTGAGGCTTTGGCTATTATGATCCGGAATTAGGCATCCTGGAGATCAACTGATCACATCCAATTATTTGCCTGTAGGCAAACAAAATTGACCATCCTGACCTGGGTCTTCTTTACATAGTTACTTAGATGGATGATGTCCAGAATGGGCCCGAAACCTTGTTTTTCTTTAAAACCAAAAAGAATCCTGAGTAGAATCCTGAACTTGTCTGAGCTGGTGGGACCTCTTGGAAGGCTCCTTCTGAAATCAAAGAGAAAATTTCTCTTCTGGTTGCCCTTAGGGTGGTACATCCAGAGGCAACCATTTTAACTGGGGGGGGGGGGCTGTTAAAACAGAATTTTATAACCTCTGGATACTTTTCTTTTTACCGTCTTGATGGCAATCCAGACAACAGAGTAAAGGGATGAATGACACCAGTCTGCCAGCACAGGGAAGCAGTTGGGCAACCCCTTTAGGGGCAGTGAGGTTGCCTGTTGGAGAAAGGCCAGCAATATCCCTAATTATGTGGACCTCTTCAGCCTTTGGTTCTACACTCATTAAAGGGGCCACCTCTGCTGATACTTCTCCTGTCAGAAGTGGATTCAAAGGGCTGATGCTTGGCTTTTCTGAACCACACAGATTTGGGTCCCTTTTGGTTCCTGTTATATAATCTTTGACCTACTTGAAATCTAACCCCACAACAGAAAGTGTTTTCCCAACTTGTTTTCACTTACAAAGCTTTTTCTTCATATGATGACCATGATGACCAAGCAAGGATGATGCCTCATGCTTTAAAGTTGCCCACAAAGCCACAAATGCAAAGCCATGCTTGACACCTCATAGCGATGCCTGGTCCCACAGCAAGTGCCACCTCCATTGTGCATGACTCTCATGAAGAGGCTGGTAACATTTAACAGCATGCCCATTTCCAATTTCTTTCAGGAATTTTGTGGGAGCAATCTTCTCAGAGGGGCAAATTCTTGCTGTGCCAGGTCCCTCTGGAAGTGATCAAACGAATGGTGTAACTCATGGCCCTAAACACAAATGTCTCTGAAGCATACTTCCACTTTCTAAACTGTCCATAGCCCTAGATTACTTACTGGGCAGATGAACAGTAGCTGCATCCTCTATCACCTCTTTCTTAGTAGCTACTGCCCCAATAATGGGATTAAGTATGGGACTCTTTGGCCCCAAACTGCCTGTCCTCGGAGGGGAGGGCAAGAGAATATTATCTGGTTTACAAGTTACAGACACATGGGTATTGATCCTGCCATGACCTCCTGATATCCAAATCAATTTGGATATCCAAAGGAGGAACCACCTTAAAATGTACAGGAGGTCAATCCATAGGCATCAAAAAGAACCTAATAATCCTGAGAGGTTGGGTTGGTAGGCCAACAGCCCCTCTGCCATATTAATTTGAAGACATCACCAAAAGTGGCATTTTCCAAAGGGGACTGGGGAAATCCTCTCAATCTTCAATCTGATGTGTGTTGGTACTCCTTTTGGACATCCTCTTTTTTGATACATCGGGGAAGGGATCCAACCCCTCAGAGTTTACTCCTTGCAGTTGAGTAGTGCTTTTGAGACAAGTCCCCTGGCTTTGGCCCACAGATGCATGAAGGGGCTGAGAGACAAATAAGAGAGTTAACACTGAGGAGGCATGTGCATCCATTCTCTCTGAAAAAGTATTGGTCTTTGCTATGACCTGAAAGGTTATACCCACCTCATTCAGGTCCAAGGAGCACAGCTTGATGGCCAGGTCTACCCTACTTGAAAGGGAAGTGAGTGCAATGTTGATGGCATCTCTGAAACCAAGAAGGTGGAAGGTATCAAAGAGGGAGATCACAGCAAATGTCTTGAAGTCTGATGTCACCAACAAGGATGCTGTATGAGACAACTCCGAATACAGTATCAAAGACATGACATTGAGACAACAGTCCTGAGACAAACTCCTCTCCTACAGTCTTGAAGTCAAGTGTGTCATATTGAACAACTCTGGGACAAAGCCTAGAGTGGCAGGAATGCTAGTCAGTACTGAATGAACAGACACTGGGGATAAAGTTGGTGCCAAAATATGTACCAGGGAAAGAGCTAAGATGGAGATACATGACTAGCCCTATCCACCATTGAGACAGAGAGGATGGAAAGACACCTGTCTCTATTTGAGTCTTTCAAAGTGCCTACATCATGTGATTCAAATCAGCTTCTGAGGTATTTCTGTAGGAGATCAAAGACCTAAAAGAAGAAGTAGATGGAGGATAGTAGGGTATGCAAGATAACACCCTCTGTGAAATATTCCCATTCAGCAAAATCTTAGGAGATTTGTCATGGATGACAACAGGCTCCAACATGGATGGTGCCAAAGCTGAAGAGTGTATCAGCACTGAAGCTGACACTGACTAGGGACCATTGGAGCTGAAAATAGTTTTGTATCCCCAGCCCTTCGCTTATGGGACTCATCTTTCTTGAGTATGTTTTTCACTATGTATCTCACTTTCATCAGCTTTCCTAAGCTTGTCATCCTTTGGATCAGAAGGTAACAGCCCTTTGATGATTAATTTATTTCTTCTATCCAAAAGGACATGAAGCCCAAATGATTTGCAAATGAAACGTTACACAGAAAGAAGTTCCATCCCCCCCCTCTCCAGAACATCTCACACAGCTAATGGGTGTCTTGGGAGGGATTCTGTGGCCACACCTTTGGCACTTTCTGAAGCGTTCTTTTAGTCCTTGTTCATCTCTAAGAAAAAAAATACATACACACAAGCACTAATAAGAAGAGTTCAAGATTTAATAAGTATCTAATGTTGAAAGCACAACACATACAAGATCCAGTACATAAGAGAATTTTGAAAATACAACACACCTCAACTATTGTCTAGCACTATCTAGTAATAAATATTAAATCCTAAGATCAATGAACTGTAGTTCTCTTTCTTATTTTTTTTGAAAGAAAGAAAATGGCAATGGCAGATCAAGGTCTGTGAAATGCTGAAAAGACAAAAATGAAGGATCTCAGTGGAAAAGTTTCCTCAAGGACAACAAAACTATTAATATTGAGCAATTATCTAAGGAACATGAAAAATGAAAGGTAGGCAGAGAAAAAATTCTGAGAAGGAGCACTTAGCCTTGCAGAGGTGACAATCCATGTCTGAACACTGCTATGGCAAAATGAGATCTGAATACAACCAGATCCAGTGCTAGGTGACCTAGGTAGTTGACTACAGCTCACTGGTTTGGGGAGGGCAGTGGCCAGGAGCTGCCATAAAAAAAGAAGTTATGTACTCACCATAAAGTTCCATCTGTGTTGTTTATTTTCATTCTTCCTCAATGAATGGGTTCGGATCTGACCCTCAGATCTGACTCAGCTGCTTTTTTCAACTTGTGGAGCAGAAACTCTCAAGGTCTTCCCTTACTTACAATATAATAGTTTCCTAGCATCCTCAGATCTTATTTGCTGTCCTTCAACCCTGTATGACATAAAAGAAGATGAAATAACATCTGGAGCTCAAAGAAAGGAACACTGGTTCCTTCAGCATATTTTTATACTTCCAGAAGTCAACATGGTAGGGGGTTGGAGGGAGGGCCATTGAAGAAGAATGAAAATTCATCCCTGGTTTGGCACTTATGTCTCTAATGGGCACATGTTACCTGCAAATGGTACATCTACCAGGCCCATGCTTACACAGATTTGGGATGCATGGCTACATTTAAAAATGCCCTTGTGGTAGTTAGCCTAGTAAACACCTATGAACACAGATCAAATGTTATGGTGAGTACATAAATTATTTATCTGATTTTGTCATTTTCTTTCTTCCTCAACTGATGAGACAGAGTCCCCAGCTACCTAAATCCCATGAGGACTCTAAGAAAGAATATTCCTGAGCATTGCTGAGCCAAATTCTATTATTCTGCCTAGATACCAGATCCAATGTGTAATGAGCAATAAAGGTATAAAGATTAGCCCAAGTTGCAGCTACACAAATATTATCCATTGAAGATCTGGATAAGAAATCTGAACAAATTTCCATAGGTCTGTTGGAATGTGCTTTTGGTGGTTTTGGCAAAAACAAACACAATTTATTATAGACAATGGTAATACAATCAGCTAAAGTCACATTAGAAACTGGTTTGCCTAATTTTGAGTTCAAAAAGGAGACAAACAATTGTTCCAATTTCCTCAAATTTTTGGTTCTATGTAGATAGACTCATAATTTTCTGTGAACATCCAAAAGGTAAAACATACTTTCCTTTATTTGAAAAATGTGGAAAGAAAACTGAAAGGTTGATAACCTGATTAATGTTGGATTCTGACACCATCTTAGGAAGAAAGGATTGGTTAGTTCATAAAGATACCCTATCTTTATGAAAAGTCAAAAAGGGAGGCTTGGAAGAGAGGGCCTGTACTTCTGAAACTATTCTAGAAGAGGCAATGGCCACTAAAAAGACAGTTTTCCAGGTCAAAATTTTTAAATCACACTTAGCTGATGTTCCAAAAGGAGATTGTGTCAATGACTGTAAAAGAATATTTAAATCGCATGGAGGAGTGGTATCTTTTAATGGGGGTCTAAGTAGAAACATTCATTTTCAAAAAAGCTTTACAAAGTTTGGAAGAGGACAAAGATGAATTATTTACTCCTATATGAAAATTAGAAATGGCAACTAATTGTACTTTAATAGTAGAGGAGCCAGCACCTTCATTTAAAACTCCAGCAAAAAATTCAAGAACTTTAGGAAGTGGTGCTGAAAAAGGATCAATGTATTTTTAATGCACCTGAAAAACAAATCTTCTAAATTTACTTCTGTAAAATTTTCTAGTATAAGCTTTAAGAGAAGATAAGAGAATGTGGCAGATGGGAGAGGAGAGACTGGCCTGTCTAGCTATCAACGGAGGTGGAGAAACCTTGCAATCATCTTCAGGCCTAGAATGTCAAGGTGTATCACATCTGTTGGGTGAGACAGAAGGTCTGGAACTGGATCCTGAATCCAAGGTGGGTGAAGTGGATGAGGCCAAAGAAAAGGAAACCAAATTTGATGAGACCAATAAGGGACAGTGAGGATAACTGTGCTCTTCAATCAAGATGTTTTCTGATGCAATTTGGGGATTAGGAGCAAAGGAGTCCAGGGAGCCAATCGTGGAGTAGAGCATCCCTCAGTGATTCCCCCTGCTTCATTTGTTGATCAGCAGAGATGCAGAGATGGCAGCAAGGTTGACATCATCGATGGAAAATATTTTCTGTGCAAAGAACCTGCTGCATTTGTTGTTGAGCAGAGATGCAAAGAGAATGCAGCAAGGTTGACCGCATTGATGGAAAATCTTTTCTGCAACTTTTAACTTGTCTGCTATCACAATGGACTTCCCTGGAATGTGCATTGCTATCAGAAACCAATTGGATGAGATCACCCATTGCTACACTCTCATAATTTCTTGACAAAGAGGATAGGATTTGGTTCCTTCTTGTTTGTTGATGTACCAGACCACTGACATATTGTCCATCTGAATCACAACAGTTCCAGAGGAAAGAGAGTCTTGAAAAGCCTGCACTGCTAGGAGGACAGCTCCCATCTCCAGGACATTTATATGTGGGGTGGCCTCTTTGGGAGACCATGTGGCTTGGACTATTCTTCCCAAGAAATGACCCACCCACCCTGTATGGGAAGTGTCCATGGTAACTATGGCCTTAGGTTGAGGAACAATAAAGGGATGACATTGCATTATCTGATTGGCCTGTATCCATCATAGGAGATAATTCTTGCAGGTCTGATTTATTTTGAGTTGGCTGGAAAAGGTTGGTGAAGAATGAACCACTGATTTGCTAGGGTCCACTGAAGAATTCTTATGTGATATCTTGCTAGCAGAACCAGAATTATCACAGCAAACATGGACCCCAATGCCTGTAGGATCAGTTCAGCTGAAAGAGAAGAACTCTATATGATCTTTTTGACCTGGAAATGAATGGTTTGTGTTCTTGATAGTGGGAGAGAAGCTGTTATGGATATGATATTGAAGAAGACCCCGATTAACTCTAATTTTTGAGTTGGTTTGAGTTGAGATTTCTTGTAATTGATGGTAATTCCTAGGTGAGAGCATAACTGGAGTACATAACCTCGTGCTTTGATCAGATGATGCCTGGTTAGAGTGGTCATGAGCCTGTTGTCCAAATATGGAAACACCTGGAATCCCTGCAGTCTCAAGTGAGATATTACTACTGCCATACACTTGGCGAACACTCTGGGGGCTGTGATGAGACCAAAGAGCAGAGCTCTGAATTGATAATGACTGGCTCCCAGCCAGAAGCTTAGGTGTCTCCTGGAGTGCCTTTTCATTTTAATATGAGCATATATATCCTGAAGCTCTATTGAGCACATCCAGTCATCCTTGTATAGAAAAGGCAGAATGGACAGCATTGTAACCATCTGGAACTTGGTGTATTTGCCTTATTTCTTAAGAATGCTGAGATCCAAAGTTGATCTCCAGTCTCCTGTTTTCTTAGGCACTAAAAATAATCTTGAGTAAGTTCTGGGCTCTCTCTGGTCTGGAAAGACTTCTTGGGTGACTCCTTTTTTCTAGCAGCTGGTTTATTTCTAGTGTTGCTGCTTCCCTCTGACTGAATGGAACATCAGGATTTTGTTTGTCGTTAAGGGGGGTGGTAGGCAAAAGGGCATTATATAACCTCTGGAAATAATTCTTGGCATCCATGAAACTTTTGTAATGTCTAGCCAGGCTCTCTGATGCAGGGATAAATGATCCCTAAATGCCTCCACAGGTGGATAATCAGGCTTCCTTTCAGGAGTGCTG
This sequence comes from Protopterus annectens, assembly GCF_019279795.1. Classification (NCBI taxonomy): domain Eukaryota; kingdom Metazoa; phylum Chordata; order Ceratodontiformes; family Protopteridae; genus Protopterus; species Protopterus annectens. The sequence goes on along the minus strand of NC_056735.1, from coordinate 1,381,891,315 downwards.
GTAGTATCTGTCAGAGAAGGTACCTCTAGATCCTTGGTTTTGCAGACCTCCTCTGCCACATGGGTGGCGTCTTCTGTTACAGCTCCCCTTCTGGGGAAGTATCTCCACATGGATCTTGGAAGGGACCCTGGGAATTTCTGAACCACATTTTTCAACAACCTCATTGATTCATAGAAAAGATCCTTTGAGGAGTCAAAAAATGAATGTGCACAGTAGACAGGGTTTTACCTTCCTACTCACATCTGAATAGTGTGTCTTTAACTTTGGTGCCAAATAAAGAACTTCCATCAAAGGGAACACTGATGAAGGAAGGCTTGGAGGGCTTCGTGAAATCACACAGGTGCATCCAGGCATGTCTCCTAATGGAAATGCCTGAACCCACTGCCCTTGTGGTATCTTCAGCTGCATGAGAGATGAGCCTCATTGATGAGTTTGAAACAGGTTGTAGGGTAGCCAACTGTGAGGCAATCTAGCTCTCTGCCTCTGATGTAATGGTCCCAGAAATTGATTTGGTAAGTTCTTTAACCAAATCCCTGTGAAGTCTAGTGAACTGTGCCAAATAATTCAGCAACCAAAGCATTACACACTTCCTGAATCTTTCCAGCACCCTAGACTCCCTGTTAGTGGAATGAACAGAAGACCTTTGTTCTGCAAGTTCTTTTTTGTAGCTGCCAATAGGACCATGTCATCAACTGGTACTCCCTTGCTCCAGAATTCCCTGTCCTTGTGTGATGCCAAGATCCTGTCTGGTGTATTGGGAATCAGCTCAATGGAATAAGACTGCTTCCATACCCATCGAGAGATGAAATAAATGAGCTTATCAGCAGGCGTAATCACCTAGGAGGTACATGGGCCAGCTCCAAAAGCCTCCAGGAATACTGACTCCTCTTGGGAAGGGTTGTTGGTAGACCAGCAAGCTCTTTGTTTGAGAATTTCTAGAATGTCACCAAAGCAGATGTCATCAGGTGGTGATCTTGGGGACCCTTCCCCTTCACTGAAGTCAGTATCATCTGTGACAGACTCCTGAGGGGACTCTAGGTGCTTCCTCTTGCAGTTCCTCTTCCTACACACTTCTTTGGTGGGATGTTCCAGACAAGTATCAGATGATATCAATATACCCTGCTGGGTATCCTGGTTACTTTTCTGGACTGGCTGTCCCTGTGGTACAGGAAGTTGAGGCTCAAGATACAAAGACAACTGGGTTTGGGAAGTAGGAGCTGAGGAGGGTGGAAACATCCTTTCCCTGGGAGCAAAGAAATCTCTTTCTACACCCTCGAAAGTAAAATGCCTCTGGGAGAAAGAAAACAGCTCTGAGAAGACAAGCTTATGGATCATCATATCCCTTTGACCTGAAGACAAACCACTCCAGAAAGGAGTCAGAGATTAGCTGTCCAATGTAGAGGATGTGATGGGCAGAGACAGCTCAGACAACCTCAGAGTCAACTCCAGCACCCTCGATCCAGTGCTGACAGTCATTCATCTCTGACGTGCTAGGAGCCAGTCCACTCAGAGATCCCACCAGAGTAGAAGATACCATCATCTTTGGATCTGATGCGGATGCCTCTGAGATCCTCGGATCTGACTGCTCCAAAACCAAAGGTCAGATCAGAGAAGGAGATGGTAGAGGCAGAGTACTACTTACAAAGGTACCCAGACCCAATGGGATAAGGACTAAGAGAACCTCTCTTTGAATTCACATCATGAGGAATTTCCACATCATCGTGTCCACATCTGCTATGGTCAGACTTTTGGAGAAACAAGAGGAAGATGCTATAGATGAAGCTTGAGAATGGTGATGCTTGGAAGACCTGTCCAGAAAGGGAGAATGGAGATGGGATGACACCAGATCCAAGAGTAGAGAAGATTTGATCCTTGGTGACTTATCCGATTTTGACTTTAGATCTGAAGATTTTGTGTTTGGATTTGAAGGGGTCAGATCCAAAGGTTTGAAAACTTGTGAGGTGGACTCGTAGGAGTCAGATCCAAAGATTTTGTGTTTGGACCTGAAGGGGTCAGATTTAAAGTTTTTGAAAACTTGTGAGGTGGTTCTAAGCCCAGAGTCGAGGAGGATGCAGGATGTAGGATCCAGGGAACACTTTTTAGCTTCTTTTTTTCTCGCCCCTTTTTAGGGGTTTGAGCACTAGATACTGCTTTAGAAGTTTTATATGGAAGTAACCCTCTTAAGATCAACTTATTTTTCCAATCAGTTAAGACCCTAGGGTTGAAACTTTGCATATATCACTAAGTGTGTCAGGTCTAAACAATATATACACTTAGAGTGTGCATTAGAGAAGGGAATTTTATGGCTGCGGGCCATACATTTTTAAAATCAGACAGTCTTTCAACTACAGCAAAAAAACTATATGGACAAACAGAAAGGAGATTTTTTTTTTGTTAGAGAGAAAATAAAGGGAAAAAATAGGAAGAATTACCAATTATGGTAATTAAAGGATGCACCAATAATTACAACTATGGTATTAAAGAATTAAACTTCATGTAGAAGACAAGATACACAAGTAGTAAGTTTTTAAAGAAATAAGTAAATAAACTAATAGAAAAAAGTACACTCATGAACACTACTACCCAAGAATTTGCAGTCACCATGGCCATATGCATAGGCAGCAAACAAGATCTGAGGATGTTAGGGGACTACTGTAGGCAAGAGAGGAGCTTGAGAGGTTCAGTCTTCCTTGAGCTTAAAAAAGCAGCCAAGTCTTATTTGAGGGTTAGATCTGAGCCCATCATTTATTATTGGCAGTCTCCAGAGAATTGTAAGGCAAGTAAATGGAATATGTCCCCTTCCCCACTGTAGTGCGACCCTGGAGTTGGAATATATAGTTAGGGGGGTGTGGGGGCTTGAAGCCACCCACTTACTTTTGTTTTACTAAGCAATATTAAACCAAAAGCAAACAATGTAACTATATATTCTAACTCCAGAATTTACAGGGTGAAAGGACATATTCCAATACATTTAAATTATATATCTGAGACTCACTATAATACTTGTCAGTCAAATGAAGTGTCAGTCAAATGAAGTGTCAGTCAAATGAAATTTCAGTCATTTGGTCTCAGTCAAATGGGTCTCAGTCAGTTGGAAGTTAGGGCAAATGTAGACCTATATATATATATATATATATATATATATATATATATATATATATGTCACTCATATACAGCATATTCACCACACCCACATCTGAATACCATAAAATCACGGACATTTAACAGGTAAGAGGTTTAAATTTAGCTAATCATGCCTACCAGACATGCATAACACTGCCATACTTACTAAAACATGGTAGGCATGATTGTTATTTAAAATTCTTTACCTTAAATTATGTGTGATTACCTGTGTGTGATATTTTCAGATGTCGGTGAAGTGGATGTGATATAGTGAGTTGTGTCGTGATAGACATGAACCCATATATATATATATATATATATATATATATATATATATATTTATATATGGTTTACCTTTGAATGAGTAAATTGCATATATGCGAATGGTCATTTCCACGACCCGTAATGCCGAAATATGGACAACATCGAAGGATCAAATGTCGATATCTGATCCATGTGTTTGAATGGGAAAAAAGCATTCATTTATTTGCCATTCAAACACATGGTGAATCGGCACTTTGGTTTTTTGCAAGCCGTACTTACGACGTTTTGCACATCACATATACAGCTTTCAATGAAATAAAGGTAAACCGTACAGATATATATATATATATATATATATATATATATATATATATATATATGGTGTTTGTGTGTGTATCTCTTGTTGCCTGCCCTTTATGACAGTTTGACAACACAATTCCTTCCTCTCTCCATTTATGGTTGTTGACAATAAGAACATTAAGTATAATTTTGTAATGTCTCCTCCTTAGACTACTCACACCATTAAAAGTACTTTGTTAAAACTGCTTAATATTGAGTGTACTGATCCTGCTTGCACTGATTCTAGTATTTAGTTTTTTTTACTATAGTTTGTTTACTGGTTCTTGCTGGTGGCTGAAGAAGGTTTCCAGGCTAGTTGTTTTGTATTGCACTTTAAATACATAATAGCAATAAAGATAAACTAACTACTTAATAGCAGGTCCACCCAAACATTATCCTAAACAACTTCAAGCAGTTATAGTTACCGCTGCTCCCAGAGTCCTTCCTGTGAGTATCACAGTCCAGTACTTCCCCACAACTTCTCTAGCCAGCCTTATTAAGATAGCTATCTTGAAACAGTGGAAGAATTGTCTCATGCTGTCAAATGATCATCTAGTACTCAAACAACATAACACAGTGAGTGAGAGATGTGTGTGTGTGTGTGTGTGTGTGTGTGTGTGTGTGTGTGTGTGTGTGTGTGTGTGTGTGTGTGTGTGTGTGTGTGTGTGTGTGTGTATGTATATAGCTATATGTATATATATATATATATATATATATATATATATATATATATATATATATATACACACACATATTTTATATATATATATATATATATATATATATATATATATATGTGTGGGCCTACTTTGACTCATCGAAATTACGTTTCAATGAAAAGTAATAAGGTGAGCTGTTTTTCCCAAAAGTGCACTTTTGCCGAAATGCACTTTCTCGAAAAACAAATTAAACGAAAAGAAAAAAAAAAACACAATAAAAAAAAACACAACTCTAACCATATTTATGCAGGGGGCAAGCCCCCCTGCACCCCACCATGCCCCCGCTACTTTTATATTCTCACTCCGAGATTGCACTACAGTGGGGAAAAGGGAATATTCCCTTATCCCCACTGTGCCGCGATCTAAGCAACAGCTCCCATTGCTGTTCGCTTAGGTGCCTTTTCGCAAAAGTGAATTTCGGCAAAAATGCACTTTTGCGAAATAGAGCTTGCCTAATTACGTTTCGCTGAAACATAATTTCCTTGGGTCGAGGTAGACCCATACACATACACACACAAACATATATGTATACATAGATTAATATATATATATATATATATATATATATATATATATATGTGTGTGTGTTTACCTTCATTTAGTTGAAAATGTAATGTGCGATCATTCTATTGTGCAACTGTAAATGACGAATTTCAAAATGTGTCCAAATTCAAAATGTCGAAAATGGTTTACTGGAAACGTAGATTCGATCATTTTTGAACTGCAGCACAACAGTGACAGTTTGAAGACCTTTCCTAATTTCTTCAAACATTGTTATGAAGGGGGCAAGCCCCCCTGCACCCCCCACACCCCCTGCTACTTTTATATACTAACCCTGAGATCACACTACTGTGAAGGAAAAGGTATATGTCCCGATCCCCACTATATTGGGGAATTCCACTATTTACAGGGAGGAATGGATAGAGGATTTTTTGCCAGCGGATAAGATTGCTGCCTGCCGGAGAGGTAGTTAGAGAACCAGTTGATGGAGGAGGAACAGAGATGTATATCAGTGAGTTTAGTAAGGAGGTTAGAGTGAGAGACAGTATCAGAGGCCTTTGAAAGATCAAGGAATAGACAGGAGACGAGCAAGGCTTAAGTTTATTTAGAAGAAATTTAATAGTGGTAATTGGGACTGGTTAGAAAGAAAATGTATTGGGAAGAGTTTTGTTAGGTGATAGAGGGGTTGAGTGAGATGTAATATTCTCTGTGAGCTTTTGGATAGTTTCTATGAAACAGTTGTTAAGGAAAGTCGCAGTTTCAGTAGCAGTGTTGTGTGAAAAGGGGTTGGGAGTAGTGGGTTTACCTGGGTGGAGCAGGTTCTTGACGGAGGTCCAGAATTGTTTGGGATTTTTGTGAGGGCTGTGTTGGTTAGAGAAAAAAATAAGCTCCATTATCTTTGATGACTAGTTTTTTGGTCTTTTTTCTAACTCTTTAGATGTCTGAAGTAAGGGAGGGGATTTATTTTTAACCAAGGATTTCCAGGTGCTATCTCTTTTGTGCATGATCAGTCGGGTTTGTTTTGTAAGCCAGGGGATTTAATTCTGATTTTTCTAGAAGGGCCAAAAGAATCAAGAGTGTCAAAGAAAATCTTATTGAAGGACTTTACTGCATCAGTGAGAGAGAGGGACGTGGTATTGGAGGGACCAACTGAGTTAAAAGTGTCTGGGTCAAAGTGGGTGAAGTTCTGACATATTCTGCATGTATGGTCTTTGAATGTTGGGTGAATCTACGAATAAAGGTTTAGGTGTGATCACTTAAAGATTTTAGAATTATGCCAGGGTTATGGTAATGGTTGGAAGCTGAGGTAAGAATCCCATCAAGGATAGATCCAGAAGGGGAGATTTTCCTAGTTCTAGTGGGTCAGAAATGTGTTGGTGAAATCCATGGAGGTTGAGACTATGGGTAGGGCATAAAGGGGATAGTTTAGACTAGTCTACAGTATGTTAACGTCTCCAAGTATGATGATTTCACAGGGGACATGCTGAGTGAGCCAAGGTAGAAAGTCCTCTAGGATTGGAATATTATTGCTGGGGAAAATGTTTATAGAGACTATGGCAATTTTTTTGTGTGAGTTTAGGTGACAGTTAATGATAAGGATTTCTGCAGGTGAGAAAAATGGAACAGAGATGGAGAGTGGGGACAGGTTTAGAAGTTCAGAGTAGATGACAGCCACCCCCCCCCCTTGATTATTGGTTCTGAGCGAAAGATACTGTAGCCTGGCAGTAAGATTTCTGAGTTGAGGATGTGTGGTTTAAGCCAGTTTTCTGGTAGAGTAAGGATGTGGGGAGATGTATTAGAAATCCAAGAGTGCAGTTCTGTTAATTTATTTACAATGCTCTAAATAATTAGTGAGAAAAGTTTTAGTGATTTAGACAGGGAAGTATTGTTAGGAGGGGGTAGGTGGGGGGAGGTTAGTGTTGAGGTATTGTGGTATTGTACAAGGAAGGTGTGGGAGGTCCTGGGTTGGGGTGGATGTTCCCATCCAAGAGAAGTGTGTCAAGGAACATGAGAATATAGAAGCATAGGTTCTGAGTAGAAGGATATCTAGGTTTCTGACTAGTGGGGAGAGATGAGCTACAAAAGTGGTAATTTTGAAGAGGTCAGATGGTGAGGTGGGGAAGGGTGATGGTGAGACTAAATATGGGTGACAGAGTGGGTGTTGAGAGTATGAAGGAGGGTGGAAGAGAGAATTTGAAGGCAAAGTGAACTATGGTAGGAGGTCGTTAGTGAGAGGAAGAAGAGAAAGGAGATGGAGGGACAGAGGTGCCACATAGGAGATAGAGCAGAGACAGAGAATGAGTAGTAGATATGGCTGATATGTAGTGCTATAGGGTATAAGAGTGGCAGGGGATGGTTCAAGATGAGAGTAGGACTATGTGGTAGGGAATGGATGGGACTAGGAAGGGGAAGGGTTAGGTAATGTGGTTATAGGGGAGGAGAGTGTAGAAGGAGTGGTTGTCAAAGAGAAAAGGTGTTAATTATTTAGAGTGGTAGACTGGGTGGAGGAAAAGGAAGGAGTGTGGTGTAGAGAGTATAAATGTAATGAAAGAGGAGGTGGGTAGAAATGAGGGTATGGTAGGGAAGCAGAGTGAGCCTGAGCGTAGCAAGGGTGAATGGAGCAGGTTAGCCCAGCTGGAAGAGGCACATGAATCAAGAAAAAAAGAAGCAATCAGGTAGACTGAAATGATGGTACTTTGCAGGTAAGTTATATGCTGCCTTACTGGTATTACAGGTTTTGGGGGGAGAATATTTATGTTACAAACAGCAGACACTTTTAGTCCTGATCTTGTATTAGTTTCCTTTTGCTCCAGGTAATAGCTTTTACTAAACTGAGATACATTAGGAGTGGCGAGGGTATCTTAAGGGAGAATTATGTTAGGAGAACAAGAGGAGGGGGGAGGCTATGAACCAGAACTTGGAGAAAGCTGTGAGATGAGGAAAAACAATCAACCAACTAGCCCAGGTCAGTACCTAAAGGTGTCTGTTTATCTATGTGAACTCAAAAGCAGATTTAGTAGAGCATCAGGGAGGTAGACTATAAAATAAATGCAAAGCTTTGGGAAACTGTATATATTTGTTACTATACATGGGGAAAAAAATATAAGAATATAAAAATAAATGCAACGCTTTGGAAGACTGTATATATGTGTTACAATAAATGGGAGGAAAAGGGGGGATCCAGCAGTGTGCACAGCAGACGAATCAGTAGGAGCATCACAGAGAGAAGATTATAATAGACCTACACTGCTCACAGTATGTTGATAAAAGTAGGACTTGCAGTAGCTTTTACTGGTTTGTACAGGGTTCTGCTCTCCATGTTCTTGTATGCAAGCAGTTTCAGTTTTTTTTTTTTTTTTTTTTTGCTGGACTTTTGAATGTGGTTACGAGACTGTAGGGAAAGAGAGAGAGAGATGTTAATATGAAGCTAGAAAAGGGGGTAGGTGAAGTAAAAAGGTGTGAATAAGAGACAGACAAGAAAATACCACAATTTAAGTAGTTTAGCTAAGTAGTACTTAATCAAATAAATGAGTTAAGGAACAAGCAGTGATAATTAATAAGAAAGTCACCCTGTTCAGTAATATAAAATTCAGTCTATTGCCACTTTAATTTCACAGAATGCAGAGCAATTCATTGCCAGTAAAATTTCCAGCTATTTGTTGTTACTTAGTAATGCATGCCAACAGAGTTGAGCAACATGGTGGCAGGACACTCAGTACCAATTTAAAAGCAGTAACAGCAATGTCTTCTAATAAGCTATTTAACACAGTCAGACTAAGTCAAGCTGTAACAGTGTATTTCCAAACTGTGAACAGCATGCAGCAAGTTTAACATTTAAAAGTTATTACTTCATTAAAGTAAGCAAACCTACAACTGCACACTAAACAGGAAATGACCAAGACAACATAGATACTATATAGGTGGAGTTATACACTTAATTAAAAAGCAGTACCAAGACAAACAAACAACAATGTGTACTAGTAAGCTTTTTAACAAAATCAGACTAAGTCAGGCTGAAACAGTGTATTTCCAAATTGTAAACAGTAAAATGCAGCAAGGTTAACAGTAAAAGGTCATTACTTCATTAAAGTAAGTAAACCAGTCCAAAACCAAATAACAGCCAAAGGATAAAGATTCTTGATGTATAAAACAATTCTTTGTATATAAACCACAAGGTATCACCATAGCTCAGGAAATTTCTAAGTTTAATTAAGCAGCATAGCACTGTAAGTGCTTTCACGTTCAGTTGGAACGCTTCATCAGACATAGAAACAATTCTCCTTCTTACACTTAAATACTGAAAAAAAACACAAAAAATTTCAATAAATTGACCAATTAATCAATTAAAATAGAAATCTCTTCATTTCTAATGTAATTCAAAATATGGTCACTTGATGGCAGTGTTTAATACATTAAACATACTGAAATATACTGCGGTGGTGGTGCTGCGGTAGCGTTGGCGCCTCACAGTAAGACGTTGTCCTGTTCAATTCTCAGCTAGAGCGTCTTCTGTGTGGAGATATGCATGAATGGGCGTACCTTCGTTGAAGGTTGTGCGTCAGGGCCGGCAACTCAGCACGTAAAAATCTACTGCCAATCATTAGCAGACCGGAGTTCCGCTGTGGCGGCCCCTAACCGGGAAATGCCGAAAGACACAACATTAAACATACTGAAATACCTAATATATATATCTATATATATATATATATATATATATATATATATATATATATATATATATATATATACACAATATAGACAATCATAAATATTTATATCGAACAGTGCATATATAAAGTTATATAGCATTATAGCATATATCATATAAAACAATTAATACAATTTATTAATTCCTATGAATCTTTCTGCTGTTGTGAGACTTCTTCAATACAGAGTATTAATAAAATATTAATGTGCTAGTGGCTTATCCCTTAGAAAGGGTTTCAAAGAAACCCTATCATTTAATCCACTATTCTTATCTGCCTGCATTCTGATATCCACCTCATTTCCTCTTACTCGGTGTGATTTTTAACATTTCCAAGTCTAGGAGTCTTATTAATTAATTATATCACTAGGAACTTAAACTTATGTGACAAATCATGACTTATCACATGTTCTGCTACAGCATTCATATCATCTTCATGGTTTATAGCATAAATATGCTCCCTAACCCGCTCTTGCAGTTTTCTGTTAGTTTTACCTATATAAAATAACGCACATTTTGTACATTGGGCTAAGTATACTAAGTCTCAAGACCTACAGTCTGCATAATGTTCAAAAACATAATTCAACCTTGTATTTGGATGTACAAAAATATTAACCCCAGCCATATAGGAACACTGATTACAATTTCTACAGGGAAAAGTGCATTTCCTTTGAGACACTAATTTATCTTTCCTATCTTTCTCATAACATAACAGCCTCTTTAAAGACTTACTATTTCTACATGAATACTTTGGTTGTGCTCCAACTATATCTCTTATTTCATCATCTACTATTAAAATTATCCAATTCTTACATATGATGTCTTGTATAGTCTTATTATTATTTGAAAAGAGAATAGCCATTCTAACTTGAGTAGCTCCTATATCAGTCTGTTTACTCTCTCGGTTGTTAACCATCACTTTATCTTTGTTCTTATAGAAATATGGTTTACCTTTCCCTCTTCTATCACTTTATCATCATATAGCCTTTCACATCCTTTCTTCGAATAACCTCTATTTATAAACTATTCTTCCAAATCTCTGATAGTTGTTTGAAATTTAGTATCATCACTAGTAAGTCTGGACATCCTTAGTCCTTGGCCAGTAACTATATTTTTATAAATATGTATGGGATGCATACTTGTATGATGTAGAAGATTATTTTTCCTACAGCTCTTCCTATATAGAGATGTATAAAATTCTTTCCCTTCCTTACATATCTATACATTTAAAAATTATATTTCCTTGGTAGACCATTTACCTACAAAATTCAAAAATCCTGTGGTGCTATTAATGTAAGTAATAAAGGCATGCAGATCCACCTCGGTGCCTTTCCAAATGAGAAAGACATCATCTATGAATCTTTTATAATATTTGATGTATCTGGCATATTGGGTATGAATAACATATGTCTTTTCCCAGTAAGCCATGACGAGGTTGGCATATGAGTTCGCACAAGGCGTTCCCATCGCCACCCCTCTAGTTTGTAAGTAATACATTTCTTCATGTAGGAAGACATTGTTCTCCAAAATCAACTGTAGTAACATTATACATCTCAATATAGCTTCATTACTCACACCGTTGTCTTTTAAAAATAATCTAACATACTCTAGACCATCATCATTAGGTATTGCTGTAAAGAGTTAAGTAGCATCTAGAGTCACTAGCCAAACTTCAGATCCAAAACGTTCAACAGTTACAAGTTCAGCAAAACTCTCCAAAAATTGTTATGCATCTCTAATAGTGGTTTCAGTAACTTCTACGATACCTCTTAATTGCTTCTTTACATATATAGAGAGTAGTTCTATTAACCACCCCCTACTGGAGACAATAGGTCATATTGGAGGGTGCAAAAAATCTTTATGAATTTTTGGTATACCCCTAAAGGTCGGAATACATGGTGACTCTACTAAACAATATTTATACAATCCAGCATCTATCACATTGCACTTTAACAAATCATATAAATTACTACGCATATTTTAATGATCTTATTCAATTGTTCATTATTCAACTTTTTATAAGTATTTTTGTCTCCCAACATAGATTGCATTTTGCTATTATAATAATCTCTATCTAAAATCACAAAAGCACCACATTTGTCGGCGGGTCTAATAATTATTTGTTCATTGTTTTGTAACTTAACTAGCACTTCATATTCATTCTTACTCAAATTATGAAAAATGTGTTTGGCATTTTTAACTTGTGGATTTAGTTGTTGTAAAAAATCCCTTTCACATGCTTGTTCAAATGCTTCTAGGAGTGCATGTGCAGGGGGTATAAACATAGTAGGTTTTTAAAACAAATTCACAACAGTAGTTTCTTCTCCCTTAAACAACATCTTAAGTACTATATTTCTCATAAATAACTTTACATCCAAAACAAATTCAGTCATATCTATCCTATTAGACGGTATAAACGACAGTCCTTTATTAAAAAGTGATTGTTCCTTTGTATCTAACACATACGTAGAGGTATTCACTATTAAGTCAAACTCACATGTCTCTGGGATTTCTTTTGAAACCATGATGCTTCTCCCAATAGTTTCCGTTTCTTGTTCTCTCTCACTGGTGTCCATTTCTTTTGGTCTCATATCAGTAAAGGAAACTGGCAAAAAACCAAAGGCACCATAGATTCAATATTCCATTTTCTTTATCTTTCCTTCTAACATCGGAAATGGAGCCTTGTGTGCTCGGTCTAGTGGCTCCGTTACTTTGTTCAGCGTCACATTAACCTAATTATTCATTGTATTGGAAGTACTAACTCACCTAGTGGCTTCTAATTGGGCTTCTAAAGTGGGTTGGTAACCTGGTCACGTGTCTATCAGTTGAGTGACATCTCTCTTCAATGAAACAATCTTCCCCATGTAGTCCTCTGGTCTGAATCTCATTCACCATTTGGGAGGTGGTAATTTTCTGCATCCCTCTCGATTGGTTGATGATCCTGATTGCATTCTCTAATTGGTGGTCTAACATCTCTTGGCCAGGAGAACACATTACTCCAATTTCTTTTTCTTACTGAGAAAATCTATGTTTCAAAAGGGAAATGTTAATGTCTAATTCACCCCAGAACTCAGCATATTCTTGGTTTGAGAGTAAAGTTAGTAACTCACATTGTATCTTATTCGCTTCACTGATGATGTTATCTCTATCAGCATATACTGCTCTATCAATAATTTAATATAGGCAAAGCTTGTGTCAATATTTAATTTTTGCCATTTGGCTAACAGTTTAGCATAAGTAGTACCATAGTTTGGCATCTTCAAAATGCAAAGACCTCTTGGTACCACTTTGAAGCACAGACACACCTCCATGTGCTTCTGTTGCCACTGAACAGTTTTTAGCTTCGTTATTTTATTTTCAAGTTTCCTGGTCAACTAAAACACATTAGTAGTATATAGTTGCTGATTTTAACATCCACACTATTTAACAGTTCTGTTCTTTGAAAACCATAGCAATGCATTGGTTTCAGCTTGTAATAGATGTTTAAATGCATCTGCTGGATTCAGAGACGCATTACCTTCATGGAACCGATTGGGATTATAATCAAGTTCAATACCTTGTCCTTCTGCCGCATCCCTAGGACTGTTCACAACAGAAAAAAAGTCCAAAACCAAATAACAGCCAAAGGATAAAGATCCTTGATGTATAAAAGCAATTCTTCGTATATAAACCACAAGGTATCACCATGGCACAGGAAATTTCTACATTTAATCAAGCAGCATAGCAGAACACATCCAAAAAACTGAAAGCGCTTTCACGTTCAGTTGGAACTCTACATCAAATATAGAAACAATTCTCCTTCTTACACTTAAATACTGAAAAAAAAACAACAAAAAATTCAATAAATTGACCAATAAATCAATTAAAATAGAAATCTCTTCATTTCTAATGTAATATAAAATATGGTCACTTGATGGCAGTGTTTAAATAGATACATTAAACATACTAAAATATCTAAAAAAAAAATATATATATATATATATATAAAAACAACAGTATAGATTCTCATAAATATTTATATCGAACAGCGCATATATAAATTTATATAGCATTATAGCATATATAATGTTGTTTGTCTTTCGGCTTTTCCCGGTAAGGGGTCGCCACAGCGGAACTCCGGTCCGCTAATGATTGGCAGTTGGTTTTTATGGTGTGTTGTTGCCAGCCCAATGCCCAACCTTCAACGAAGGCACACCCATTCAACGCATGTCTTTCGAATGCCCACTTGTCCGTGGGGAGGACATGCAGACTCCACACAGAAGGCACTCCCAACCCAAGCTGAGAATCAAACGGGAGAGCCTCTTGCTGTGAGGCAACAACGCTACCGCTGCACCACTGCAGAACACATTATACCATATATCATATAAAAACAATTAATACAATTTATTACTTCCTATGAATCTATTTGCTGTTGGGAGACTTCTTTAATACAGAGTATTAATAAAATATTAATGTGCTAGTGGCTTATCCCTTAGAAAGGGTTTCAAAGAAACCCTATCATTCAATCCACTATTCTTATATGCCTACATTCTGATGATCCACTTCATTTCCTCTTTCTCGGTGTGATTTTTAACATTTCCTAGTCCAGGAGTCTTATTAATTAATTCTAACACTAGGAACTTAAACTTATGTGACAAATCATAACTTATCACATGTTTTTCTAAAGCATTCATATCATCTTCATGGTTTATAGCATAAATATGATCCCTAGCCTGCTCTCGCAATGTAAGTAAACCTACAACTGCACACTAAATAGGAAATGACCGAGGCAGCATAGATATTATACAGGTGTAATTATACACAATTTAAAAGAAGTAACAGCAATGTATTCTAGTAAGCTTTTTAACAAAATCAGACTTAGTCATGCTGATGCAGTGCATTTCCAAATTGTAAAGAGTAAAATGCAGCAAGTTTAACGGTAAAACGTAATTACTTTCTTGGTGTAATTAAACCTACAACTGCACACTAAATATGAAATGACCAAGACACCATACATATTTTGCAGGTGAAGTTGTACACTTAAGCAATTTAAAAGCAGTAAGAGCAATGTGTTCTAGTAAGCTGTTTAATAGAATCAGACTAAGTCAAGCTGAAACAGTGAATTTTAAAATTGTAAACACTAAAATGCAGCAAGTTTAACAGTAAAAGGTTGACCGAGACAGTATATAAATTGTACTGGTGGGTTTATACACTTAAGCAAGTTGAATAATAGAAGTACTAACACTCCAGTACAGAACCTCTTAAAATAAATTAAACAGAAACAGATACCACTGAATTTTCTACATCACAAATGGTACTTACAGTCGTGCACACTACTGAGGGACACCCGTGGAACAGAGAGAAACAGAGTGTAGTCAGGCAGAGGGGTTTAGTATTTAAAAATGGCACCACACCTCAGTGGAGGAATAAGTAAACTCTCAAGAAGAAGAGGGAGGGGGTAAACAGGATTGACAGGGCTGGGAAGCTTACAATAAGATTATGTTAGGAGACCAAGAGAAGGAACAGACTCCCCATCCATACAAAACAAAATTCATCCCTGTCCATATTCAGTTGTAACTTGGATCTATGGATGGGAAACAGAAATTTTACTCCAGGAGTGCCCTCTGTATTATTAATGGACACAAGCAGTTCCTAAATGCTTTATCCCATGCGTGGGTATATTATCTATTATACTATCCCAGTTATTCTCATTAGGAGTAAATGTATCAACAGTTTACATAACCTTATAAGCAATATAAGTGAATTTTAATAAATGATTTTATAAAATTTTGAAACTGATTACGATATAGTTCACATGTTTTAAAGTAATTTTATCATCTTTTTATAAAAATAAATTATATATATCAAATGAGGGAAGTTTATATTTTAATTGATTGTACAAGTTTATTTGCATATTTTAATTAAATGAATGAAGTGATTGGTTAGGGCATTAATGACTTTATGTATATAATGGTGGAGAGTTGTTAAAGAAATTGAATCTGATGAAGTCCATTGTAGGACGAAAACGCATGGTCTGTTAACAGCGTTCATTTGTTGACTATATTGGTGAATAAAATTCTCGAGCAGCTGGTCCACTTCTCCTTTTGACTTTCTTTTCTCGTTGGTTTGGTCTATCTAAGGAGGTTGCCGTGGTTGTTTCCTTGGTTTTGTATTACGGCATGGAAAAGGAGAAGGACACGCAAGCTGTTAATGAAGACAGTAGCCAGACTAGAAAACTCGTAGGGCAGCTTACAGCCCTTGTTGATTTGTTAACGCCCCTTTGTGAGTCAATGGTACAGCACTCCTTTCCACCGGATGTGACGGAGGACAACGATGGACTGGGAAGCAGACAGCAGAAACAGAAACAGAAAAGGCATTGCCTGGGCGCTGAAACAGCGAACACGTTTGACAGAGGACCGAATGGTCAAACTTTTGACCCAGCCAACACACCGGTGATGTTGCAAGACGATGAGGACGATAACGGAGACAATTGGGGAGCTGTACAAAGAGGGCAACAACAAAAAGGTACTGTACACATCTCCGACAAACAGGAGATGACTAGCTGGCTTAAAAAGCAACATGAATTTAAATATAATGGTGGTAACCATCGACAGGTTACCAACACAGACTCTTATAGTAAAAAAATAGACGATGCTTCAAAATTAATGTATAGATATAAGGCTATAGTTATAGAAAATGGTTATTTAAAGGAATGCCTGAGTTGTAAAATTGTACCAAAAGGATTACAAACATGGAAGTAACCTAATGTGCAAGTGGGGTCGATTTTTCACAAGCAATTAATTGATGTTTTCAATAATTGTGGTTTAGAAATTGTAAGGTGTATTATTGAGGAGAATGAAAGGAACTTGGATACTATTTTTGAACAAATTAATGAATTAGATGCACACATAAAAGAAGATTTGGTGTTTGGAATTTATGAAGAGCGACACAAATATTTAAAATTGAAGGATGATATTAACCAAAAATGCAAGGAATTAGTAGAAAGGAAAATGGATAAATTAAGAAGGGACATCACGGAATATGAAAATGACGTTAGTTACCCCAAACCCACAAACAACAACAATAAAAATTATTCAAATAGGAACTTTAACTGGCACAACAGTGATAGAGGATATAATAATGGGACAAATAGGTATGATAAAAGGAGAAATACATACAATTATGACTATGATGTTGATTTTCCACCCCTAGGGAGACAAGAAAGGGAATTTAGTCCAGGTGAGAGAGAAAATGCAAATTTTTACAGGAGGGGGGGATAAGAGGAAGGGGGAAACATATGTAACTGAGTTCTCTAAAATAGTCTCACCCCCTGGGACTCATGGTATTATACAAGTGGGTAATAAATGTATGTTAAATGGTTTTACTATATATAACTTTAGTAGTATGGAATTAAGAAGAGAGCATTTTACTTTAATGGAAAAAGGTTTTAAGTTTATCCCAAAAGTAAAAGGAAATAAGGTACAAACACTGATTGACATGAAAATTTTCCTAAGAAAAATGAACCTAGAGTTATTATTTCATAAAGAAGAATTTGGGATGGACATTAATAAATTTCAAATAACTAATGAACAAAGATTATTAAAGAACAAATCTACCTTCAATCCTCCTATCCAGGCACAATTAAAGAATTTTGAAAATGTGATGGAAGAAGCCATTAAAACAGCTGACAAAAGAGTAGGATTTAAGAACAACTTAGATATAAAAGAAAAAGAGAAATTGGAAGAACTAAGATATGATGAAGGAATCAGAGTTATGAAGCCTGACAAGGGTGGGGGTGTGGTGATAATGGACGTTATGGAATACGAAGGTAAAATGAATGAGATATTAATGAATGAAACTAAATACAAGGTAGTTTCTAAGAATGAGATCAATCTAGCCTATAAGAAAACAGACATGATGCTGGATGATATGTTAATAGAAACTATCATTGATGGAAAAATGCTCTCATTCTTGAAAATAGATAAACCTAAGATTCCAGTCATTTTCGGCATACCGAAAATACACAAAAATTGTGCAAACCCACCCTTCAGGCCTATTGTATCAGCAGAAGGCTCTAAAACTACACCACTAGCCAGGTTCGTAGACGTAAAAACTAAACATATATGGTTAAATTAAAAAACAATACTTAGAGACTCTTGGGACCTTTTGAGAGGGTTGGTCCCAGAATTATTTGATAATGACATAATATTAGTGACCATTGATGTGGTAGACTTGTTTGGGTCCATACCATATGACGAAGGTATCAGGATGTTCGAGGAGGAAATTTTTAACGACAGTATCCTGACACATGAGGATAAAATAGCATGCACAGGCTTAATGGATTCAATATTAAGGAATAATTTTTTGACCCACAATGATGAGTTTTTTCAACAAATCCAGGGTGTAGCGATGGGGGCAGCCTGTGCACCTACTTTCGCTAACCTGGTTCTTGCGAACTGGGAAGAAAGACACATATTTCAATCAGAGTACATAAATTATTGTAAGATGTACAAGAGATTCCTAGATGACATCATTATTTTTTGGAAAGGAAGTTATGATAAACTGGAAGAATTTATCACCTATATAGGGGAAACTACTAGTTTTCTTAGATTTACCCACACCATATCCTATGATAGTATAGCATACTTGGACGTAGAAATCATGAAAAAGGAAAATTCCTTCGAGACTAGAGTATTCAGGAAGGATACTTATGTTAATTCTTTCTTACACTATGATAGCGGACATCCAAGTTATTGTAAGAAAAATTTGGTTAAAGGACAACTGGTCAGAGGGTCAAGGATGTCAAGTTTAGAAGAGAACTTTATAAATGAATGTGACAGGTTAGAAAGGATGTTCCTTGATAGGGGTTATCCGAAAGAATTTATCACTGAATTAAAGGTAGAGGTTGTGGCAGCAAGGGGTGGAAGATTTAAACCCATAAAAGGGGAAAAGGAAGTTGAACAAAACACTACAAGTCACATAATTACTAGCTCATCTAATTACCAACAAGCACTTGTATTGGAATACAATGCTTTAAATATGAAGGTGAAAGAAATATTTCAAAGGGAATGGAAAAAATTCAAAACATTAACGGATTTAAAGGGACTCCCTGAAATGACACCTAGAGTGGTGTTTAAAAATTCTAGTTGCATAAAACATATTTTAGAGACTACGAACAATATGAAAGGTAGAATAGGGGATAGAGCAAACACAGTGAAACTAGGAACATACAAATGTGGTAACTGCAGACAATGTGAATTTGTAGTAAACCAAGAAAAGTTATTCTTGGAAAGTAGATGTATTTGGTTGAACAGTAAGGGCTATTTCAACTGTGAGTCCAGAGGTTTTGTATACCTGGCTATATGTGTAAATTGTACATCATATTACGTCGGTAAAACTGAAAGATCCCTGAGAAAACGGATATACGAACATATGTACGACATAAAAAGATGTAAGGATACAAATGCACTTTATAGACATTCACAGGTTTGTGAACGATATAGGTATAGATTTTTTGTATTGGACCAGGTTAAAAAGGACATCAGAGGGGGTCCGTGGGAGGAAAGTATTGGCTATAAGGAGTTATGGTGGCAGTTAGCACTGGAAGCCAATAAAATCCCAGGACTAAATGAATATATCTCTATTCTACCATTACTAAAATTAAAAGCAACCAAGATTTAGACAAACTTGTCATTTATATAAAAAAGTCAGTAGATGGCAGCATTTCCTCATACACACCAAAGAAAAGGCATTTCATAGAACTAATACATTTTAACAGTTTACATAACCTTATAAGCAATATAAGTGAATTTTAATAAATGATTTTATAAAATTTTGAAACTGATTACGATATAGTTCACATGTTTTAAAGTAATTTTATCATCTTTTTATAAAAATAAATTATATATATCAAATGAGGGAAGTTTATATTTTAATTGATTGTACAAGTTTATTTGCATATTTTAATTAAATGAATGAAGTGATTGGTTAGGGCATTAATGACTTTATGTATATAATGGTGGAGAGTTGTTAAAGAAATTGAATCTGATGAAGTCCATTGTAGGACGAAAACGCATGGTCTGTTAACAGCGTTCATTTGTTGACTATATTGGTGAATAAAATTCTCGAGCAGCTGGTCCACTTCTCCTTTTGACTTTCTTTTCTCGTTAGTAATGTATAATTATTGACCATGGGATGGTTAAGGCCAATCTCTAACCAAATGGGATAGGTTAATTTGAACACCAAAAGGAAGACTAACTAAGCTTAAATTGTTCAACAATGGCAGCTAGCCTAGTACTTACTTATGAACCTATGCAAGACCCCACCAGTGCAGAAAACCATGTTTCACTCAAAAGTGGGCTTCTTCAGAGCATAGTTAAATATGTGTGACTTTTTAAAGCTCTAAAGATGGGAACACATTCTCATATATCCACTCAGGAGGCTCATATGCGCACCACACACAATACATACATACGTACTGGCTATTGATAGGGTCATTAGTTGCACTGTTAATAGGTATGATAACCTGCACTGCTTAAACAAAAAAGAAAACTTTTCAATTGTTAATCTTGATACCTCATACACTCCAGGACTGAATCCATCCATCCATCCATCTATCCATCCACAACCCCTTTTACCATTTTTTGCATATAGGGTCAGGATGTCACTTCACCAGCGATAATCATCTAGAGCCAAGGCTGTAATGCAATTATTTTTGTGTTATTGCATAGTTTGTTCACTGGATGTCCCCACTGTTATACTTTTGAATGTCATTTATAAATCATTGTATATATTGTTGCATATACAGGTTTATAACAACTCATGAAGTGTGGACAATTAAGTTATATTTCATGCATGATAATTTACTAAATGGAATTTTCTTGATTTGTCTATATTTTTTTATTAAATATCATCTTTATATAATCCTTTTGAAGGCAGCTATATAAGACTAAATAGTTGGTGGAAAGTAACCAAAGGCACTGCTTTTTTTCATGTTGAACTACATTACTAGTAACCTATTATCTTGATTTAATCCGCTAATTTTGGAATGTGCCTGGCCTGTCTTATGCAACCTTGTCCATCTTGTGGTAGTTTGAACTTTCACCAGTGGTGTGTGCATGGGGAGTTGGCAGGACCCACTACATATTATTCCTAGTAATACTTCTGCTGCTAACTGCATTATATTTTGGACTAGTAATTACTTACAGAACTGCTGCTACTGTTTCCCATGTTATATCTGCTGCTGGACATTTTTTCAACAGCTCTCCTTAAATATGAAAGGCTTATTGAAAGTCCCCATTGTGATAAATGTATAGATTGTACTGGCTAATATCAGCTAACCACAAGAATGCACCTGCCATGGAAAAACTTAGCAAAGGAATGACATGGGATCCTACCTGATAGCCATTGAGCAGCATGCCACTACAGGGAATTGCAGCAGAGAAAACTAGGCAAAAATCTTACTATAATACCTGACTGGAGAGGCACTGGAAGTGTATACAGACATGGAGAGAACTGAAATAAGAATGAACTTTTGACTAGGGCTGGAATAACCTTTAATGTACAATAAATACAACTTTATAAAATAGATTTTTAATGTTGAAAAACTGGTAAGAGCATAGATACATAATTTAAAACTTTAATGATAGATGCAAAGTGATCTTAAAAACTAGAATAAACTAGTAACTTTAGCAGAATAAATATTAGTTAACTGAATTGTCTACTTCTAAGCCTAAAACTACAGTAAGATATGTGCCATCTGCAGTGAAAGAAAACATGGGAAATATGTTATTTGTTTCAAATATGGGGTTGGGTTACACAGATAACTTCTGTTCTACTAATAGTGCTATTGGGTTATATTTAGTGAGTGGAGATATACAGTTTGAAGTTTGTTTTCATAATCATATTAGCAATAGATTTACGTATGTGATTTTTTTTGTTTTTAGAATTAATTGTGTGAAAGTGTGGCAATGATTAGTGGGCAGGTGCTCCAGGAAAGATTATTTTTTACTTATAGATGCAGTCTATTTGTACATTTGATCAAAGTGTTTAATGTCAAAATAAAAAGCTGGGAGTTAATCACTATTGAGTATACTGAATAACTGCATGATTGACAGCCAGTGATTGAGCCAGTTGGGCTAGCAAATGTCAAAGATTCTGGAAAAGGCAACAGAGACCATTAAAAGACTTTATTAAATTAAGTCACATCTTACTGAAATGGGAGATAAGGCATAAAAACTTAAGATTATGTGGTATCCTGAAGGGGATGGAAAAATTATTTTTTGGGTTATGTGATAGTTAAAATTATTAAAGATACCTGGGTATTGTATTGCTATAGCAGTTGCCATTGCTTGAATAGAAGGTCAACTATGGAAACCTGAGGCCAATATTGAATGAATTTTAACTTGTTATGAGAGGTAGTAAGTACTGTGGAAGTTATGGCAACCAGTCATAGCAATGACTGTGGCTAGGAGAATGATGTTTGTGGATCCAAACTGATTATTCATGAGTGACTTTAAAAGGCCATTCTCATTTTCTGTTGCACTAGAAGAGTATAAATACAAAATACTGGTATTTAAATTATTGTCCAGTGTCCAGGGAACATTGGTGTTTGGTAATCCTACTGAGGTAATTGAAAAAAAAAAAAAAACAAGAAAAAAAGGAACTGCCAGACAGACTAATGCAATTGTATTTTTTTTTTCTCATTCCCCCCTCTCAGTTTCTAGTACTATTTACATTCAGTAAGCCAAATTAATACAGGCCTTGTAATTATTAAAGGGTTAAAACAAGCAATGTGACTTCAGGTCCTGTAATTATCATGTTGCTAGTTCCTAAACTTATTTTTTTTAAATAAAAAACACTTCATTAAAACATTTCAACAAAACAATCAAAAGGGAAACCTCCAGGAAAGGCAGGAGTCAGAGCTGGATGTGGCAGAGTTAAAGATGTTAAGATTTGCACTCGGTGTGACTAGGATGGATAGGATTAGGAATCAGTATATTAGAGGGTCAGCTCATGTTGGACAGTTTGGAGACAAAGCAAGAGAGACGAGATTGCATTGGTTTGGACATGTGCTGAGGAGGGATGATGGGTATATTGGGAAAAAGATGCTAAGGATGGAGCTGCCGGGTAAGAGGAAAAGAGGAAGGCCTAAGATAAGGTTTATGGACATGGTGAGAGAGGACATTCAGGCGGTTGGTGTGACAGAGCAAGATGCACAGGATAGGAAGAAATGGAAAGAGATGATCCGCTGTGGCGACCCCTAACGGGAAAAGCCGAAAGAGGATGATGATGAATCAAAATGGAAACCTCCAAATTTGTTAAGAGGACACCAGAGCTAAACATCAAATACACAGCCATCAGATGTTAAAAATATACAAGTTACAAAAAGAAAGAAAAAAAAATCACAGCACACAATACATAGTACAGATATATTACCAAATAAGACTTCTGTGACTGCCCAAATTTAGCTTTAGCATAAAAGCACTCCTATATTCTGAGTACTTAATAATATCAATGGTACGATTAAGTCATTTATTATGAGATCAAGGAATTATATCAGTGTTGATCGGGGAATGATTAGTCAATGTAAAAACATACAGCAAATGAGAGTGGAAATTGCTGCTCTGACCCACACAAATTCAGTGACACTCAAACCATCCACAGATATCTGGATCCCAAAAACCCAGAACTTTATATCAGTGGCAGGGGGGTACATGTATTCATACTGAACAAGCAATTCCCTCTAATATATTCAGCCACAGGCTTTATGCCAGAGGGTATGTCCTTTACACAGTGTCCACAAGCTGAATTTGATCACCGTGAACTTAATTTCCTGTTTGTACAGTTTTTGTTATACAATGTGCCTACTGTTGTTATGTGTTTCAGAGGTCATAGGACCAAGATACAACAGCCAGTGCTAGAAATAAAGGCTTCCCTGTTTTATTCATGCACAGGTTATTGTTTTCCTTCAGTATAATTCTTGCTTGTAAATTATGAAAGCTAAACCTGGTGTTGTGCAGTAAATCCTTTGTTCAAACTAAGCATAACAATTTTCTTTTGTGCTATAAATGCATGACCATCTTATTATAGAAAGGTTTTATGCTGACTCCACTTCTGTTGACTCTGCTAGCCTATACACCTAAACCTTCAACTTAATCTTGTACATAACTATTCCCTATGCTTGCCCAACAATACACCCACCACACATTAACATGATAACCCCTTCCTACTGCTTCCAGCACAAATTTTTCATTCCCATGCACAGTTTCACTGATAGACATTATTCACCTTTTTTAGCATAATTTATGGGGTTATAAACCCTGGACTGAGCCTGGAAATGGTTCACTTCAATCATTGCTTTACTCTGGTCAAGCATGCATACATACATAAATATTTGCTTTAGAATCATTTACCTGTAAGGTTGCCAACTTTCTCTGTGGAAAAACTGGACCAAAACAACAACCCTTGTACAACCTATAGCCTTGTCTCTCTCCACCCTTTAAACTACCCACTCTTCTTATTTTCCTGCTCCTTTTATGATGACAACTAGCATATTAGTAGGATGCCTTCCTTTGTCTTTTTTTTCTGTTTTACCTATTCTCGTAGTTCAGTGCATCATATTACAGATGCTTTCCATAAAAAATTAATCTGAGACTTAATTTTTACAAGTTCCAGCATTCTGTTTTTGGAGCTAAACAGAATACCAGAGTTTGTACAATGCTTTCTGGACCTAAAGACTATCACTCTGATTTCCGTGTAGTACAGAAAAATACTGGAGAGGTGGCAACCCTATTTACCTCTCCTAGTATTTCTCATTATTTCCAACCCTTTGATGTTGCTTAGAATGCTCATACTACTCCATTTCATAACAGCTATAATTTCCGATGGATGAGAAAGAAAAACTTTGGAGTGAGCTGGATGAAGTGTTGGTGAGTGTACCCAAGAGTGAGAGACTGGTGATTGGAGTGGATTTCAATGGGCATGTTGGTGAAGGGAACAGATGGGATGAGGAAGTGATGTAGGTATGGTGTTAAGGAGAGGAATGCAGAAGGTCAGATGATAATGGATTTTGTGAAAAGGATGGACATGACTGTGGTGAATACGTATTTTAAGAACAGGGAGGAGCATATGGTGATGTACAAAAGTGGAGGAAGATGTACACAGGTGGATTATATCCTATGCAGGAGGGCCAGTCTGAAGGAGATTGGAGAATGTAAAGTGGTGACAAGGGAAAGTGTAGTTAGGCAGCATAGAACGGTGGTCTGTAGTATGACAATGGTGATCAAGAAGAGGAGGAGGAGTGTGAGAGCAGTGCCAAGGATTAAATGGTGGAAGTTGAAAAAGGGTGATTGTGTGGTGGAGTTCAGGGAGAGTTAAGACAGGCACTGGGGGGCAGTAAAGAGTTACCAAATAGCTGGGTAACTTACAGCAGAGCTGGTAAGGGAGACAGCTAGAAAGGTGCTTGGTGTGACATCTGGACAGAGGACGGAGGTCAAGGGGACATGGTGGTGGAATGAGGAAGTACAGGAGAGGATACAGAGGAAGAGGCTGGCAAAGAAGAAGTGGGATTGTCAAAGAGATGAAGAAAGTAAACAAGAGTATAAGGAGATGAGGTGCATGGCAAAGAGAGAGGTGGCGAAGGCTAAGGGGGTAAGGATAAGGCATATGGAGAGTTGTATGAAAGGTTGGACACTAAAGAGGGAGAAAAGGACCTGTACCAATTGGCTAGACAGAGAGACCGAGCTGGGAAAGATGTCCAGCAGGTAAGGGTGATAAAGGATAGTGAGGGAAATGTACTCACAAGTGAGGAGAGTGTGTTGAGCAGATGGAAAGAGTACTTTGAGGGGCTGATGAATGAAGAGAATGAGAGACAGAGAAAGCTGGCTGATATGGCAATAGTGACTCAGGATGTGAAACAGATTAGCAAGGAGGAAGTAAGGACAGCTATGAAGAGAATGAAGAATGGAAAGGCTGTTGGCCCAGGAGATATACCAGTGGAAGCATGGAGGTGGTTAGGAGAAATGGCAGTGGATTTTTTAACCAGATTGTTTAATGAAATCTTGGAAAGTCAGAGGATGTCTGAGGGGTGGAGAAAAAGTGTTTTGGTACCTATCTTTAAGAATATGGGTAATGTGCAGAGCTGTAGTAACTACAGAGGGATAAAACTGATCATTGAGCACTTGAAATTATGGGAAAGCGTAGTGGACGCTAGGTTAAGAAGGGAGGAGATGATTAGTGATCAGCAGTATGGTTTTATGTCAGGACAGAGCACTACAGATGTGATGTTTGCTCTGAGAGTGTTGATTGAAAAATATAGAGAAGGTCAGAAGGAGTTGCATTGTGTGTCTGTGGACTTAGAGAAAGCATATGACAGGCTGCCTAAAGAGGAGTTGTGGTATTGTATGAGGAAGTCGGGAGTGGCAGAGAAGTATGTAAGAGTGGTACAGGATATGTACGAGGGTAGTGTGTCAGTGGTGAGGTCTGTGGTGGGAGTGATGGATGCTTTTATGGTGGAGGTGGGATTACATCAAGGATCAGCTCTGAGCCTTTTCTTATTTGCAGTGGTGATGGACAGATTGACAGATGAGATCGGACAGGAGGCCCCGTGGACTATAATGTTTGTAGATGACATTGTGATCTGTAGAGAGAGTAGGGACCAGGTTGAGGAGACCCTGGAGAGGTGGAGATATGCTCTAGAGAGGAGAGGAGTGAAGGTCAGCAGGACTAAGACAGAATATATGTGTGTGAATGAGAGGGAGGATAGAGGAATGGTGAGGATGCAGGGAGTAGAGTTGGCGAAGGTGGATGAGTTTAAGTACTTGGGATCAACAGTTCAGAGTAATGGGGAGTATGGAAGAGAGGTGAAGAAGAGAGTACAGGCAGGGTACAATGAGTGGAGAAGACTGTCAGGAGTGATTTGTGACAGACAGGTACCAGTAAGAGTGAAAGGGAAGGTCTACAAGAGGGTAGTGAGACCAACTATGTTATATGGGTTGGAGTCGGTGGCATTGACAAAAAGGCAAGAGTCAGAGCTGGATGTGGCAGAGTTAAAGATGTTAAGATTTGCACTGGGTGTGACAAGGATGGACAGGATTAGGAATCAGTATATTAGAGGGTCAGCTCAGGTTGGACGGTTTGGAGACAAACCCAGAGAGGCAAGATTGCACTGGTTTTGACATGTGCTGAGGAGGGATGCTGGGTATGTTGGGAAAAGGATGCTAAGGACGGAGCTGCCAGGTAAGAGGAAAAGAGGAAGGCCTAAGATAAGGTTTATGGATGTGGTGAGAGACGACATGCAGGTGGATGGTGTGACAGAGCAAGATGCAGAGGACAGGAAGAAATGAAAACAGATGATCCACTGTGGCGACCCCTAACGTGAACAGCCGAAAGAGAAGAAGAAGAAGATAATTTCCCTTTGCATCCTTATCGTTCTAGCTCAACCCTCTTCTTTTCTTGACTTATGGCCCGTCATACTTTATTGTTCTCCAGCCTAGCTCTTATCCTCTATTTGTGCTTGCTTTTGCCCCATTCTTTACAATATTTTGCTTCTTACTCATCCCGGTAATATGTGTAACATATCCCTCCTCATCATCCTGTTTGATTCTTGTGTCTTTCAGTCCAACATGGCAGTATAAGTAGTATATTCAGTCACTTTAGTTTATGACACTGTCTTATTTTTGCTCATCACATGCACAGACAAAAACATACTGCTAAGACTGATATTTCCATTCTGTGATTGTATAGAGTGTTTACTCCATTTTGTGAAACTTCTTGGAAAAAAAAGTTTTATTCTTTCTATGGGCTGTATAACCTTTCAGGACAAATGGTCAAATGTTAAATACATTTTGTCTTCATTTGTATATATTATACTACCTCTAATCTTGTTTAGATTTTTGGTACTCAACAGGCTGGTCAGAAACTGGTTCATCTGGATCAGTGATTTAACCCAGGGTGGTGCAGTGGTTTGCGTTGTCACCTCACATCAAAAGATTCTCTGGTTTGATTCATGGCTGGGATGCCTTCTGTGTGGAGTCTGCATGTCTTACCTGCATTCGTGTGGGTATCCTCCAGTTGATCCACTTTCCTCCCACATTACAAAGACATACAGGAGGGGGCATGGCCAAGATGCCAGTCTGATAGCAGCAGAAATCCATAGCTCTGCTTAGACTTTAATATCCTGAGAGGAAATATACTTTAATTTTTAGAAAACTCTAACTAAAAGTATACTAAAAGTTACATTAGCATAGACTCTTTATTATTTTCTAAAAATTAATACATAGTCAAGAGAATTGTTTAATTACTCCTGTCAAGAAGTTTTCTACTGGAGATGTCAAGATGAGCAACTCGAAGAACCCACACCAGGAGAGTGCAGTGAAAAAAGAACTACATCTTATAATAACAAAGATCCAAGAACTGTCACTAAAAATGAACAAATTTGAAAACAAAATGGATATTATTAAACAAGAATTCAGTAAACAACTGGAACTTCTAAATGGAATAGTAAAAAAACAATCTAAACAGATTCTTACCTTAGTGGAAACAGTAACTGACCTACTGACAGAAAATTAACATCACAATGAATTTTTTTCTGAAACAAAACACCCGGCTGATTGAGAAACTGGAAGACCTTGAAAGTAGATCAAGGAGGAATAACATAAGAATATATGGAAATCCTGAGAAAGAAGAGGGTGCTAACATAATTCAATTCCTCAATAAGTGGTTTTCATCAGCACTAAACATACCTGAATCCCAATCTTTTGGAATTGAGAGGGCTCATCAGTCCCTGGCAATTCCAGCTTCATCTCTGAGTTCATCTAACCCCAGGTCTATAATAGTTAGATTTCTTTCTTTGCAAGACAAGGACTTAGTGCTGAAATCAGTTTGGACTAATTCCCCTATCAAGATGGGTGAAAAAGTTATTCATTTTGACAATGACTACACCTCTACAGTTATATCCAGAAGAAAGGAGTGTGCTCCTTTAATTAAGTCCTTGAAAAAATCCAATATTAAAGCTCAAATTCTTTTTCCTGCAAGAATAAAAATCACTTTTCCAGAAAGAGTGAAGATCTTTGATTCCCTACAAGAAGCAGTAGAATTTATCCAAAAGAAGAAAATACTGCCAGGCATAGAAGAAATGGAATGGTCATCCCAGAGTTTGAAGAGACAGGCAACAAAAAATGGATAGTCTGTGAAGGAAGGTGCAAACAAAACTAAGAAACTAAAGGACAAATGAATACATTCCTTCTACTTTTAAATGCTTTGCTTTATGAATCATAATACATTTGATTCTGGAAAGTCTCTATGCTGTACGGGAATGTGAATCATTTTTATTATTAACTTTCTCTTTTCCTTTCTATATCTACTTCTTCTAATTACACACAGTACTAAGTATTTAAATAACAGTATTCTCTCTCTTCTTTCTTCCTATTCTTTTATGTTACCAATGTTCCTTTTCTCTCTTTTCCCCATTATAAATACTTTACATACTTTTTCCTTTTAAATAATTACAAATGATGTATTTCTTCTAATTCTTCAGTAATAGTATAATTTGACTTAATACCAAAGTGCATTTTTTTTAGTGGGTCAGTGGTGGGGTAACAAGGTGCTTTTGATCAATGTTTCTAACGAGATGTTTTTGACTTTTTGTTTAGATAGCTAAATATAGGTTTTATATATATATATATATATATATATATATATATATATATACACACACACTCACACATATATATATATATATATATATATATATATATATATATGTGTGTGTGTGTATATATATATATATATATATATATATATATATATATATATATAGGACTTTTGATCAAAAGATCAAAAGTCCGAATCCATAATCACCGAACATACTTTACTGAAAGCGCTTTCACCGAAAAAGCTCTTACGGTAAAGTATGTTTAAAAAAAAAAAACCATTAAACCTACTTCTATGCAGGGGGACAAGCCCCCCACACCCCCCCTACTTTAATATTCTCACTTCGAGGTCGCACTACAGTGGGGAAAAGGGAATTTCCCTTATCCGCACCGTAGTACGACAGGCACAATTAGCATATGTATCTGAAAGTGCTGCTTCAGTGAACAGCACTTTCAGTTAAGTATGTTCAGTGATTTCTGCTTTGGTGGAAAGTGCAGTCTGGGATCTGTACGGATCCCATATATATATATATATATATATATATATATATATATATACTAGGTTCCCTCTCTCTCTCTGGCCTGGTTAACTGGTGGGTAAATGATTGAAATGCTGTAATATAATTTCTGATTTGAGGCAGCTGTTGTTACTTCTAAATAGCTGTTTTTATATGAAAGGGTTAATTTGTTCATGTTGATGTTTTGGGAGGAAATTGGTGGTCTGTTTGACTGCTCTCATTGTGAAGATTCATGATATGCACTGACAAGGCAGCTTGAGTGTTTTTTTTTTTTTTGTTTGTTTGTTTTCTGTAAACTCTAAAAGCTTCAAGATCTGAATTTCCCACCAAAAATGCTTTTTTGTTCACTAGAAGCAACTTTTGTTGTGCATAAGCCTATTTAGATACTTTTTAACAAGTTTATGAAGCTGCAGCTTGAGGAAACAACAGTGATGACATCATCTGACCTTTTGAACTTGTTAAATGGTTGTACTTAGAATTCTTTTCTCTTGAAATTCTGTTATCCTTCACTAGATACTTTAAATGGTAAATAATTAGTTCTGATAAAAGTGTTTAACTCCTTTGAAAATGCCTATGTTCTCTTATAGATGCAGATTCAATGACACTATTAGTAAGTAAATGACATTAAGTGAACTAGGAGCTGCATTAGAAAACTCATTATTTATATTAACATCAGACTTATGTTATATAACTAAACTTTTATTAACTAAACAGAGGGTTGTGATGCCCTTTTTCTCTCTCTCTCTCCCCCCTTCTTGATGAAAGACATCAACATAGAGGAAAATTCCCTAGTTCTAACTTCCTGGGTCCTGTCTGTGTGTCAGCTGGCTTACCACTGAGTGACATAAAGGTTTATACCTTACTTTGTCAACAATGCTCGAGTGGAGTATTGTGTTAAATGCTTTGGCCAGGTCAAGGTAAGCGGTATGAACCATTTTGCCCTCATTCATTGCTTTCCTGGCAAACTCATAGAAGTCCACCACATTGAGTAGGCACACCCTGCCCTTGATAAAATCAAACTGAGTTTGGTCAAATGACTGGAGGTTTCCTATGTCATTATTGATCATATTCCTGATAATTGTTTCCATGGCTTTGCATACGAGACTTTTGAGTCTGTAGTTTCCAGGGTCTGTAGATGGCCCGCCTTCATGCAGAGGGATGACTGTTGCCTTTTTTCATTTGTGAGGCATGGAACCTATTTGGTGGCTACAGTTAAACAGCAATTCAGGTCCTGATAGGTCATGTTTCATGCTATTTACAAGACATCCCGGGATACTGTCTGGGTCCACTAATGCTGTGTTCTTAGCCTTAGAGACAGCATTAAGGATGTATTCCTTAGTGTTAGTATGGGGAGTTATATTTGATAGCATTTCCCGATGGGAGCTTGAGAAGAGAGGAGTAAAGTTGGAGGTGAATTTGTTGGCCAGTAGGTTTGCTATTTCGTCTGGCTCAGTATAGGTGGCTTCAGTAACAAAGAGCTCCACACACAATTGTGTAATACCTTTGAGGTTGGAGACATTCCTAAAGAATGACTTGTGGTTGTCCTGGGCCAGGATGGCCAGATTATGTCACATTTGGTTCTGGTAGACTTTATTGGTCCTCTGACTTGTTTGTTTAGTTTGATGAGAGTACTTTTATCCTGTTGGGTGTGACACTTCCTAATTTTTGCTTTCATTCTCTTCCTTCTGTCATACAGCCTATTGCTGTTGTGATTCCACCAGGGTAACTTTTTTTTGAGTTAGTTCTCTAATTCTTTCTGGTGGGTACAACTGCCACTATGCAGCTATTAACATGCTTGTATAGGATTTCTGTAAACAGTTCACCATAGGCATTTTCGCCAGATTATCACATAATAAAAGTTAGCCTTACAGTAGTTCCTAAACATTCTAGGGTTAGCTGGGGTTGTAGGTTTTATTTTTACCTCAAAGTAGACCATTTTGTGATCTGACCTTGCCAGAGAGCAAATATAACAAAAACCACACTGGCAGTGTTCATAAAACCAGAAAACAAGCCACTCGAGACTGCAACAAACAAAGACAATAAATGTAGATAGGTAAGCGTTTTCATTCTTTAATAAATTAGAACCTCATCAGACCAAATCCAGTATACAGCAATCAATTTTTAAGAAGTCACAAGGTGGTCACATGCTCTTCATTAACCAACAAGAGACTTCTTAAAACAGAAAAATATCTATTAGATATACACTGTTTTTTAAAAAAAACATTTAATATTAACATTTTCATTTAAACCAGAAGGTTTATCAGCCTGCCTGCCTTCATGCAGAGGGATGACTGTTGTTGTTCTTCATTTGTGAAGCATGGAACCTATTTGGAGGCTACAGTTAAACAGCAATTCAGGGCCTGATAGGTCATGTTTCTTGCTATTTAGAAGACATCCTGGGATACTGCCTGGGTCCACTGGTGCTGTGTTCTTAGCCTTAGAGACAGCATTAAGGATGTATTCCTTAGTGATACTATGGGGAGTTATATTTGATAGCATTTCCCGATGGGAGGTTGAGGAGAAGCGAGGAGTAAAGTTGGATGTGAATTTGTTGGCCAGTAGGTTTGCTATTTCATCTGGCTCAGTATAGGTGGCTTCAGTAACAAAGAACTCCACACACAATTGTGTAATGCCTTTGACGTTGCAGACATACCTAAAGAATGACTTGTGGTTGTCCTGGGCCAGGGAGGCCAGAGAGGCCAGATTTATGTCACATTTGGCTCTGGTAGACTTCAGTGGTCCTCTGAGTTGTTTGTTTAGTTTGATGAGAGTACTTTATTCCTGCTGGGTGTGACACTTCCTAATTTTTGCTTTAATTCTCTTTGTTCTGTCACACAGCCTACTGATGCTGTGATTCCAGCAGGGTGACTTTTTTTGAGTTAGTTCTCTACTTCTTTCTGGTGGGTACAGCTGCCTCTATGCAGCTATTAATATGCTTTTATAGGATTTCTGTAAACAGTTCACCACAGGCATTTTCACCAGATTATCACTTAATAGAAGTTAGCCTTAGAGTAGTTCCTAAACATTCTAAGGTTAGCTGGGGTTCTAGGTTTTATTTTTACCTCAAAGGAGACCATTTTGTGATCTGACCTTACCAGAGAGCAAATATAACAAAAACCACACTGGCAGTGTCCATAAAACCAGAAAACAAGCCACTCGAGACTGCAACAAAGACAATAGATGTAGATAAGTAAGCATTTTCATTCTTTAATAAATTAGAACCTCATCAGACCAAATCCAGTATACAACAATCGATTTTTAAGAAGTCACAATGTGGTCAAATGCTCTTCATTATCCAACCAGAGACTTCTTAAAACAGAAAAATATATATTAGATATACACTGTTTTTTTAAAAAAAAATTTAATATTAACATTTTCATTTAAACCAGAAGGTTTATCAGCATTTAATAAGATCTGTCACTTAGATTCTTTACATTCAAGCATGCTAACTAAATCATATCCTTGACTTACACAGTATAATGTGAATAAAATGAAAAAAAGTAAATTTTTAAAGGGTCTAGCACACCAAACTATGTTTGGCTAAGGTATTATTTGAATCTTTATTCCTAATAGCTAGCTGATATACCCTCTCTGACAGTGTTATATTAATTTTACCAACGTAAAATGCCTCACAGGTGTCGCAATGAGCTAAATAAATAGCAGTTTTTGACTTACAGCTGAATCTAGCCCTACTGTCTACAACCCTTCCAGCATTCATTATAATGCAACTTTGGCTATTCAACAAATACCTGCTTTGTTTACATGCTTGGAAGCTATATGTGCCATAAGGTTGAGAACTCTCAGTCAAGAGAAAATTATCAGACAGAGTAAAATACCAAGCCAAACTATAAACGTTTTTATATACAAAAGTTGGAGTAATACCCATTATGTGTAGAAGGTTATTATTACCCTGAAGAATTTTCTAATTATTTTCAAGAATATGTCTAATGGATTCCATATCAATAGTCACAGGCTATGCAAAGAAATGTTGAAAGGGGAGTATTCAGGTGTGTGATTTATTTATATAACCATAATGCAAAATAGGCTTACCAGACAGCATATTACACTAAGGGCAGCACTCTCCCATATTACTTATGACCAGATCCAGTACATTTGCACCACTGATCAGTGTACTGACAGTCTTGTCCAAGGAGCTTATATTTACAAAATCCAGGAATGTCTGGGTCTGAAAGTTTGGTATTGTATTATGATTCCCAGTTAATAGTGGTGTAATTAAAGTTGCCCATGAGTATGGTATTGGGTTGGATGGTGAGCATTTTAAATAAGTTTAAATACATCTTATAGGTTTCATGGGTCATAGAGGGGGACCTATAGCTTACAAGGAAGTGGTATGAGATTTTGACTATGGTGATTTTAAGGTGAAGAAGTTGAAGTTCATTGTCAAGTTTGTCCAGCCTTCAGGTATATTTAATTTTGATGTAAATTGAGACACCTCCACCTTTAGCCGTATCTCTAGTAGCTGGTCTTAATGTGTGGAAGGTATTATAGCCTTGCACTGCCGGTCTGCTCTCCGCTGCTTTAAATCATGTCTGAGTGGCCGCACTGATGTCAACATTCTCTAAGGTGAGGACAGCCTGTAGGGAGTATATATTTTTTTGTATACACTCCTAGCATAGAGCAGTAACACCTTTACATTTTCTTGGTTTTGACTGGCTATGTCGGAAGACCTTTCAGTTTGGCATTGCCTAAAAAAGGCACTATGGGAAGGACAATGTTTTAGCAAATATTCAAAAGCCTAGAGCGCAGAGATGCAAACCACCGCTGACAAAGCAGCATGATCTGTTGACCATGTCCTTACATGCTGACAAATATTCACCCCCTTAGAATAACACCAGAAACTAAGCCACTTATTAAAGTCAGTCATCTTCTGTTTGTATTGTGGCATCGTCCTTGTAGAAGGTAAAATGCTGCTCAGTGCTATACTAATACCAGCCTGGGACACCAATTCCAAGAGCTCTATGATGTCTCTCTTCATATAGTCTAGGGAGGTACATCACACGTTATTTACACCCACATGGACTACGCGCCACACTGGTACTTGTGGTCTAATGACCTTGGTGTATGCACAATGTGGTGAATTCTGACCCCCAATAAGCAGCTGACTGTGACTTTTTCCTTAATCAGCCTGGTGAGAGCGACATCAGTGTGTCTAACAATGGAGTCTCCAATGATCAGAGTGCTGGACTATGTGATGGCTTGCCTTATGGGCTTAAATGTACAAGCTCCACGAGATGTGGCTGTATGTGTTGATGTGGTTGTTATTTTGAAACAGTGCATTTGGAGCCACTGAGGATATTTGTTATGTATATTTCACCTAGGACGTCTTTGGAATTTAAGAAGGTTACATTTAAGTGCCAAAGCATATGTGGGTCACTATGCCTGCCTTGAACTGCTTTTGATGGGTGTAGCATATGTACTACTAACAACCTGACTTAACATTAGTTCTACACTTCAGCCACAATATATACTACACATACTATGTCATCATACAGCTCAAATGTGCAGAATTTTATAGAATATCCATATTTTTGTTGGATATCATTGGTCTGTTCCTCATAAAAATTTGTAGTTTTCTGGAATATCGCTAAGTACTTTTGGGGGTTGACATAATGGTTAAGGTGTTTACTTCAGACGCAAGGTATAGGGTTTGATTCTTACCTTTAGGTTGGTAAATTTGTCTAGGCTTAAAATGGCCTACACGGGCAGATAGCCAAGCACTAACCTATGAATCTATGACCTGAAGTCACTAAGTAATCAGATACATTTTAGTTTCAGACTTCAGAACATGCATGCCAATACAAAACACTACATTGTAGCAATGTTCTGAATTTATAAGAGAAATATTTAAAATCTGTCCATGATACTGGGCTGTTGTCCCATCACTATTTTTGGCTTTGTCCAGATTTTTTGTGGTAAGAGGTTATATTAAAATAAATAATATAATATTAAAGTAGAAATTATAGTCTGGCAGTTATCTTAGAGGATTGAGGATTAAGGAGCTGTTAACAAACTGTTTCCTGTGGTGTAATATATATATATATATATATATATATATATATATATATATATATATAAAATATAATAGAATAGAATATTGAAGTAGAAATTATAGCCTGGCAGTTGTCTTAGAGGATTAAGGAGCTGTTAACCAGCTGCTAACAAGCTGTTTCCTGTAATGCAGTAGTGTAGTGTTTGATTTCTTCAGCCTCCATTGCCTGTGTGACTCTAAGCAAGTCAGTTAACCAGACACTGCTCCCGCGGGGGCTGAGTCTGAAAAAGGTCCATGGAGATCAGTGTTCTAACCAGGAAAACAAATAAAAATAAAATAAAGTAACTACATGACAAATGTTGAGGTTCTCACAAATAGCCATGCAAGAAAAAAACTGACTAACTTGCAGCACTCCTTACATCAGAAGACAAGAGTTGTCTTTAGCAATGAGGTGTAGACGCTACCATAACATGTTTCATGAGCACTGCTAGAGACCCGTAGTTATACAAATTATTCACAGCTAAATATAAATTTGCAAAACGCTGCTAGTATGTACTCGAGATGTGAATTTATTTGATTAAATTACTTTTAACATGACAGCAAGTTAAGGATATCCTCACGTACAGCACAATTATTTCATTTTGCGTAATAGAGTTGAGCCAAAATCATAGCTTAGCTCATCTGCAGATGTGAGCCCCAGACAAGCTTAACAAAGCTGGAAGTCAACTCAAGCCATTTCTAGCTTGTCCAGATAAAAATAAATGTTTGCCTGTATGTATTGAGGAGGTAGCTTGCACATACAAAACTACTACTACTGTGCTCTTGGCTTTGGCAAACATGTTCTTCTTTCGGCTTTTCCCAGTTAGGGGTGGCCACAGTGGAACTCTGGTCCACTAATGATTGGCAGTAGGTTTTTACAGTGCCGAGGTGCCAGCCCGACACCCAACCTTCAACGAAGGCACGCCCATTCACGCATGTCTTTCAAACACCACTCAACCACGGGGAGGACATGCAGACTCCACACAGAAGGAGCTCCAGCCAAGAATCGAACGGGAGTACCTCTTGCTCTGTGGTGACAATGCTACTGCTGCACCACCGCAGCTCCACGCTTTGGCAAACATGATGCCACTAAAATACAGTGACTTCTTTTTACTCAGTTACTCCCTTAAAATGCATGTAACACTTTCTAATGAAGCTTTGATGCAAAGTATAACTGTCTCTAAATTGTATTAATGTCAATATTCATGCTGAGAACCTCATCTCCACATGTATTTCCAACCATCTACCTGCCTGAAGCTTCATGGCAGAAGATCAAAAACAATTAACTGAAAATTATGTCCACCGAAAAATATAACAACCATATCCTTGTCATACAGGAAGCTTTGTTGCCCTGAATTTATAATCAACACATCAGCAATGCATCTTGTAGAAAAGGCACAGTAGTGACCATATTCACTGAAAGAAATTTTTTGTCAAATTTGTACATTCCAGAATTCAGCATTCATGTTTCCAAATGGATATTAACTGCTTGGTATACACCAATACATTGTTTCTGCAGCCACATATAACACTGTCCTAAATCACTTGCAGGGTATTTTTTCCTAGATCAATGCTTTATATATTCCAGACCAAGTCTATATAAGTGCTGTCTTGCAACACATAATGAATATGTACATTTTAATTTTTTATTCACTCTATACAAATGAAAAAAAGGAAAAAAACAGAGCAATGTTTTGGTTTTTCTTAACTTAAACAAAGCCATAAACCAAATGTTAAGAATAAATCGAAAAATACTACATTTTAATATTTTGGTAAGACCGTATATTTTTATATTCCAGAAGACTGCTAAATTACATTTGGTTATTCACCAAAATATGGAGATTAGTTAACACAATAATAATGTATATGTATTCTCAGAATTAAGTAAAAGTTAAACAACATACTTGCTTTCTATTTCATCTCAGATATTGCAAAGTGAGGTGCCAGAATTCTTACTTTCATGTCAGGTTAATGAGGAATTTTGTTTACTATTGTTATCTCTCTTGGATGAAAAGGAAGCAGACTTGCACAGTTTTAATGCCATCTCTTTGAAGGTGATTCTCCTTCTTATTAAACAATTCCAGGTATGGGTCACATAGTAATCTAATTGCATCTTTTTTGTAGAATTATTGCTACACTAGAAGGACATACTTGTTGTGATTCTTTTGAAGTTTAATTAATGTAAGTTTCAGTAGAAATATGTTATTGATTTACTTGCCACCTACTTAGAAAGGATGGTTATTCAAGACAGAGTCAATATCTGCATTTGAAGCATGCTTCTTTTGTTCCTTAAACAGTCAAACTCAGACAAAACATGCAGTTTTAGATCTCCTAACGTAAAAGCAGATGTTGCACAGAGTTGATTGGATAAATTATGTATAACAGCCTATTAGTGTACTTTCTGATGCAGATGTAAGGATCTAACATTAGAACACTAGCACTATGCACATCATCAGTCACACAGAGGTTGATACATGTGTAGCTATTTCAGTAATTGTTCTCTTTTATATCTATTTCAGTAATTGTTGTTTGTTTTTTTTTTCTATTAATGCATGCATACCTCTGTCATTTTTTGGAAATGTGAGGATCTAAGAAAGGTGTTTTAAAATAATTAATGCTACATTTATACTTTCTTCTTCAACTACATTATCTGATTTTGGTGCTTCAAGATTCTTAGTTTTGGGATTAGATCTGGATGATCCCATGTGATCAGAACATCTTCATTTCAGTCATTCTTTGTGGTTCATGTTTCAAATGCTTCTCAGACACCTGTATGTTGTAGTGTTTGCACAATCCCCAGTATAACAATCTTGCTACATTACTGTGCCTTTCAGTATAGACACCTTCAGCAATGACTATATCTCAGCTAGCATCAAGACATGTAACCGTTTCTATTTCTGAACTACATAATCTATATATCTCTGTGTCTCCCACTTTTTCCTACAGACTTTGTAAACCAGAGTGTGTGTGTATGTAGCCCACTACATTGAGTTACTATTATTAACCTTTCATCTTGTAGTTTAAAATTTCCCTCTCCTTAGCTATTTGTGCATCAAATATTGATCAACATGTGGATGTTCCAGCAGTTCTCTAGACTTGCCACCATAACTGTAAACTCTTTACATTATCTATTTTGCTTTTGGCACTTTCTGTTGCCATCTGCTTTTATCTACTTCTGGTTTGATTTCTATACCTGCTTCTTACCAAAATGATTCTACTCACCTGAGTAAAGATGTCATCCTAGACTTTTTCTTTCATGGTTTAGAACATTATCTATGTTTGGATCTACTGCTGTTAGCAAATATATATGTAGTTCCACAACTGTAGACCTACACATATAGTAAATTCAAGGAGGCCCACACTTTCTTCAGACTAATTAGTATATAATTTTGTGATGCACTAAGTTTTTATATATCATTTGATAAGCAAGAGGCAGCTTTTTTTTCCCTGTCCAACTGCTCCAACACATTCAGGGGCCAGTCAATCACATCAAAGCTGTAAATTAATGAAAAAGACCAAGCTGATTTAGAGCTTGAACTTTATTCATAGATGTCAAGGCAGCTTTTAATATTAGTTTTAGTCTTCTAATATATTCCTTATTGTTCTCATTTGTTCATACTGCATTTTTGACCCTTTACGTATCCTCACATATGTATACACTCCCTCAAATTCATGTTCTTTTACATCACATTCCTCCTCCTATTTGATATATTCTTGATGCTTTACTTTTCTCGGTATAAATGTTGCTTTTATAAATTTATCAAGAACAAATATCATTTTCAAGTTATCTGAAAATGTTTTATCCATTTATAATTGAAATTTCAACTGCTTGTCTGATGCGTTATAAAATTCTAAATCATCCACAATCATCAAGGTTTTCACTTCTTAATTTCTTCAAATGTTTAGAGTTTATAATTCTCTGACAGGAATGGACAACACTCCTATGTCAGGATATAATTAAATTTCAAGAAATTAGTATTATTTCAGTCTATGGTGTTTGTCAGGACTGTTCTCAGCAAGCACAACATACTCAGAATTGCCTTCTTTTGAAGTTCATATGGAGTTACCTGTGTTGGAAGCATATTTAAGTATGATCAGAAATCTTCTGTAGTACATGAAGCACTGTGATTACAGTCTGATATTCAGAAAAAGACAAACCAGTTAAGTACTAGAGTGACATGTGACCCCCACCTTAGTTGTTAAGCCCCCCTGCTTAAGTTGTTAAGGTCAGGTCTACCACTTGGCAGCAACATCTGACTGTATTGACTAGCAAATGACAGAGGCAGAGTAAAATATTTGTTTCTGCCTGCTGTCCATACCCTTAACATGCCCCTTATTTCCTGTAAAAAACAAAAAACAAAAAAAAAAAAAAGAAAGCTTAGAAAGTTGCCAGAATAACAGGATTTCTTCACCTGCATAATGTGAAGGTTACGAACTCTGAAACTGAAGTGCATGTCATTAATTAGTGAAGTCATTCCTCAGTGGTTTGTCTGAAAACCACAGATTTTATGAATAACAGCCCAAAAATATTAAGCAATAATCTGGACATTTAGCAAAAATCTATACAGTAGTGATGCATTAAAGGTAAGTGTAAATATCACGGAGAGCGTTACACTACTTTTCTGACAAGTGACTGCTGAGTGTTTTATGGACTGAAAGCCAACAAAACACTTAATTTGTTCCCTGTAACTAATAGTACATGGAGCTGATAAAGCTCCATGTACTACAAAGAATTATGATCATCTCACCAATCATAACTTTGTATTATGTATTCTCAACATGGATGCCAAGATTCACCTTGAGAGCGAATTTCTTGGCATGCATGCCTCGAACACATAATAAGCAGGTTATGATTGACAAGCCAATCATAATCCTCATCTTGTTAACCATGCTTCTCTTACTACAGTTGAAAATATCTAGATGTTTTTATTCCATGTTACTGTAGTTTCTGCTTGCATATCTCAGTATTTTATGACTTTATGTCTTTCAGTATGCAGGACACAATAACTGATATGTTTAACTATTTCCTTGATTAATGCTAATTGTGTCCTTTTTTTCAGCTTCAATGTCTGATTTTTTTGCTTCTACTTTATTTACTGCTAGCATTGTGATTCCAGGTGATCAGTATATCATTTTCAGTAATATTTTTGTCTCACATTTCCAATCCTTCTCAGCTAACTGTATTTTCTAGTGTTTCCACAGTCCCCACTGTGACAGTCTTGCCACGTTATTGTGCCTTTAATGTACATACCCTTAGCTGTAAGTATACCATAACCACTAACAAGAAGTGCAACAATTTCTAGTTTTGTACTATAGAACCTACATTTGACTGTATCACCCTCTTTTTCTATAGACTTTGTAAACTACAGTGTATGCAGTTTGCTATCCTGACCTGCCATTATTTGCTTTCCATTTAAATGTACCTCTTCTTAGCCATTCATGCATCAAAGTTTGAGCAACATGTACTTTTCTTCTACCATTTCTTACATGCAAGGAATTTTTTGTTTATTTTTCATTCAGTGCTGATGTGCTGTTCAGTTCTGGTATCCAATACATCAATGGAGAAAGTGAAATTACTGCAGTCAAAAGCACTATATCAACTGCTGGTATGTAGTTTACGTCCTTTTAGTTAACCAATTAAGAACAGTCCTTACACATCTGGAGCACTGTTCATAAATCACGTATAGTCTTCAAGGAGGTCTTTGCACAGGTACTCTGTGTATGAAGGAATACAGATATTTAATGTACCTAGTTATGAGAATTGCACAGGACATTGGTACTCCATTCTATGACATATTAGCCAAACTCTAAGGCACACCATGTTATATTTAAATCCTCCTCAAGCTTTTCAACTGCGTAATATACAATTTTTCTGTTCAAAATGTTTTTCATGAACTTCTTGCCTTATTTGTTCCTGCAGTTTAGTCATTTGACTGACAAGTCTAATATGCTTTCTTTTGTTCCATACCATCAATATTTCTAAACATCATTTAGTACATGTTACAGACACTTGCTCACACCAATATTTTAGGTTCATCTCCTCCTACTCAAATGGAAATGTTACTACTCTTAAGCACCTGGGTGAAAATTTTAAAAACCGATACTTTTTCAGTAATTTTGATTTAAAAGCATGCTCAATTCATTTTTCAGCATTCTTTTTTCTTCTCAACTGATCAGACTGAGCTAATATTTCTGTTGCCAATGTGTCTTGTGTTCCTACATAAAGAGGATCATATCCAGATCATCCATGCTCTGTTGTCTTCTTTGAAAATTGCTAGCTATATCTAAATGTATTTTAGATAATAAACTACAATATTAGGTCTTTCAAGATCACCTACTGTACTTGACTTGTGCCAGTTGTAAGATCCATATTACAATTCACAAAAATAAAATAAAATACAAAATATACCATTAAATCAATACTCATAATAAGCAAAAGTAACAGGTAGCAATGCAAATAAAGTTATGTACTCATCATAACGTTCCATCTGTGTTGTCCATTTTCATTCTTCCTCAACTGATGGGTCCAGATCAGAGACTCGGATTTGACTCGACT
The DNA here is from genome assembly GCF_019279795.1 of Protopterus annectens. Lineage (NCBI taxonomy): Eukaryota > Metazoa > Chordata > Ceratodontiformes > Protopteridae > Protopterus > Protopterus annectens. Next base: position 1,381,848,910 of record NC_056735.1, on the reverse strand, counting down.
GCTTCTACCAGATCATTGGAGTCTAAAACTCTCGAGTTCCTCCCTTTACCCATAATGTCCTGCTCACCTAATGTACCTCAGATCGAGTTTGCTGTTACAAGATATAAAGTGACAACCTATAATAGAAATACCAGAGGCAGAACAGAAAGGGGAAGCTGGAGCTCATAAAAGGAACATAGGTTCCTATGCAGCTCTTAAGTTGTCCAGAAGACAAAAAAAGGAAAGGGGCAAGTGGGTGGGGAGTTGAAGAAGAATGAAAATGGACAACACAGATGGAGCATTATAGTGAGTACATAACTTTTTAATCTGATGTTGTTATTTTCATTCATTCCTCAACCATTGGGACAGAGTCCCCAGCTACAGTAACCTTGGGAGGCTCCTAAGGAAGGATATTCCAGAGCACTGCTGTGCCAAATGCCTCTCTATTCCTAGAAATCTAATACAATATGTAATGAGCAATGAAATGTGGGGTTTAGCCCAAGTTTCAGCTGCACAAATATTATCTAAAGATGCTCTGCACCAAACAACTGAAGAAACTGCCTTACATTTTGTGGAATAGGCCCTAGGAGGTTTTGATAAAGACAAATCCAATTTACTATAGACAAAGATTATACAATCAGTCAACCATTTGGCCAATGTAACTAACTTCCAAAGTGTTGCATAATCTGGTAGGAAAAAAGGAAACAACTGGTCAAATATCCTAGTTTTTGGTTCTATGAAGGCAGAAACAAAGTTGTCTATGCACATCCAACAGATATAAAATGTACTCTCCTTTGCTTGAAAATGTTGGAAAGAAAACTGGGAGATTAATGACCTGGTTAATATTCAACTCAGGAGCTACCACAGGTAAAAAAGACAGATTAATTTACAATGAAAAATTAGATGTGGAGGCTTTTAAGACAGAGCCTAGAGTTCAGATACTTTTCTAGTTGACATAATAGCCACCACAAAAATAGTTTTCCAAGATAAAAAAATTTAGATCAGCTTTGGCTGAAGGTTCAAAGTGTGTTTGAGTTCAGGTCTGAAGTATTATATTTAAATCCCAATGGGGTGTAGGATCTTTTAATGAAGGTCTGAGCAAACAGTCTCCCTTGAGAAATGCCTTGTATAATTTACAAGAGGCTAATGTAGAGTTATTGTCACCCATGTGGAAATTAGAAATGGCAGCCAACTGAACTGTAATAGTTGAAAAACTAGCTCATTTATTAAAGATTAAAGCTAGAAATTCAGTGGTTGCTGGAACCAGTGCTGAATAAGGGTTAAGATCCTTGCTAAAGGCCATAAGACAAATCTTTTCCATTTACTCCCATTTAGTCTTTCTAGTAGAAGCCTTATGGGAAGACAACAAAATATGATGGACCAGGGAAGATAGCCTGGACTGTCTAGCAATCAGTGGAAATGGAGAAACCATGTGGACAATTTCAGGTCTGTTATATCTGTGTGAGTCATGCCTGTCAGGTGAGACAGTAGGTCTGGAGTTGGGTTCAGAATCCAGGGTGGATATAGATGATAAAGCTAGAGGAATGGAAACCAAATCTGATGAGGCCAAAAGTGAGCAATGAGGATAACTGTACTCTTCAACTAAACTGCTTTCTGAAGAAATTTGAGAAATAGTGGTAAGGATGAAAAATAACTAGAGCATCTCTTGATGACTCCCCTGATGGGGGATCAGGGCAAACAGTCTGCGCCCCTTGTTGTTGAGGGGACAGGCAAATAGATCACAGCATAGTTGGCCCCACTGAAGGTCACCTTGATGCAGAAAGACAACACATGTGGCATCAGAATGGACCTGCTTAGTTTGCCTGTGATCACTTTGGATTTCCCTAGGATGTACATTGCAATTAGAAGGGAATGGAAGAGATCACCCATTGCCTTACTCTCATAGCTTCTTGACAGAGGGTAAGATCTGATTCCCCATTGTTTGTTGATGTACCAGACTACTGATCTGTTGTTCATCTGTATCTCAATTGTCCCACATGGAAGAGTGCCTTGAAAGACCTGTACTGCTAGGAGGAGAGCTATCATCTCCAGGATACTGATATGTGTCTTGGTCTCTTTCTGGAACCACATACCTTGGACTGTCCTTCTCAAGTAGTGCCCCCCCCCCCACAACTAAGCTGGGAGTCACCCATGGTCAATGAGACCTTGCAAGAGGGAAAAACAAAGGAATGGACTTTGTGTAGCTGGTTTGAATAAATCCACCATAGAAGATATCTTTTGCATACCTGAGTGGTCTTGACTGGCATGGATAATGGATGTTGAAGAATGGACCATTGAGTCGAGCAAGTCCATTGCAGGATTCTCATATGAAACCTGGCCAATAAAACCAGAGTGAGAGCTGATGCCATGGACAAGGGTGATAACTGGTGCCATAGAACCCAAAGCCTGTAGTATCAACCAGACTGGAAGAGATGAATTTTGCACTTTCTTGACTTGAGACTGCAAAGTGCTTATTCGAGTGAAGAGAAGAGAGATTATCTGACTGTCTGTGCCCAAACAAGCACCTATGAACTCTAGACTCTGTGTTGGAGTGAGTTGGGATTTGTTGTAACTGCCTGTTATTTCCAGATGAGAACAAAACTGGAGCATGTAGTCCCTTGCCCATTGCAGTCAATGCCTTGTTGGAGCAGTAAGGGCCCAGTGATCTAGATATGGAAACACCCAGAATCCCAGCAGTCTCAACTGAGCTGCTACCACTGCCATGCAGTTGGTGAACACCCTGGGGGCTGTGGTGGAACCAAAGGGTAGTGTTCTGAACTGATAATGACTGGCTCCAAGCCAGAAACCCAGAAGCTTGGGTGTCTCTTGAAGTGCCTGTTCATTTTGATGTGATAGTACAAATCCTGAAGATCTATCAAGCACATCCAATCATACCTATGCAACACAAGCAAAAATAGACTAAACTATGACCATCTGAAACTCTGTATACTGAACAAATTGATTTAACTTACTGAGATCCAGAACTGGTCTAAAGTCCCCTGTGTTTTTTGGCACTAAGAAGAGTACTGAATAAGTTCTGGACTCTCTTTGGTCTCGGGGATATCTCTTGGATGACTTTTTTCTAGCAGTTTTTTTTTTCTAGAGATACTTCTAAAGATGCTGCTTCCCTCTGACTGGAACATCAGGGATTTTCTTCTGAACTGAGAGGGTCTAGGGAAAATGTTATGGTATAACCTCTGGATATAATCCTCTGCACATACGGATATTTTGTGATAAGACAACCAGGCTTTCTGATGCAGGGATAAACTACCCCTTGACTATCTCCAGAGTGGGATAGTCATGCCTCCCTTCAGGCCTATCTGAGAAAGACTCTCTAGATCCTTGGTTCTGCAGACCATCTCTGCCTTGAGGACAGTGTCTTCCAGTTGAGATTCTCCCTCTTCCCCTGAGGGATCTATCTCCACATGAATCCTGGAAAGGACCCTGGGACTTCTTAAACCACATCTTTCTGCCACCTTGCGGTTTCCTAAAGAAGGGCCTTTTAGGGGTAGAAAAATGTACACACATGGCAGACAGGGTATTTCCCTCTTGTTCACACCTGGAGAGTGTGTCCCTAACATTGGGGCCAACAAGAGAATATGCATCAAAGGGCATATTGATGAATGAAGACTTAAATGCTTCTTCAAAATCACATAAGTGCATCCAGGCATGTCTCCTGATGGCTATGCCTGAACTCGCCACCCATGACGTACCTTCCACAGCATAGGAGATCAACCTCATGAGCACATTTGAGATAAATTGGTGGGTGGCCAGCTGTGAGGAGATTCTGTTGTCATCCTCAGAGAACATGCACAGAAAAAGATTTGGTAAGCTACTTGATCAAATCTCTTTGCAGTCTTGTAAAGTGTGCCAAGTAATTATGTGACCTATAAGCAAAGGTTGCTGAAGCATAAACATGCTTCTCAAATCCATTCCATGCCCCAGACTCTTTATTAGGGGGATGGGCAGAAGAACTCTGCACTTCTAGTTCTTTTCTTGTAGCTGCACCCAAAACCATGGCATCGACAAATGTACCCAAAACCATGGCATCGACAAATACTCACTTGCTCAAGTGTACATGGTCTTTGGGGGGGGGGGTATCTGGTTGTTTAGGAATTGGCTCAAAAATGTCTAGCTCCTTCCATGCCCACTGAGAGACTAGGTTAATGAGCTCATCAGTCGGGGGGGGGGGGTCACCCAAGAAGTAGACTGGACAGAACACCAATTCCTCCTGGGAGGGGATATTAGAGGACCATCCACCTTTTTATTTCAAACGTTTCAGGATGTCTCCAAAGGAGACAACATCAGGTGGTGATCTGAGTGACCCTCCCCCTCATCAAAATCAGTGCCTCTGTCAGAGATTCCTCCTTCTTTTCCACATCCTCTTTTGAGGAGATTCCTTGGTGTGGTGCTGTGGGGAAGATTGGAAGTGTTAACAATGCCCTGCTGGCCTTTCAGGAGGCTTACTCATGTTGGCTGTCCCAGTGGAAGAGATGGTTGAGGCTCAGGACACAGAACAGTATGAGGCAGGGATGTCTGTTCTTTAGGCATAGAGAAAACCATTTCCACAACCTCAAAAGCCAAGTGCCTAGGAGAATCAGAAGTCAATGGATCCGAAGCTGAAATCATCAGTGCTCCACTTGAGGAAGGAGTCAGACCTGAGCTAGCCAGCATCAAGGCTCTGAAAGCTTCAGAGTTGACTACAAGCCAGATCCAGCAAAAATATTTCAGCTCCAAGTGTCCTCTGGCTCCAAAACACTTGGAAGTAGTCAGCTCAGGGAGACCACTGGAGTCTATGAGCAAACATTCTTCAGATCCACAACAGACACCCCAAGGGATATTGAATCCAATGGCTCTGAAACAAAAGGATGGATCAGAGAATGAGATACCAGAAGGGAGGAGGACAGACATCAGCTATCAGGGCCAGAAGGGGTTGGAGCCGGGTGGACCCCAATCTGTATCTGTGTTCTCAGGAACTTCCTCATCATCCTGTCCATCTCTACTTCCAAAGGCTTCTGGAGGACCAAAGAGAGGACATAGTGGAAGGATGCTTAAAATGCCTTTGAGGAGACTCTTCTAGGAATGGAGAGGGGAGCCTGGATGAAATAGGATCTGATGGAAGCAGTAGGGTATGGCTCCATAGAGACCTTGATCTTTGATTTGTAAGATCTGTGACTGAAGAATCTGACTTTTTCTGAATCTTGGCTGGTGGTTCTATTGAGAGAGCCAAATCAAAAGTTGAAGAACAAGCTGGAGACCTTTTCCAGTACAAAAAACACACTAGTAAGAGCAAATATAGAAAACACAAATAGCCAGCACTAAAGCAGCGCTTTCTTTTATTCACAGCGATCTGGTACCTCGGCAATTGCCGAAGAAAGTGCAGTTTTAGTGCTGGCTATTTGTGTTTTCTATACCTTTTCCAGTACTCCTTGCCTTTAACTTGGGCATCAACTTTTTTTTGTCTTTCTCCTATCTAAATGTAACCTTAATTTGAACTTTGTCTTTGTTATATAACCTAATTTGAACGTATCTTTAATTTTTGTTAATTTTCTAAATATCTCTGTAACCTGCATTTTAACTGTGACTAAATTTTATTTTAAACATGGAGCTTTTCTCCCCAGGCCTCCACTGAAAATGGATATGTATCCAGTCGGACTTTCCCAGTTAACAAATGTAAAATAAAATAAATAAAATAACTTTTTATTTGTCTGACTTTTTTGAAGCGGTTTGAGCCCCAGCCTAATAGAGGAAGAAGTAGAGGGCTAGAGACCCCACAGAATTAATTTGTTCTTGTGGTTAATCAAATCCCTAGAATTAAATCCTGAACCAGTGTCAACTGTCAAGTTAACAGCAAGGTGTGCTGGACCCAAACAATTTACACATTCCCTGTGGGCATCAGAATTTGGTATCTTATGCCCATTAGAAATATACTTTTTAAACCCAGAGATTTTTTCGAGCATCTTAAGACTGCTACCATAATGCACAGCTGAACACAACAATAAGTGAGTATTTCACTACAAGAAAATAGTCTATCAAAACAAACACAGAAAAATATATATATATATGTTTTATATATATATAATGGAAAGAAGAGAAGGGAGAGAAAGAAAGCTACCAACAATGGTAGAAAAAGTACTCAAAAGAGTACAGAAAACAGCAGCAATGGTAACAGGAGAAGTACTGAAAACAGTAACTAATACTAAAAGAGGAAGAAAGAATTGTAAAGAACACTAAAATATGGAAGGGAGGAAGGAGAAAGGCAAAATACTAAATTTAAGTAACTCACAACACCAGAACAAGGAAAATACAATGATTACTCAAAAATGCTTGAAATCTAGGAATCCACATCTGTTACTTAATGGTGGCAAATGAGATCTGAGGCACATTAGGTTGGTGGGACATTACTGGTAAAGGGAGGAGCTCAACAGTTCTAGGATATGATGAGTCCAATTCCAGTCTAGGATCCAAACCCATCAGTTGAGGAATGCATGAAAATGACAACATCAGGGTATAAACTTTTCCTCACAAAAAAAGTAATTGCAGCTCTGAAGTATTTGTCAACATGCCTTCTAATGGAGTTACAGAATGGGAAAACATTCAAGGTGAAATATATCTTATATCAACAATTATTTCCACAACAAAATCAGAATAAAGCTTAAAAGTTGAGGGATGACTGAATTGGCCAATTTACAGTGTTGATTACAATACTACAGGAGATGACTACACCAAGGTTTTAAATTTGTAAAGTAAACATATTTGAGCATCATTTAGTTCAGAGTTGGTAAATTAATTCTGCTCCTAAATGAGCCATGCTGCAGGTGTGCATGTCAGGGGGTTGTCTTTTAGTCAGAAATGCCTGCTCTTTGCAGTGGGTCAATACTGTGTGAGTTAGTGGAATCAAACTACTGGGGAACATAGGATGAAGTTCCAGAACAGTTTCAGATAAAATGAAGTGTTGAAAGCACCCTTAACAACATATGCAGTTCTGTTGAAGCTGGGGAAAATTATGAATTGTATGCAAACAAACTAATGTATAACAGTACTTAACATACATAAAATATGATGACTTTCTGTACTTCTGCACATACCCAACTACTCTGAAACGTAACTCTACATATTTCTGAAGTACTCCTGTCAGTAAGGGTGCTTTGGATAATTGTTATCTCTAACCAAAATGCTCAGAGTTTGTAGGCACAGTGATTCCCCACAAATAATTTTTATTCCAGTTGTTGGAGTTTGGTTGGGGATGTCCCAAGTAATCATATAAACTGTCCTGTTCTGTTGCATGCATTCATAGGGCGTTATGACTTGGATTGATCCCAGACAGTGACTTTAACTATCTTAACATACCAGTTCTCTCTGTCTAGGTACTTCCTATATAATCCACTGTGTCTGATGACTAAAATGAGGCTCTCTGGAATGAAAGGTTCAGGGTGATGATGTGCACTCTTAAATAATGCAAATACTTATTTGCAATGCCTTTTCAAAACTCTGACTCACACTCATGATGTTTGCTTGTATATTGTTTTGTAAAACATGTTGACACAGTTACAACATCATTGTTTTCTGCAATAAATGTTAAACCCAGAAAAATCATATTAAAATAACAGGGCATCTGCCTTTTTTAAATCCTTCTGGAGAATCTGCATTCCATACTTATCGAAATCAGGATAGATACATTTGCAAACACTGTCTATCTGGGACTACATACACAAATTACATTTTGGTTAACAACAACAAAACTTGTAAAAATATAAATATGCTTAATGAAGAAGCAATTACATATATGTGCTTTTATTTAATATCTTAGCTGTTGGCTACCTAATCTAGAAATTGCTAATTAATACTACTTGTTTAAGGTTTCAAACTGTGAAACTTCTTATTCTACATCTTGTGTGCAATTCACTCTTATAGATTGCTCATAACCTCTTTTCAACACACACACACACACACACACACACACACACACACACACACACACACACACATATGGTAATGGCTGGTAAAATTAATTATGGGTTAGGCCACCCACCTGGTTAGTAAAACAAATATGGTAAGTGTAATCAGAACCCATACAGGAATAGAGCAGCTTTGTAATTTGGCATTTATTTGGAATTTACAAGGATTTAATCTTACCACATCTTTTATTTTCTTTCACTGCAGCATAATCAGTACAACAGAGCCCACTTGTGCATGCACATACACACACACACACACACACACACACACACACACACACACACACACACGCTTTTAATGAATTATCTATGCACATACATATACACATGTATCCATTTTACTAATTTAATATAGTTTTATTTTTTGCTTTCACTTTTGATTCATCAGAATGTCATTATGTGTAGTATTCCACTGCAATATTTTCCTGTGTCTTAAAAAGCTCTTTCTGATATCTGGATTGTGTCGCCAAAGCTTAAAGCAGAACTGTTATAGATATTTATTTTTTACTTTAATAGCTGTTTTTCTATGGCCTTGTTTTTGAAAGGGAATAAAGAGAATGGTTTAGGAATGCTATTTTCAGACAGTGAATATATTGATATCCAATAGTCAATTTTTGTTTTGCCAAATGTCTGTATTTAATAAAGCATTCAGTTGCTTTTGTCTTTTTATTGTCAGTGACCCAAGCTGACCTCCTGTGGATATTTATAATCAAATGAAGTGAAGTTGCACAGGATATGCTTATTGGCTTATTTGGTTACTAGTACAGTAACTCCAGAGCTACTCCACGATGATGGAATCTTGCTGTCCATTTTCTTAAAGCTTTTATTCTCTTATTCAATCTGTGCTGGTGGGAAGGTGCTTATTAAGAAAGTGTGCACAGACTATAGTAATGATGGGAGTAAGGATGCATAAGCAGTCGAGAGCCTTGTATGTTGTGCCACACTTTTGGTCATCCATTCTATGCTGGTTTAATGATCCAGCCAGTCATCCAATGTGTGGTGGCTTTACTCATTCCTTATCCTCTAAGTAGGTTATATATTACCTAAAGGTTAAGTCATGGGCAATCATCAATTCCATGGTACTATCTTGATCATTACATGGTGCTTCAAACTTCATTTATTGAGCAGCTGGGTCTATACTATTTTGTCACTGAGCATTGCCTATCCTGTCTACATGTCTTCCCTGGGTGTACATTAAAATTATGACTACCAAAATCTTGAACCTCACAACTGTGAAAATGGCAGGTTCTAAACATTTTTTTTTCTGCAGGTTGACTCTGCCCCCTTGTTCCCATCAGCCACCCTTTGCTTCTAAATAAATTATCCTCAAAGATTTAGCAATTTGGAGTAAGGGAGAAAATAACTAAAAAAAATAGCTTTCATTTTTGTAGTTGTGAAACTTGCAATTTGGAGTCTGTAATTACATCTTTGTTGTCCATGTACTATTTCTCATATCTGTGTCAGATATTTGAAGCATAGTCCTTGAAATATTTTAGCTCATTTGCTCTTTACCACATCTGTGGTCTCTGGCCAGTGATTACTGCCTTCTGAGAAAATGGCCTCTCATTCATTTATTGGAAATGTGTGTGGTGCTCTCATTTTCCTCCATGCAGCTTAACTTAATGCAATCGACAGAGAAAATTTATGTTCAAGAATAAGTTGATTGGCATAGTGCTGGTGGTCTCAAAGATGGTAACATGACAAGGAAAGAGAAAGTGATCATGTGTTACATGAGCTTACCATTGTGTGTTATAGGTTTGAATGCTTTTGAAATGCCTTTCAATAATATTTTTTATGTTTTTAAGCACACATACATATGCATATGTTGTAGTTGTTGTATCTTTCGCCACAGTGGAACTCCGGTCTGCTAATGATTGGCAGTAGATTTTTACATACCGAGTTGCCAGCTCTGACGCACAACCTATATATATGACTATAAAGTGTGTAAGTTATTTTTTTAATGGAAGCCAAATCAAGTTTGTGTGTGTGTGTGTGTGTGTGTGTGTGTGTGTGTGTGTGTGTGTGTGTGTGTGTGTGTGTGTGTGTGTGTGTGTGTGTGTGTGTGTGTGTGTGTGTGTGTGCATTTGTGTGTGAGTGTGTGTGTGCGTGCGTGCACCTAGGGAAGGAAAAAGTCTGCTTTTATACAGTGTACTATAAACTTTTTTGCGTGTGAAGAAGTAAGAAGCACTATTTTGATATCTAGTAGAGCCTTAAAAACATTACTGTGATTTAAGGGTGGTTCAGTGTGACAGTCTGAGAATCTATGACATATGTGCAAATAAGCAATTTGACCTTGGTCACCTGTGGTACACAATACTTGTAGTGCTACAGAAGGAAATCATGCTATTTTTTTATATAATTTGTTAAACAGTTATGTTGTCTGATCCTACAAGTTGTGAAAGTCACAGCAGGGAGTGGAGAATGGGAGCTTCAGGAAACGGAGCGGGGCTTCATGTTGAAAGGTGTCATTGAGCCCATGCTGTAGTACTCCATCACGCCTATGTCTAGACCTTCCAGTTAATATCAGCATTTAATTAATCCATGCGGTGTAATATTCTATATTTTAAAATATACAAAGAGACATATTCAATAAAAACAATTCAAGTACCTTGCCATCATCTTCCCTGGTTACAAAAAGCACAATATATTTCATACCTGAAATATCATCTAAATGGACCTCATTTATATGTAATATTACTGGACAATTATAGCCAACTGCATATATAATATTAGCAGTGATACTATTATATTGAGTCATATGATGCCATCAGAGTTCATTAATAAACTATTTACATCCAAGATAAGGTGACATACTTCAAACATTACATTTTCTCAGTCGTTCTGGAAAAAAAATCTCTTCCAAATTTTTATTTGCTAACAGACCATAAAAGTCCTTTTACTTCATGTAAGAAAACATGACTTGGGCAGGTAATATAATAGCTACTCAACAAAAAGTTACAAGTTGCTGCTTCCTTGAAAATTACACAGTATATACTTTTTTAATCAGTTTCACCTACCACAAAACATCTAAAAACTTTATTGGCCTTTTATCTACATGCTTAGTAAATGCTAGCCTGGTAATCTTCACCTGTAACAGTTTTGATTTGTTTATAATATACATATTGTATACATATAAACCAAGAAAAAAAGGCAGCATAGCCAGATGCTTGGGGGAGATTATAAGACCAAAACATTATAAAAAATGTACAGGCAGCTGTCCGGGCACTAGCTATACAGGTGAACAAAGTTCTGGCACCATTTCCACAGGACCATTCTTGATGTACAACACTGCTTTATTTTGTGGAGGGCAACCCTCCCAAATCACATGAGTAAACTGCAGTTTCCCCAAAGTCAATACACATACCAAATTCTTGTGCAGGCCTGCTTCTACAGTTCATAACTGGATATCTCTAGGTTTATTTCTAATGTATTGCGTTTCTTTTCTATTGATGCTGCCTGGTTTTCATTGTTTGTCTTGTTAGTCAGCTCTGTGCATTAATATATTTCAGTTAAAATCAAATTCTTCCATCTGTAGTTAGCAGTAGGTCTCACTTGATAGCTGTGTGTGTGAATCTTAGATGGGCAAACTGCCAAGATATTTTAGCTTAATTTCTCTGTTACCTCATAGCAATGTATGCCTGACTTCCCAGTACAGATTCATGGTCCAAAACTGAAATGAAGTATTAGACTCACATTGTCCAACATCACCATCCTTCCTCCCCCTACTTTAAAAGTGATGTTTATAGTTGCTCCTGCAGGATGTTTGCTCTTGGCAGATATGAAGACCTGAAAGAAAAGAATAAATGGGCAGGCCATCCTCATGTTGCAAACCCAATCTATGTATAAGCTAACTATTATACTCTTTTTTTATTTCCTGTATCATTATTTGCGCAGTTAGTACACTTGCATAACTAGATATTACATACTTCATCTTTAGTAAATAGTTTAACTATTTAATTACTCATGACGTATTGATTCTAATTTTTTTTACTGCAAATCACAGCTATTCTGCATGTGTCCTGGTTATATGTATCCTATTTCTGAGTGAGATTAGTGGTAGAGAAATACATCTGTCATCCGGCTGCTCTTTTCCCCTTTGTACTCTATATACACTATCTGTCTGCTTTTGATTCCCACATACAAGAGTATTTTTCTTCTGTGCACTCATCCATCATTTGGAGCTAAACCAAAATTTGCTGCCTTTTAATAGATGCCCATATAATATCTACAAAATCTTGCTTGGTGGGTCTTTATGTCCCATGTCAGTCGAAGAAGGTGTACCTCACTTGATACTGCAACACATTGTAAGTATTAGCATCATACCTCTCAACCTCTTTGTGTAAGAAATATGGACAATGCCTAAAATAATGAGGGGACAAAGGCCCAAAAATAGGGAAAGAGGTTAAATGTTCATCTTATAAAGTTAGTAAGTTGCTAGAATAACAGGTTTTGTGTTAACATTCTTCAAAATGTGCACGCTAAGTCTGAAACTCAAATGTGTGTCATTATTTAGTGACTTCTATCCTCAGTTATTTGCCAAAAAATCACAAATTTTATAACAAACACTAGAAACATATGAAGCAAAAATCTGAACATTCTGCCAAAATCTGTACAGTTGAGAGATATGAGTAGCATCTCTTAATAAATGAAACACTCTCTTCAAATATTAAAGTATTGTATCACCTACCATCACTCAGTGCTTTCTATGAAAGTGTTGGCAGTGTTCTCTTTTCTATACATATTAAACTTAACCCTCTAGAACTTTGTTGCTTATGTTGCTATGATATGGATTTTTACAGTTTATGTTTACAAAACGTTTTGTTGTTGTTATTTCAACTGTAGGTTACACATATATAACTTTATGATACTGTTTGAAAATGTGTAGATACATATTCCTTTCGGAGAGATTAAACAGTTTCATTCAGAGCATTCCCTTAACAATTCAAGCTCATACTAATATCAAGTTTATAAAATTTATTTAACATTTGTTGACCTGGATGGTCCAATTAAGACAGAGCCTATTTTCAGGGGAGGCTTGGGGAGAAATGCTCCAGAACTCATGTTTTTGGAATGTGGGAGGAAAGCAGAGTACCTGGAGGAAATCCATGTGAACACAAGGAGGGCATGCAGACTCCACACAGAAGTCACTCCAGCCAGGAATCAAACCAGAGAACCTCTTGCTGTGAGGTGACAATGGTAACCACTGCACCACTGTGCCGCCCTGGACAAATGTTTACATTTTTAAATTACACATGATTTGTGCCCAGGAGGTGGCTACATGGCTTACCAAATTCATTTCAGTTTAGGGTGTACAAGGTACTTTTGAATTTAAACCATTCCCTACCCAATCATAAAAAAATTTGGCTTCACAGCTTCATAAGGGAAGGCCAGTAGTCTCATTATTTTCAAGAAGTACGGCTTATATTATTTATAGTTTTACTTTGCCTTTTAGCTTAAATGATGAACTTCCTATAGCCATATATTCCTATTGCATTCAGACTGTGAATATAAGTAAAGCAGATCTCCATCTAAAACATGTACATCTTTATGAGACTGCAGAGTGAAGTACCAGTTTCATGTGCAGCCACTTCAGAACCTGCTGCTCTGCTCGCTCCATCTGCTGTGTAAGAAATAAGCCTCATGGAGGAGTTAACCACAGAGTTTAAGATGGAGAGCTGATCGGAAACCTTGTCTGATACACCTGCAGCTAATGTACTTGGAGATTAACTTCTAGCTCCTTTAGAAGATCTCTCTGTAGCCTAGTAAAGTGTGTCAGGTAGTTCAGTGATCTCAGAGTAAAAGATGCTGAAGAAAAATAGAAGTTATGTACTTGCCATAACGTTCCATAGTTCATCTCACCTACATTCTTGCTGGATGGGTTCAGAGCCAATATTCGGCTCTGACTTGGCCAATACTAAAGCTCGAGAGCTTTTACTAGCTCGAGGCTAACCCCTATCCCATGGTGCCTCACAGCAATACCCCAGATCTTGTTTGTAAGAAAGCAGTAAATGCCTAAAAGGTATGAATTATCAGAAACTGTATACATACAGACAAAAAAAAAATTTTGTAGTGTAATCCATGCCAGGTGGACAACAACTAAAACCAGGTCAGGCAGCACCAGTATAGTCCATCAGATCCTCCAGAAACAGGATGGGGGTAGGAGGGAGAGACGCAAGAATGTAGGCGAGATGGACTACAAACATGGAACGTTATGGTAAGTACATAACTTCTTTATGTTATGTAGTCCTATCACACTGTAATGCTTGCTGGATGGGATAGCGTCCCTAGCACCTTTATTCTGGATGGTTCAAGCAAAGAGACTCTTCAGCACACTGGACCCAAAGGATGACCTATCCCGGGAGCCCAAATCCAATTTGTAATGAGTGACAAAAGTATGTGGTCTTGCCCAAGTACCTGCTGCGTAAATAGTATCATTTGGGAGCCTAGATCTAAAGGCACATGAAGTAGATACTGCTCTAGTAGAATGGCCTTTTACTTTGTTAGGTAATTGTTTGTCAGCAGTTTGATAAGCAAAGGAAATGCAATCCGAAAGCCATTTTGAAAGAGCAACCTTGGAAACAGGCAAGCCCTTATTCTTGTCAGAAAAGGAAACAAATAATTGATCTGATTTTCTGAATTCTTTAGTCCTGTGTAGGTAAAATCTGAGAATTCTGTGAACATCTAATTGTTGTAGTCTATACTCAGATTTATTAGAGTGGTTTGGAAAAAACCCTGGTAGCTCAATAGTAGTGTTCAGATTATGCTCTGAGCATACCTTGGGAAGAAAGGAGGGGTTTGTCCTGAGTGAGACTCTATCCTTATGGAAATTAATGTAAGGAGGTCAAATAGTAAGAGCTTGCAGTTCTGAGACTCTCCTAGCAGATGTTATGGCTACTAAGAATAGTGTTTTCCAAGACAACAATTTTAAACCTGTTGAAGAAGAGTGCTCAAAAAGTGCAGACATTAAAGATGAGAGGACTAAGTTTAAGTCCCAGGGTTCTAATGGCTGTTTGATTTGGAGGCCTGAGAAGGAGAACTCCTTTCAAAAAGGTTTTGCACAAAGAGTGCGACATGATTAGATTTCCCATGAAGCCAAAATGGAAATTGGAAATGGCAGCTAACTGAACTCTGATTGCAGCAGCTGCAGCTCCTTCATGAAAAATTGATGCAAGGAAGGATAGAATAGACTCTATAGGAGCCATATATGGACCTAAGCCTTGGTTTGTAGCCCAAATCAAAAACCTTTGCCATTTGCTGGAGTATAATTTCTGAGAGGAAGGCTTATGGGATGAGATCAGAATGTGTTTGACAGAAGGGGATAGGGGAATGCACTTGGCTATTTGTGGAAATGGAACAGCCATGCTGTCAATTTGAGAGTGTGGATGGTGGGATGGAACTGCTCCGATTGATGAATCAGGAGGTCAGGAGATGGGTCCAGAATCCATGGTTCCTCCAAAAGTTAGTGCCACAGGAATGGAAACCATACTTGTTGAGGCCAGGAAGGAGCAATGAGGATCAGGGTACTTCTCAACTGCTTTGCTTTCTGTATTACCTTTGGGATGAGAGGAAAAGGTGGGAAGGCATAAAGAAGTCCCGGGGACCAATCATGGACTAGAGTATCCCTGGGTGACATCCTCAGATGGGAAATGAGGGCAAAGTAGTTGCTGCATTTGGTGTTCAGATCAGTGGCAAATAGGTCGCAGCAAGGCTGTCCCCATCTGTGAAAGATCTCTTCTGCAACTTCTGCATTCAAGAACCACTCGTGAGGCATCAGAATTGCTCAGCTGAATTTGGCTGCTATTACGGTGGATTTCCCCGGGATGTGCATTGCTACCAGAAAACGTTGAGTGTCCATCGTCCATTCCCAAACTCTTAAGGCCTCTCGGCAAAGCGGGTAAGATTTGGTTCCCCCTTGCTTGTTTATGTACCACATGACAGACATGTTGTCTGACTGGATCGCAATTGTCCTGGTGGGAAGGGAGCTGTGAAGTGCTTGCAATGCATACAGCACCACTCTCATCTCCAGAACATTGATGTGCAAGTGGTTCTCGTGGTTCTGTCAAGTACCTTGGACTGTCATACCCAGATAATGCCCCCCACACCCTATCTGGGAAGCATCCGTGGTCAAAACTGCTTTGTCTTGAGAAGGAACAAGTGGACAGCCTAGGAGAAGTTGTTCTGTGTGCAACCACCATGTCAGATCCTTCTTGCAGGTGTTTGTTATAAAAATCTGATGAGACAATGGAAGATCTTGCATTGACCATTGGGCAAATAACAGCCATTGAAGTATCCTCATGTGTAGATGGGCTAGAGGAACTAATAGGATGGAGGACGCCATAGTCCCTAGGACTTGAAGGACTACCCTGACCTGAACTTTTGGCTTGTTTAGCACGGATCTGACTTGATTGCATAGAGACTCTGCTCTTTCTGGTTTTAGTCTTGCTGATGTGGTGGTTGTGTCCATTTCTGAGCCTAAGAATACAATTTGCTGCGAAGGAGATAAGGCTGATTTTTTTAGGTTGACTGTGATGCCTATACTGGTGCACAAGGATAGAGTCTTGTCCCTGGTTCTGATGAGTTGATGCTTGGTGGTAGTAGTAAGGAGCCAGTTGTCTAGGTACAGAAACACCTGGAATCCTTGACGTCTCAGGTGAGCAATTACCACTGCCATGCATTTGGTGAACACTCTGGGGGCTGTAGTGAGACCAAAGGGCAGTGTTTGGAGCTGAAATTGACTGGCTCCCAGCCGGAAGCGTAAATGTCTCCTGGAGCACCTGTCCATTTTGATGTGGTAGTATGCATCCTGGAGATCTACTGAGTGCATCCAATTGTCTTTCTCAATAAAAGGGAATATCGACTGCAGAGTGATCATTCAGAACTTTGATTTCTTTACAGACTTGTTGAGCCTGCTGAGATCTAGAACTGATCTTCAGTCCCCTGTCTTTTTTGGAACTAAAAAGAATCGAGAGTAAGTTCCGGATCCTATTTTTTTCTCTGTGGGGTACTTCTTGGATGACTCTTTTTTGCAGCAACGAGATGACCTCTGATGCTGCACAGTCTAGTTGAATGGTTGGTATGTCTAGTAAAGACCGGTTTGTTGAGGGTTCAGAAACAAAAGGAATCAGATAACCTCTGGATATTATGGTGTGTACCCAACGATCTTGAGAGATGCTTAGCCAGGCACTTGCATACAGCAATAGACAACCCGCAACTGCCTCCAGAGACAGACAGTTGGGCAACCCCTCAGGGCCGATGGAAGGGACATTCAGAGAAGGTTTCTCTAGCTCCTTGATGTTGCGGACCTCCTCTGCCGCGAGGTGACATCTTCCATTATATCTTCCCCCTCTGCCTCTAGGGGAGGGTTGACCTTGTCCCTGAGAGAAACCTTTTTGGGATTTACAGTACCTCATTTTCACTCCCATATTACCCTTGGGATAGGGTCTAGATGGGAGGGAGAAATGGACTCTGATGGCAGATAAGGTTTTCCCTTCCTGCTAGCACCTGGTCAAAGTCTTTTTCACCTGGGGTCCAAAAAGAGATGAACCATCAAAGGGGATGTTAGTGAAGGAAGACTTAAGGGATTCCGTGAAATTACAAAGACACATCCAAGAATGTCTCCCGAGGGATATTCCTGCTGTGGCTTCCCTCCTCACTCTGTCTGCTGCATATGATATCAGCCTGATGGAGGAGTCAGCAATCGACATAAGGGTGGAGAGCTGCGCAGAAATCTTATCCATGGATCTCGGAGCTACTGAACCCTGGAGGGTATCTCCTAACTCCTTCAGGAGATCCCTCTGAACACAAGTAAAATGGGTAAGGTAATTCAGCAATCCTAGTGTAAATGCCGCTGAAGAGAAGGTATGCTTTCCATAACTATACATCATCCTGGACTCCTTGTTAGGAGGATGGATATTACAAGATGTTTTGGATAACTCCTTCTTGGTGGCCGCTGCTACCACCATAGCATCAACGGGAACTCCTTTGCTAAGAAAGGTCTTACCTTCAGGTGCTGTGATAAATTTATTTGGCCTCCTTGGGACGGGCTTCAGTGAGTCTGGGGAGGTCCAGGCTTTCTGCGATATGACCCCCAAGAGTTGGTCATAAGGCAATGTCACCCAGGAGGTGGAAGGTTGGGAACCAAAGTCCTCAAGATACACTGATTCATTCTCAGTAGGGTTAGAGGTCTTCCAATCACCCCTCTGTCTAAGGATTTCTAGGATGTCAGAAAAGGAAACATCCTTAGAGGGAGATCTAGGGGACCCTTCTGATTCCTCTAAATCAGTGTCAGAAGTGACGGACTCAGGTGAGTCAACATGCTTCCTCTTACACAGTCTCTCCCGAGGGAGCTCTCCAGTGGGATAATCTGTGGAGGTCTCGGAAGAGGGGGCACCTCCAATGGGGGATGTTTGGGCCTCTGGTTCCCTATGCTGTGAGGCTGGCAGGGGAGAAGACGTTGCTGCCTGCTGCTGGTGGGACACAGGTTCCAAAGGTATGGCCTTAGCAGAAGATAAAGCCTTCTCTATAGCTTCGAAAGCCTTTCCCCCTGCTGCAAAGAAGACCTCCGCTCTGAGAAGATGGATGGTCAGATCCAACCAAGGGGAAATGGCTCCGAAGCAGATGTGGGAGCGGAGCTGAGTCAAGCCAAGGCACCAAGAGGGAGGGTCGGTTCCGAAGAAAACCCAGGGTGACTGTCCCCCTCAGAGTTGACACAAGAGCACCAGCTCCCAGATCCCTCGGCTCCAGACTGAGTAATAGGTTCCGAGGAAGCAAAGAGGATTCCCGGAACAGACGGATCCAAGACTGAAGAACCTGAAGTCATAGGCTCTGAAAGCGAAGCAGTCGGAGGAGGAACAGTGGTAGGTAAGGGTGTTGGCTCCAAAGCTTTGGGTCCAGAGGGGCCAATTTATTTGCCAGAGCTGGATCTGAAAGCAACCTCTTCACCACCCGCTCGATGTCCTCATCTGAGAGTGTCCTGGAGGATCTATTAGAGACAGAAGGAGATCTCCTCCTCTCCAAAATAGGAGATCTCAAGGTAGGTGACACAGGATTGATATCAGGTAAAAGTCTCTGTACCGAAGGTTGCCTCAGCACTGAGGAGACCGACTGTACCGATGTGGAAGAAGCTGAATAGGAGCCAGAACTCCTTGGCTCCGACGCTTTGGTCTTTTTCAATGGCTCTGAAGCTGGGGCTGAAGATTTTCATTTTGAAGACTTGGGAGCTGCCTGACCGAGTTCTAGCTGCTTCTGGAAGGAACTGGTCATGAGACCCCTATCAATTAATTTTCATTTCCTCTCCTTCAAGACCCTGGTGCTAAACGCATGGCAAAAGATACAGGGCTCTTGCAAATGAGCTTCACCTAAACAGTACACGCAACTGGTGTGACTGTCTGTCAAAGACACTTTTTGTGAGCATCTATCACACTTTTTAAACCCCGGAGGGCGATGGTCCTTATTCTCTCTATCCTTTTCTTTAAACATTCTGACTGAAACTATAGACTAGCTACAGAAAGCAACAACAATAACTAAGTACTAACCACGAACAATAAGATAGTAAAGAAGAAGAAGTTATATAATTTTTTTTTTTTTTTTTGTTAAGACACACACTCAGGGAGGAAAGGCCCTCTAACTTAAACGGGCACTACAGCCCTCTAACTTAAATGGGCCGTACAATCCTAAGAGGAAGAATAGGGGTCAGAAACTCTCAATAACAGTCACAGAAGAGATAAATAGTAGTAAAGACTGTAATAGGATACTAAAAGTTAAGAAAAAGAACTAGATTTAGTAAATAAACTGTTACTTAGCCAACGAACCAGTAAGACACAACCTCGAAGCTTTTGTGGCAAACGAGATCTGGGGAATTGCCATGAGGCACCATGGGATAGGGGTTAGCCTTGAGCTAGCAAAAGCTCTCAAGCTTTAGTATCGGCCGAGTCAGAGCTGAATATCAGCTCTGAATCCATCCAGCAAGAATTACGGTGAGACAGGACTACATAACATCATGCACTTCCAATATCTGTCCATCGTGCAAGACTCCTTGTTCGGCAGGTGGACAGACAAGGATGTTTCTGACATTTTTGGTGGCTGCTGCCATCACCATAGCATCTACAGGGACACCCTTAGAAAGAAAATCTTTATCAGAAGGGGCTGTGATTAACTTATTTGGCCTCCAAGGGATGGGTTCCACTGCATCTGGAGACTCCCACGCCTTTCGACTAACTAGATCCATAAGCTTATCAAAAGGCAGACACCCAAGTGGCTGAAGGGTAAGTCTCAAAGTCCTTCAGGTAAACAGACTCCTCATCAGAAGGGTTGATGGGCTTCCAGACATCTCTCTGCTTAAGGATTTCCAGAATGTCTGCAAAGGAGACATCCTGAAAGGGTGACCGTGGGGACCCTTCTGGCTCATCGAGGTCTGTATCGGCGGTGACTGACTCCTCTGGGGAGTCTAAATGCTTCCTCTTGCAGAGTCTCTTATGAGGGACCTCTTCAGAACCAAAATCAGAGCACTTGATCAGTTTAGCGGCAAACGAGATCTGGGGAGTTTCACTAGGGCTTGATGGGGAAGGGATACAGCAACGAGCCAGGGGAAGACCTCGAGCTTTAGTATACGGCTGAGTCAAAAAGGAGGATCGGTTCTGAACCAACTAGTAAGAATGAAGGCAAGACAGGACAACATAACATCAGTATTTAAAAATGCATGCAGGGTCTGTGTGAAACTGTTGACAACATTGTGAAAATTAGAGATGAGAGAAACTTATAGAATGGAGGGTGGAGGCTGGAAGTTGTCTTGAAATGTGATAAAAAAAAATGATGAAATAATTGTCAAGTGTTATTTTTGTCGCTGGTCATAGAGGGTCATTAAGATATGTTGGCCAGCCTAAATCATATTTCTTTTATAGGGACTTTTCTCATTTAATTAATGATTTTGACAAGGTAAAATGTAACCAGTATGGGGTGAAAGGACATACAGTAAGAATGTTTGTGCCTGAATGCAAGCTGTGTAAAAAGGGACATTTTTTGGATGGATTGTCAAGAGCAAACAGTAAATAATGAAAAAAAAGGGGAAAGAGAAGAAAACATAAATGAGGAATGACAACAAGAGTCTGGGAGAGAGGGTGAACTATGTGAAGAAGAAACTTCATAAGGAGAAAAAATATGGATGGAAAATATGGAGAGAGACAGAGACTGCATGCAGGAAAAGAGGTGAGGAGAAGGGATTAATACTAATATTTTCTGAAGTTCTGACCAGAGAAACATCTGATTCTAAGGATCATGGATTATTGGTATATAAACCCAAGAAGAAATATTAAATCGGGGAAAAATACAAATAAGAAAATGAAAATTTAAAAAATATTTCCCCTAAACTTAAAAAGAAGGAAAAGCAACACTTTTAGAAAGCATTATTAATGCTGTAAGAATGATAGGGAAACTGGAATGATGTGCTAAATATGATGTGTATGTTGTTCTGTAACCAGATGTATGATGCCTGACAAGTGAAAAAGACTGCAAATAGAAAAATTGTGGGGTGGAAAATTAATATGGAACTAAGGAAGTGAACATTGCTCTGGAGTGGCTACATTGAGTAAAAAACTATGAAAATACTAGATATAAAGCTGGAAAGGATGGGAAGGTTAACTGTTATAGATTGGAGGTGGAGAGAACATGTTTATAGAATTATAGCATTATATACATATATAACTATTAAGTAATGAGAGAATCTGTTTCATCAAATATTAGACTATGTGTTGGATAACATGAAAATTATAATTGCATGAGAAAATAATTGTGATTTAAGGGGACAATGTAAAAAGAAAGGAAAAGATGTTAAAAAATACAGGAAGTGATAAAATGTGGTAAATTAGATGTGTGGTTTAAAAGTCAACAAACTTATAGAAGGGGGTATTTGGATCTGAAATTGATTATTTTGCATTATCGGAAGACTTGGGGGTAGCAGGTGGTGATACAGTTGTGACACTATGGATGGAGATGATGGAAGAAAGGGAGTATATTAAATCAGGAAACAGAATAAAAGGAATAAATGAGAAATTATGGGATAAATTGGAGAGTGGGAAGTATTATATTTATGTTAGGATCATACAACAATGAAGGATTTCTATAAAAAACAGGTCTGAATGGTTGATTCAATTAAAAATAAAGTATAAAAAGTGTTTCATCGATGGGAGGATGCTATAAGACCAGAATAAAAAGTGAAGTATGGGAAAATGTTAGAAATGTATTGGATAATTTAGCGAATAACACAAGAGAATATTATGATATGGAAAAAGAAAGGCATGAAAGAAATCATGAAAAAAATAAGGCATTACTGTTTATGCAGATATTTTATTTACAAGGGAGAAAGGAGGTGCTATTTGCATATTTGGGTAAAATACTAAAAAAAAGATATTAGTCTAATAAGTGAAATGAAAAATGTAAAAAGAGAGGTAAAAAGAACACGAGCAAATTATGGTTACTGTAGTACAACATGTAGAAATATGTATTAGAGTAAAAGGAAAAATACGAGAGAATGTAAAGTAAAAAAAAAGTCCAAAATGAGTTATAAAAAAGAAATTCCTATTGGTGAATTGGTTGAACTACTTTGGAAAGTAAATGTTGATTCTGTAAAAGACTCAGATGGTAGAGGGTATGGAATGCACAAGAAATTAATGGACTGGCAAAGAGATTATTTTATAAATGTACTAACTGAATTTTTGAAGGAAGGGTTTGTTTATGAAGAGTTATGTAATGAGATATTAAAATATATATGCAAGAAAGACGAGAAGAAAGAAACAAATTGGACACCTATCATACTAGATAACACAGATTATAACATTTTATGAGTATAATACAGAGGAGAATGGAATGAAGGATGAGGGATTTTATAGAACAAAGTATATATGGTATAAAAGTAAAGGGATGTCAAGATATGTTACTGGCTATGAGAGAAATTGTGGATGATATTATAAGTAAAAGAGAGGATGTGAAAAATTAAGTTATGTACTCACCATAAAGTTCCATGTTTGTTGTCCATCTCACCATTCATTCTTAATGGATGGGTTCGGAGCTGATCCTCGGCTCTGACTCAGCCGAATACACTAGCTCGAAGTCTCTGACTTGGCTCATGGCAGGATAGGTATCCCATCATGCAGTGGTGTAATTCCACAGATCTTGTTTGCTTCCAATCATAACAATGTGTCTAAACTAATAATGTAACATCACATCAGGAATAGAAATAACAAGGAAATAATTCAAAGGAGCTCCTTTACTAAAGAAAAAATAACTCTCATCTAGGTCCTCTAGCAGTAATTCGCTGGGGGAAGGTGGGAGGGTCGTAAGAATGAATGGCGAGATGGACAACAAACATGGAACGTTATGGTGAGTACATAACTTCTTTAAGTTATGTTGTCCTATCTCGCCTTCATTCTTACTGGATGAGACAGCGTCCCTAGCACCATTTCCCCTGGGTGGCTCATGGGAGTATACATTTGAGCACAGTGGAACCAAAAGAACCCCTGCCCCTGGAGGCCAAATCAACTTTATAATGAGTAATGAACGTATGTAGACTAGCCCACATAGCAGCGGCACAAATGCTATTAAGTGACAATCTGGTTAGGTAAGTAGAGGATGTTGCTAATACTCTGATCGAGTGGCCTCTAACTTTGAATAGTAAATTCCTGTTATTTGAGGTGTATATAAAGGTAATGCAATTTGAGAGCCTATTTGAAAGTGTAGTTTTTGAAACTGGCATGCCCTTTTTTGCTTCGGAAAAGGAGATGAACAATTGATCTGTTCTCCTGAAATCTTTAGTTCTATGCAGATAAAACCTAAGTTGTTTATGCACATCCAATCAGTGAAGTTTGTACTCTGCTTTGTTGCTGTCAGTGGGAAAAAAGACTGGGAGCTCAATAGATTGATTTAAATTGGTTTGTGAACAAACTTTTGGCATGAAGGATGGATTAGTTCATAGAGATACTCTGTCCTTATGGAAAATCAAATATGCTGGCTTGATTGACAGAGCTTGCAGCTCCAAAACTCTTTTTGCAAATGTAATGACTACTAGAAGAATGGTTTTCCAAGAGAGGAATTTGAGATCACAAGATGATGAGGGCTTGAAAGGAGGTAATGTTAAGTGAGTCAGAACAAAATTCAAATCCCATTGTGAGAGAGGTTCCTTTATGGGGGGGGGGGGGCAAAATAAACAAGTGCCTTTTAAAAGTGCTTTAGACAATTTGTGTGATATCAGATTAGAAGTATATTCACCAATGTGGAAATTAGAAATTGCAGCTAGTTGAACTTTTATTGTAGCTGCAGTGGAGCCTTGGTGGAAAACTTCTGCAAGAAATTCCAAAATTGAACCGATTGGGGCAGAGCAGGGATCAATGTCTCTTGCTTGTGCCCAGTAGGATAACCTGTTCCATTTACTAGAGTATAACTTTCTGGTAGAAGCCTTGTGAGAGGATACCAAAGTGTGTTTTACTGCTGCTGTGAAGTCCTGAAGCCTAGCTAAGTTTGGAAGTGGAGCAGCCATGCTGTCAAACTGAGAGTTAGAAGAGCAGGGTGGAGAGTTCCTGACATATGAGACAGAAGGTCTGGAACTGGGTACAGAACCCATGGTTTCTCCTGTAGGTGAGGCTAGAAAAAGGGGAACCAAATCTGACAAGGCCAGTATGCAGTAATGAGACTCAGCCTGCTTCCCAAGGATTTTGCTTTCTGAATTACTTTGGGTATGAGAGGAAATGAGGGAAATGCATACAGAAGTCCGGAGGGCCCATCATGAAAAAGTGGCTCTCTCTGTGTCTCCCCCAGAAGGGGGGATTAGGGCAAAGTAGCTGCTGCATTTGGTATTCATGGGAGTGGCAAACAGTTTACAACAAGGCTGGCCCCACTTTCGGAAAATCTCCTCTGCTATGTTTTGGTTTACAGACCACTTGTGAGGCATTAATATCACCCTGCTGAGCTTGTCGGCTATCACGCTGGATTTCCCCGGGATGTGTGTTGCTACTAGAAAACGTTGTGAAGAGATTGCCCATTGCCATACTCTCAGCAACTCTCGACAAAGGGGATGTGATCTGGTTCCTCCTTGTTTGTTTATGTACCAAACTACGGACATGTTGTCTGACTGGATTGCAATAGTTCCTAGTGGAAGAGAGTTCTGGAGTGCCTGCAATGCTAGAAGTACTGCTCTCATCTCTAGAACATTGATGTGCAAATGAGCCTCGTGTTCTTGCCATGTGCCTTGGACTGTCCTTCCCAGATAATGCCCCCCACCCTATCTGAGAGGCATCTGTGGTCACCATAGCTACAGGCTGTTGTGGCACCAAAGGTCGTCCGATGGTCACATGGTCAGACCAAAACCACCATAGGAGATCTCTCTTGCATGATTCTGCAATTCTGACTTGGTGAGACATGGGAAGTTCTTGAAATGACCACTAAGCAAATAGGAGCCATTGAAGACTTCTCATATGCATTATGGTTAGGGGAACTAAGGTGATCATTGAAGCCATGGTTCCTAGTACTGTCAAAATTGTCTTTGCCTTCACTTTGTTTCTGGGTAGAAGGTTGGCTATTTATTGTCTGAGAAGAGAAACCCTGTTGGGAAGCAGCCATGCCATAATGGAGACGGTGTTGAGATCTGCGCCTATGAAAGTAATATCTTGACAGGGCAACAAGGCAGATTTTTGTAAACTGACTGTAATCCCTAACCGAGAACAAGTTTGAAAAGTGGTGTCTCTCACCTGCTCAAGTAGATGCTTGGTGGTGGCAGTTAGGAGCCAGTTGTCTAGTTACAAAATCACTTGGAATCCCAGATGTCTCAAGTAAGCCGTGACTACTGACATGCATTTGGTGAGCACTCTGGGGACGGTAGTGAGACCAAAGGGCAGAGCTCGAAACTGATAATGACTGGCTCCCAGCCAGAAGTGTAAATGACTCCATGATGCTCTGTCCATTTTTATGTGGCAGTACACATCTTGGAGGTCTATTGAGCACATCCAATTGTCTTTCCCTAAAAAGGGAAGAATTGACTGCAGTGTCACCATTCAGAACTTGGACTTCTTCATGGCTTCATTTAGTTTGCTGAGATCCAATAGTCTCCAGGCCCCTGTTTTTTTTGGCACTAAAAAGAATCTTAAGTAAGTTCTGAATCCTATTTGGTCTGCAGGGACTTTTTGGATGACTCTTTTGTGTAGCAACATTTGAATTTTACGGTTGCTTGTTCCCTTTGACTGGGTGAAACATCCAGGATTGTTCTGATCTGTGGGGCAGGATGGCAAAAGGGAATGGAATAGCCTCTGGATATTGTACTTTGTACCCACTTGTCTCTTGTGATATCTCACCAGGCTTCTGCGTACAAAGATAAACACACCCCGACTGCCTCCAGAGTAGAGCAGATGGGTCTCATTTCAGGAGCTCTGGTAGGGCCGGCCGCGAAAGGAATCATTGCCACCCTGGTTTTGTGGACCCCCTCTGTCTCTAGGATGGTGTCTACCATTACTGCCTTCCCCTCTGCCTCTGGGGAAGGGTTCACCTTGTGTGTCTTGAAAACCTGCCTGGGATCTTTTGAACCACATTTTTCCACTCTTCCAACCTTTAGGATAAAGTCTTGAAGGTACAGAAAAATGTACTCTAATGGCAAAGAGAGTCTTCCCTTTCTGCTTGCATCTGGTGAGTGTGACCTTGACTTTTGGTCCAAAAAGTGAGGAACCATCAATAGGGGTGTTGGTAAAGGTAGACTTGAAATGCTCCTCAAAGTTGAATAAGTGCATCCAGGAGTGCCTCCTCAGGGAAACTGCTGAACCAGCTGCCCTTCTCACTCCATCCGCAGCATAGGATATCAGTCTCATGGAGGAGTTAATGGTGGAATTTAAGGTAGACAGCTGAGAGATGACCTTTTCTGACACCCCTGCAGCCAATGAACCTTGGAGAGTATCTCTTAACTCCTTCAGGAGATCTCTTTGTAGTCTTGTAAAGTATGTGATATAGTTCAGCGATCGAAGGGTAAAGGTCACTGATGAAAAAACATGCTTCCCGTATCTATTCATCATCCGGGAGTCCTTGTTCGGTGGATGGACAGATAAGGATGTTTCAGAAAGTTCCTTCTTGGTGGCTGCTGCCACCACCATAGCATCTACAGGAACACCTTTCATGAGAAATTCCTTTTCTGAAGGGGCCGACAAGAACTTATTTGGCCTCTGAGAGATTGGTTCCATAGTGTCCGGTGACTCCCATGCCTTTCTACTAACCAACTCCAATAGCTCGTTGAAAGGCAGAGACACCCAGAAGGCTGAAGGTTGAGATCCAAAAGCCTTCAGGTACACCGACTCCTCATCAGAAGGATTGATGACTTTCCAGCCACCTCTCTGTTTCAGGATCTCTAGGATATCTGGAAAGGGGATATCTTCAGAGGATGATTGTGGGGACCTTCTGACTCTTTGAGGTCAATGTCAGAGGTGATGGACTCATCAGGGAAGTCTATATGCATGTTCTCTTTCAAGGAGTCTCCTCAGAAGGGTATTATGGGGAGGTCTCAGAAGAGTGGGGTTCGCCCAATGGGGCTGCCTGAGGTTCTGAATCTCTGCTGTCCTGTGGAGGGGGTGGTGCCAAGAGAGACAATGGTGCCTTGGGGGGAAGAATACCAGTATCTTTGTGTAGAGATGTAGGTTGGGACAGCACACTCCTCATCAGCTCGAAAGCAGATCCCTCTGGCTCTTTGGACACCTCCATCTCCGAGGAAACAGAGGGAATTCCCGGCTCCATGGCGATCAGCTCCAAGGCTGATGTAGGAGCCAAGCTTAGCTGAGCCGACACTCCAAGAGTTAAACTCAGAACCAAAGAAACTTGGGTTGGAATGTCCCCCCCGGAACAGACCGGAGAACTTCAGCTCCTAGACATCGCAGATGGCACCGAGAGTGTCGGTGCAGGAATCGGTTCCGAAATCTCCTGAAGGGGTCTCAGAACTGAAGAATCTACAGCAAGCGGTACCTGACATTCCGGCTCCAAAGATCCAGCTTGGCTCGAAGGAGGAATCATTGTGGATGTAATATTCTTGAATGGCTCTGAAACTGGTTGGTTCGGAGCCAAAAACAATTTAGCCGACTTCAAAAGTCTGCGCACCACCCTGTCCACGTCATCATCCGATAAGCTCCTAGAGGACCTTGAGGAGAGGGTTGGTGAGCGAGATCTCTCCAAAATGGGAAATCTCACAGTAGGGGAGACTGGTAACAATTCAGTGGACTGGCTTTGAAAAACAGTCTCTTTTGGCTCTGAAGGCCATGGAGCCGAAGGACTATATGCCACAATACAGAGACAAAATGATCAGCTTTAATAATTGGCTTAATTACTGGTGTCATTCTAAGGGGATCCAATGTCTGTCTGCCTGGGATGACATGCTTGACATGCCACGCTGCTTCGCAAGGGACGGCTTGCACCTGTCACCCCTGGGCTTCCGGATATTGGCAAAGGCTCTTGCCACCCCCATAGTGCCTTTTTTAGGCAAGGCTCAAATGATAAACCTACCGCCCTAGAAAACAAAAATGGAGAAAAACTAAGGGTAATACTGCTCAATGCCAGAAGTCTAAACCTCAAGATGCACGCCCTCGAAGCCCTCCTCAGTATGGAGAACATTGATGTCTGTGCTGTGACTGAAACCTGGTTCAAGGCTCCTGAGAGCACCCCAGCACTATCAGGTTATACCTCATATCATGCGTTCCAGCCCCAATATCCGGACCGAACCACAAAAGGAGGGGGAGTATCCATATTCATAAAGGATACCCACACCTCCAGGTTAGTGGCAACGCACGAAGCATCGGAGACCATCCAGGTGCAATTAACCATAGGTAAAACTGCCCTACAGTTTGTAACATGCTACAGACCACCTTCTCAAACTCAGGAAACCCACACAGCCTTCCTGAAGACACTGGAAAGTATGAATGTCTCTCCAAACACCATCATATTGGGTGACTTCAACTACCCAAACATAGACTGGGAACATTACTCAAGCCCCAACACCCTAGCCCAAAGGTTCCTGGAGTTCATAAACTCAAATGCTATGGAACAACTAGTCACCACTCCCACAAGAGGAGAAAATATACTAGACCTGATCATCACAAACATGGGGACAAAATGCTCCACACCAGAAGTATATCCCTCATTGGTGAGATCAGACCATAAATTAATCTCACTGGAGATCCACATCCCGCCCCACCCCAGCAAAAAGACCACAGTGAAGAACTTCTCAAAAGCAAACTTCACACTTCTTAAGACTGGAGTGGTATCCTTCAAGGCCCCGAGCCAGTGGAAACCACAACCCACGCTGCTGAAACCCTTACAAATGCCTTCTACGAGCACCTCCAGGAATGTATGGATCAAGCAATCCCTAATAAAATCAAGACCCTTTCCACCAAAGGCAGGCGCCGGTCTGGTGGACCCCAGCCATAAACAAACTCTACAACAAGAGGAGAAAGCTACTACATGACAGAGCAAAATCCCTAAAAGGGAAGGCATCTCTGATCAATACTAGCAAAAAACTACGATCACTCAAAATCATCCAAGGCCAACTTTGAGAGAAAAATCGCTAATGACACAAAAGACAATCATAAGGCCTTCTTTAGCTATGTTAGAAACCTGGGTGGAAACTCCCAGATATGCTCAGAATTAGTCCAAAATGATAAAAAATCACTGAACCCACAGACATTGCCAACATACTGGCAGACAGGTTCAGTGCAAATTTCTCCCTCCCCCCCAAAAGGAGAAATATCTATCTCACCAGAGTCTAGCCTCCCAAACATCTCAGATGCCCAGGTGAGAGCTGCTCTCTCTAAAGAAAAAACACAGCATCAATGGGACCGGACGATGTCCCTGGCTGTGTGCTACACGAACTCAATGAGGAACTAAACCCACACATAAGGCTGCTGTTTAATCTTAGCCTTACTGCAGGATACATACCCAAAGAATGGCGTACGGCAACTGTGGTCCCACTCCACAAAGGTGGTGCTTCTACGGACCCTGGAAATTACCGCCCCATAAGCTTGACGAGCCTTGTCTGCAAAGCTATGGAGAGGATCATAATGGAACTCATAAATAAAGACATTGGGGACCTACAGACACTGGATCCTACCCAATTTGGCTTTGTCAAGGGCAGATCCTGCCTCTTGAACTTGGTCGACTTTTTCGAAACAGTCACTAAGGCCATTGATGAGGGTAAGGCAGTCCACACAGCCAACCTTGACCTAGCAAAAGCGTTCAACACAATACCCCACTCGGGCATCATAGAAAAGCTCACCAGCTTAGATGTAAACCCATATGTCACAAGATGGGTTGCAAACTGGCTCAAGGACAGAACACACAGGGTTAGAGTTGCTGGTGCCATGTCAGACTCTAAGCCGGTCACGAGCGGTGTCCCACAGGGCTCAGTCCTGGGCCTCCTCTTGTTCGGCATTTATTTTTCTGAAGTGCAGGCAAACATAGGGGGATTGTGGCTGACAAAATTTGCAGATGACTGCAAACTGGGCACCATAATTGACACTCCATCAGACACAGACATCCTCCAGAGAGGTCTCATAGAAATGGATAACTGGTGCCAGAGCCATGGCCTTAAGCTACATGCCAAAAAATGTATAGTCATACCCTTTGGGAAAAACAAGGTAACCCCTAATTACCACATAGGTGGTAATCCATTAAACATGGAAGATGTTATCAGGGACCTGGGGACCCAAGTTGACAGTAACCTCTCTTTTGACACTCACATTGCCAAAGTGGTTAGGAAGACCTTCTACATTGCCCACCTGATCATGAAGGGATTCACATCCAGATCAGGAGAGGTCATTGTACCCCTGTACTCTTCACTTATCAGACCAATGATTGAGTACAACGCCCCATTCAGAATGTACCTTACCCAACACCTGCAGCAGTTGGAAAGACCCCAAAAGTTCCTCACCAAAAGGATAAAAGGGCTCAAACATATGTCATACGATGCCCGACTGAAGAAACTCCAGCTCTATTCAGTCGCATACCGTCTGCTCAGAGGTGATCTGTGCCTGACATACAAGGCCATGTCCAACCCGGAATTAATGGACATGCTCCACCTCAAAAAATCCAAATCCACCAGAGCCACGAGAGCAAGAGACTTAAACCTCAACACGGATATAAATAGGACGTGCTGGAGGGATCTCTGATCAATACTAGCAAAAAACTACGATCACTCAAAATCATCCAAGGCCAACTTTGAGAGAAAAATCGCTAATGACACAAAAGACAATCATAAGGCCTTCTTTAGCTATGTTAGAAACCTGGGTGGAAACTCCCAGATATGCTCAGAATTAGTCCAAAATGATAAAAAAATCACTGAACCCACAGACATTGCCAACATACTGGCAGACAGGTTCAGTGCAAATTTCTCCCCTCCCTCCCCAAAAGGAGAAATATCTATCTCACCAGAGTCTAGCCTCCCAAACATCTCAGATGCCCAGGTGAGAGCTGCTCTCTCTAAAGAAAAAACACAGCATCAATGGGACGGACGGAGTCCCCGGCTGTGTGCTACACGAACTCAATGAGGAACTAAACCCACACATAAGGCTGCTGTTTAATCTTAGCCTTACTACAGGATACATACCCAAAGAATGGCGACGGCAACTGTGGTCCCACTCCACAAAGGCGGTGCTTCTACGGACCCTGAAATTACCGCCCCATAAGCTTGACGAGCCTTGTCTGCAAAGCTATGGAGAGGATCATAATGGAACTCATAAATAAAGACATTGGGGACCTACAGACACTGGATCCTACCCAATTTGGCTTTGTCAAGGGCAGATCCTGCCTCTTGAACTTGGTGACTTTTGAAACAGTCACTAAGGCCATTGATGAGGGTAAGGCAGTTCACACAGCCAACCTTGACCTAGCAAAAGCGTTCAACACAATACCCCACTCGGGCATCATAGAAAAGCTCACCAGCTTAGATGTAAACCCATATGTCACAAGATGGGTTGCAAACTGGCTCAAGGACAGAACACACAGGGTTAGAGTTGCTGGTGCCATGTCAGACTCTAAGCCGGTCACGCGCGGTGTCCCACAGGGCTCAGTCCTGGGCCCCCTCTTGTTCGGCATTTATTTTTCTGAAGTGCAGGAAAACATAGGGGGATTGTGGCTGACAAAATTTGCAGATGACTGCAAACTGGGCACCATAATTGACACTCCATCAGACACAGACATCCTCCAGAGAGGTCTCATAGAAATGGATAACTGGTGCCAGAGCCATGGCCTTAAGCTACATGCCAAAAAATGTATAGTCATACCCTTTGGGAAAAACAAGGTAACCCCTAATTACCACATAGGTGGTAATCCATTAAATATGGAAGATGTTATCAGGGACCTGGGGACCCAAGTTGACAGTAACCTCTCTTTTGACACTCACATTGCCAAAGTGGTTAGGAAGACCTTCTACATTGCCCACCTGATCATGAAGGGATTCACATCCAGATCAGGAGAGGTCATTGTACCCCTGTACTCTTCACTTATCAGACCAATGATTGAGTACAACGCCCCATTCGGAATGTACCTTACCCAACACCTGCAGCAGTTGGAAAGACCCCAAAAGTTCCTCACCAAAAGGATAAAGGGGCTCAAACATATGTCATACGATGCCCGACTGAAGAAACTCCAGCTCTATTCAGTCGCATACCGTCTGCTCAGAGGTGATCTGTGCCTGACATACAAGGCCATGTCCAACCCGGAATTAATGGACATGCTCCACCTCAAAAAATCCAAATCCACCAGAGCCACGAGAGCAAGAGACTTAAACCTCAACACGGATATAAATAGGACGTGCTGGAGGGACAGATTCATCACCCAGCAACTCCCTACACTATGGAACAGAATCCCAGTCCATGTGAGGCAGAGCCCCTCACTGACTCTGTTCAAGAGAAATCTTGACGAGTGGATGGGAGATCATAGGTTTACCCCGGGAATCATCTCTGTATCACTGCTGGACAGAGGCACAGCAAACTAATGGGTATAGTATTCTCATCCTAAGGGGTGGTGAAAGCCACACACATTCTGGCTAGGCTTATAAATGCCCTAGGGCAGATAGCCTAGTATGAACCTATGAACCTATGACTAGATTTGTCCAAATCTATGATCTCTCTTGGTTCCTGAGGACTGAGGAGCCAAGAAGGTTGATGCATTCGAAGTCTTAGCCAGTTTTTGAGGAGGCTCCAAATGAGCCAAAGAAGCAGGAGATGGTCGTTTTGTAGTCTTTTCACTTTTTGAAGAAGGGGACCTACTTGAAGAAGAAGTGCTCTGTAGACCTTCATCAAAGGAGGGTTTCAGGAGCCCTTCGAGAATCAGTTTGTTCTTTCTTTCCTGTAAAACATGGGAGCTGAAGGAATGACAAAACATGCAAGTCTCTTGGAGGTGAATGGCCCCCAAACAATAAACACAAATATTATGCCCATCAGTGATGGACATCTTCTGAGAACATTTCTGGCACTTTTTAAACCCTGAAGGCTTAGGCTCCTTCTCTCTAATTTCCTTTTGACAAGGAAAGAACACTAGTATACCAACAAAAAATGAAACCTTAATCACACATCTATATGAAAAAGTTAAGACACACACACACTATTTAAAATCTAAGGTAGACACTATAATAAAGAGCACATCTATTTAGCAAAAGGGAACATCTCTGCCCTCTAAGTTAAACATGCATTAGTCCCTCTAACTGAAATGGACCTAGTAGAGCAACAATAGAAACACAGGACAGGTAATTAGCTCTCTAACTAAATCCAGCTAATTTACATAGAAAAGGAAGGACACACTAACTAACTTATTCTACAGGAACTACTAACTATACCACTACAAAAACTGATGGGAAAGATATAAATGGCCTTGCAACTGATGACGGCCAACAAGCAACCACACAGCAGTAAGATTAAATAGCACTCGTTAATTACACACACAGTTAAACTACAGGAGAACAACTGCCTACACAACTAACAAGTAATATTAAACCTAAATATATAGAAAATATTGAAAAAATATAATTTTTTTAAAGAACTTAGCCACGGCCAAGGAGAGAATATCCAAACTTGCAAAGCGGCAAACGAGATCTGGGGAATTACACCACTGCATGATGGGATACCTATCCAGCCATGAGCCAAGTCAGAGACTTCAAGCTAGTGCATTCGGCCGAGTCAGAGCCAAGGATCGGCACCAAACCCATCCAATAAGAATGAAGATGAGAAAGGACAAAATAACATCATGTTAGGTGACATTAGCAAGACGTCTGATACAGTATAACATGATGGTTTGTGGGATGTTATGGAGACCCGTGGAACATTAAATATAATTAGGATAGTGTGTATGTCAGCATATCAAAATAATAGAATGAGAGTGTTAGTAAACTGGTGGCTGAGTAAAGAAAAATGTATGAAGTATGATACAAGACAAGGATGTCACATGAATGGAATATTGTTTGCATTGTTAATGAATGTGAAAGTGAGTGAAGTAGCTTATAAAATTAAAGATGCATATGTTATGCAAAGGGAGGTAGATAACTATTTGTCAATGAATTAAGTGTCTTTGCTTGGGATAAAATTTCAGAAAAATTATGTAGTTATGAAGCAATGGGAGGGTTTGATAAATGAAATGAAAGAAATATGTCTTCTGTGGAGGACATACAGATTAGCATTCAAGAAAAAGATTTAACTGATGAATTATGTATTAATGGGAAAAGCTGCATATATGTCTAATGTTTATCTGATCCCAGGATATATATGAAAAGGAAAATGTGCAACTGTTGTTTTCTTTCACATGGGGTTCCAAAATAAAAGCAGTGAAAAGAGGTGTGTTGTATATGTCTGAAGATGAAGAAAGATTGGAGTTACTAAATCCACTTTTTTCTTGATTCTTTAAACTTGTATAAACTATTAAAGTGGGTAAAGAAAGAAAATGAGAAAACAATAGTGAGAATGTTTAAAATCAGTTCAAAAAGCTATAGGAGATTATGAGAATAAGAAAAGGAGAAAAAAAGAATATGTAAATGAATAAATCAAAAGTTAAAAAAAATAATAACATGGAAAATAAAAATTGATGATACACAGAAAGATAAGAAGGATGTGGTATAATAATGTGATGAAACCATATTATTATCTAAATCCATTGAAAAATTTACCAGAAAAAGTGATTAAAGCCATTAAAGTAAGAAAAAGTGGTGTACCAAGATAAAAGAGTTTCAGAAGTTCGTATGGAGACTGGTAATAAGTTAACCGTGAAGGGGAATATGCCATTTAAAAGAAAGTTGAAAGAATGCATTTGTTTTTGGGACAGACAACAGAGCCTTTTTTTATTTGAAAACTGAAAGGCTTTAAATAAGCCCTTACCAAAACACAGCCAATCTTCCCTGTCCACCCTATGTGAAACTGGAGAAGAAAATAACTAATTTTCTGTTTTTTTTTTTCCCTGAGACACCCAACATAAAAAGACTGACCCAAGGATAGGTACTATCCCAGGGAATCAAGCTCCTTCAGGCAGCTTTGTTATAGAACACCATCTGCTCCTTCATCCATCATTGGCAAGTGTGGTCTTCCTTTATTCAAAGAGGACAGGTGAACAGCAGCAGGGACCTGCCACTTATCAGCTTAACAAGAAGCAACACCAGAGGGAAAGACAAAAATTGATGAGTGATGTCAGGTATCTGAAATGGCCATAGCAGAGTCACGTAAGTGTAGCTAAGATGAAGCTAAATCCAGCTTGAAGAACAAAGACTTCCACAGAACTTTCTGCTTCTTGCATACTGGAAAGGAAGAACCAAAGAGCCAAAAGCCTGATCCATGCCTCTAGTGAAAAAAAGATCCTGAGTCTGACAAAGAGGGTAATGAAACCCTGGACAGTTTATGGTACAAACTAACTAAAAAAGTAATTTTTGAGATAAAGTTTAAAACAACAGCCCTGAAACCTCTTGTTCTAGCCCCTAACTATAATTTTTAAAGAAAAGTAATACTTTTTCTCACAAAAATTGCACATTTATAAGGAATTTACCCACAGGGAACACTGATTAAAAATGTAACCTTTAAGGTAAAATTTTTAGTGACAGCCACTAAAAACACCAGTCCTTGCCTACAGCAAGATTTTCTGACAAAAAAGTAAAACTTTTCTTCGCAAAAACTGGTAAAATGAAAGGTATTCCCTAATGCGGTTGTCATCTCTTGGAGAGGCATAAGCCAACCACTGATCACTCAAAGCCCTCAGGGAAGAGAGCATTTTGACAGCAATAAAGTTCTGAAGGTTTGGTGACCTAACCACTGACTTTATACAGTAAACTCTCAGTAAACTGGAACTCAAGCAACCGGCAAAATCCCCAACCTGAGAACAAGTCAAACCAAACAAATAGTAAAGGGTACAGTATCAATCAGGCCTATATTCTCAAGCAACCAGAAACTACAGTTATCCGGCATCTACCAATCCCCATGGGTGCTGGTTAAAAAGAAGTTATGTACTCACCATAACGTTCCACGTGAGTTGTTCCATCTCGCCTTCATTCTTCACTGATAGGTTCGGAGCCAATCTTTGGCTCCGACACGGCCATTTAGCAAAGCTCAAAGATTACCAGTAGCTCAAGACCAAGCCCATTATCCCATGATGCATTGCTGGAATCGTGTTTGCTGTGTGTACCATATCCTAGTAAGAGGACTAATCTCCCCAGACAGGAAGAAACACTGAATAACCAGGATGAAGTCAGTCTCCAGGTCAACCGTCAGCCAGGTGGGGGAAGGTGGGAGGTACGTGAGAATGAAGGCGAGATGGAACAACTCACATGGAATGTTATGATGAGTACATAACTTCTTTATGTGAAGTTCTTCAATCTCGCTGTTCATACTTCAAGGATGGGTAGCGTCCCTAGCACCCTAAATCCTGGGTGGCTCACGGGAGTACATTTTTCAAGACAGTAGAACCAAAGGAATTTCTATCCCTGGAGGCCTTGTCCACTTTGTAATGAGTGATAAAAATGTGAGGCTTAGACCAAGCGGCTGCAGCACAGACATTGTCAAGAGGTAACTTGGCTTGAAAGGCTGAAGAGGTAGAGACTGCTCTGGTTGAATGCGCCTTCACTTTATGCAACAAAGACCTATTAGCAGATGAGTAAGTGTAGGTGATACAATCTGAAAGCCACTTAGAAAGGGTTGTTTTAGCCACTGGTCTACCTTTTCTGGCTTCAGAGAATGAAACAAAAAGCTGGTCTGACTTTCTGAAGTCTTTTGTTCTGTTTGTGCAGCATGTATTCTAAATTGTTGGTATGGTTGGGGAAAAAACGGGCAACTCAATAACTTGATATATGTTTGTCTCAGAAAAAGAAGTTATGTACCTACCATAACGTTCCATGTTAGTTGTCTTCTTCTCACCTTCTTTCTTGCTGGTTGGGATCGGAGCTGATCCTCGGCTCCGACTCGGCCATCTTCAATAGCTCGAGAGCTGTTTACTGGCTCGAGGCTACCCCATATCCCATGATGCCTGGCACTAGCTACCCAGATCTCGTTTGATAAAGCTATTCCAGACATAATTAAGGAAGAATTCTGCCCTAGTAGCCCCTTGGGCCTAGCTGTGAAGCTATCTAAGCAGAAAAAGGACACCCAGAGAAGGTTCAGCCAATGAAATCTGAAAAAGGGAGCTCCTCTCGATCCACTAGGATAGGGGGATGGAGGGTGGGACGCAAGAAAGAAGGCGAGAAGAAGACAACTAACATGGAACGTTATGGTAGGTACATAACTTCTTTATGTTAAGTTGTCTATCTCGCCTTCATTCTTGCTGGTTGGGACAGCGTCCATAGCACCTACTATCCTGGGTGGCTCATTGGAACAAACTCTTCAGAACAGTGGAACCAAAATCAGATCTGTTTCTGGAGGTGATATGTAGTTTATAATGAGAGATGAAGGTATGTGGGTTAGCCCACGTAGCAGCTACACAGATAGATTCCATGGGCAACCTAGATTGGAAGGCCACCGAGGTGGCTAAGGCCCTGGTAGAGTGGCCTTTTGGTTTGATAGATAATTCTTTGTTTCTCAACTGGCAAATGAATGTAATAATGTGAGACAACCACCTACACAAGGTTACTTTTGAGACTGGAAGGCCTTGTCTGCCCTCAGCATAGGAAAGGAAAAGTTGGTCCGACTTCCTGATGTCCTTTGTCCTATGCAAATAAAAATGCAGTTGTCTGTGAACATCCAACTGGTGCAATTTATATTCTGCCTTGTTGGTGTGATTAGAAAAAAACACAGGAAGGTCTA
Organism: Protopterus annectens; assembly: GCF_019279795.1. NCBI lineage: Eukaryota > Metazoa > Chordata > Ceratodontiformes > Protopteridae > Protopterus > Protopterus annectens. Next base: position 1,381,810,710 of record NC_056735.1, on the reverse strand, counting down.
TGGACTGATTTAAATTATTTTGCGAACAGACCTTAGGAAGGAAGGAAGGACTGGTCCTTAGAGCGACCCTGTCATTATGAAAAACTAAGTACGGAGGATGAATACATAGAGCCTGAAGCTCCGAAACACGTCTGGCATAAGTAATGGCTACCAGAAAGAGAGTCTTCCAAGATAAAAACTTAATGGAGAAAGATGCTGCAGGTTCAAAAGGTGGCAAGATTAGGGAAGCTAGTACCAAATTTAGATCCCACGGAGGTGGGGGATCTCTCACTGGAGGCCTAAACAGAGTGGTTCCTTTGAGGAAGGCTTTACACAGCTTATGAGACATAATGTTGTTACAAGACAACCCAATGTGAAAATTCAAAATGGCAGCTAACTAAACCCTAACTGTAGCAGAAGCGGAACCAGGATGAAAGAGTTCCACTAAAAATTCCAAAATCTAGTGGACAGGGGCTGAAAAGGGGTCTATATTCTTAGCCTCTGCCCAGCAAGAAAAACATTTCCACTTGCTAGCATAAGTTTTCCTAGTTGTGGATTTGTGTGATGAGATAATAATTTCATGCACAGAGGAGGAAATATTAGGAATCCTGGCTAAGGTTGGAAGTGGAGCAACCAAGCTGTGAGCTGGAGTGTTTGAAGGGATCGATGCAGTCTGCCCGATTGATAAATCAGTAGATCTGGAATAAGATCCAGAATCCAAGACTGTTCGAGAAGGTAATAATGCAGGATTGGGAACCATATCTGTCGAGGCCAGTAAGGGGCAATGAGGATCATTCTGCAACCCAATGCAGTTGCTCTCTGTATCAGTTTGGGTATTAGGGGAAACAGAGGGAAAGCGTAAAGAAGTCCATGAGGCCAATCGTGGACTAGAGCGTCTCTGGTTGAGTGGCCGGGAAGTGGAAGAAGGGAGAAGAAATTGCTGCACTGCTGTTGAAGGGTGTGGCGAAAAGGTCACAGCAAGGCTGCCCCCATTTGCGAAAGATCTGTTCCGCAATTACCTGATTCAGAGACCACTCGTGAGGCATGAGGATTGCTCTGCTGAGCCTGTCTGCGATGATGTTGGACCTCCCAGGGATGTGCGTTGAAATCAGAAAATGTTGGAAAGAGATTGCCCACTGCCAGAATCTGAGTGCTTCTCGACATAGAGGATAGGACCTGGTTCTGCCCTGCTTGTTGATGTACCACACCACTGACATATTGTCCGTTTGAATTGCAATGGTCCTGGGAGGGAGAGAGTCCTGAAGGGCTTGCAATGCTAAAAGCACGGCTCTCATCTCCAAGACATTTATATGCAGATGGTACTCGTGAGGCTGACAGATGCCTTGCACTGTCCTGCCCTGATAATGCCCCCCCCACCCTATCAGGGAGGTGTCCATGGTCACTGTGGCAACTGGAGGGGGTAGCACAAATGGTCTGCCCTGGAACACTGATGGGAAGACCATCCACCAAGCGAGGTGCTTCTTGCATGCTTCTGTGATCATAATTTTGTGAGACATGGGAAGCTGTTGGAAGGACCACTGTTTAAAATAGGAGCCACTGGAGGATTCTCATATGAAAGCAGGCTAGGGGAACAAGAAGAATTGCTGATTCCATGGAACCCAGTGTTTGGAGGACGAACCTGACTGAATCCTTTTGCATGTTAATAAAATCTGCACTTGCTGGCAAATTAGTGATACCCTGTGTGGTGGAAGGCTCGTAAACATGTTCCTTGTATTTAAATTTGCGCCTATATAAGTGATATGGTGACAGGGCGATAATGCAGATTTTTTGAAATTTATTGTGATACCTAGCCTGGAGCAAGTTTTGATAGTGTAGTCTCTGGCTTGCAGGAGGGAATGCCTGGTGGTAGCAGTGAGGAGCCAGTCATCTAGATATGGAAACACCTGGAATCCCTGACATCTCAGGTGAGCCGCAACCACTGCCATGCATTTGGTGAACACCCTGGGGGCTGTGGTGAGAACAAAGGGCAGAGCTCTGAAATGATAATGGCTGGCTCCCAGCCAGAAGCGAAGGAATCTTCTGGAGCGCCTGTCCATTTTGATGTGGTAGTATGCATCCTGAAGATCTATAGAGCGCATCCAATTGTCCTGACCCAGAAAGGGTAGAATGGACTGTAGCATGACCATCCGAAACTTTGTTCTTTGTACGGACCTGTTTAATCTGCTGAGATCCAGAATGGGTCTCCAGTCTCCTGTCTTTTTTGGTACCAAAAAGAACCTTGAGTAAGTTCTGGATCCGAGCTGGTCTGCTGGGACTTCCTGGATGACCCTTTTGTGTAGCAGCTTTGAAATTTATTTGGCTGTTTGATCCCTTAGAATGGGTGGAACATCTGGAAGGGACTTGTTTGATGGTAATGGGGGTTGAGCAAAGGGAATTCTGTAACCTCCAGATATGATCAACTGTATCCACTTGTCTTGTGTTAGATCTTGCCAGGCTTTGGGGTACAGTGAGAGCCTTCCCCCGACTGCCTCCAGAGGTGGGCAGCCAGGCAACCCTTCAGGGATGCTGAAAGGGCTACTCAGAGAAGGATTTTCTGCTGCCCTGGTTCTGTGGACCCCCTCTGCCATGAGGGTGGTGTCTGTTATTGTTCTCTCCTCTGCCCCTGGAGGGGAACTCACCACGTGTGTCAAGCAAGGCTCCCTGGGATTTCCGGAACCACATCTTTCCACTCTTCTGACCCTTGGGGTATGGTCTGGAAGGAGTGGAAAAACAGACTCCCATGGCAGAGAGAGTCTTGCCTTCCTGTTCACACCTGGTTAGGGTGTCCTTCACCTGTGATCCAAAAAGAGCGGAACCATCAAAGGGGGTATTGGTGAAAGATGCTCTGAAGGGTTCTGCAAAATTACATAGCCGCATCCATGCGTGCCTCCTAAGGGCAACACCTGTGCCTGCGGCTCTACTCGCACCATCGGCTCCATGAGAAATGAGCCTCATGGAGGAGTTAACAACTGAATTCAGAGTCACCAGCTGGGAAGCTACCTTAGCTTGAGCCCCCTCAGCTGATCGATCTTGGAGGGTATCTCCAAGCTCTTTAAGGAGATCCCTCTGAAGGCAGGTGAAATGGCACAAATAATTCAGAGACCTCATAGAGAAGGTCGCTGAAGCAAACATTTGCTTCCCATATCTGTCCATAGTCCTAGACTCCTTATTAAGGGGATGGACAGATGACGAAGTTTCTGCCAACTCCTTCTTTGTGGCTGCTGATACCACCATGGCATCAACAGGTACGCCCTTAATTAAAAACTGTTTGTCCTGAGGTGCAGTTATAAATTTAGCAGGTCTCCTAGGGGTTGATTCCACTGTTTCTGGAGTTGACCATGCCTTCCGAGCCACCACAGACATAAGTGGGTCAAAAGGTGGAGACACCCAGGAGGTGGAAGGTCGGAAACCAAATGCGTCCAGGAATACCAACTCATCCTCAGAAGGGGCTAGGGTATACCAGTTCCCCCTCTGCTTAAGCATTTCAAGGATGTCTGAAAAGGAGACATCTTCAGAAGGGGATCTCAGGGATCCTTCCAAATCCTCTAAGTCGGTATCTGATGTGACAGACTCAGGGGAGTCAACGTGCTTCCTCTTGCACTTCCTCTTACAAGGTGGCTCCTCTGAGTGATCAGGGGAGGCTTTGGAAGAGGAAGAAACACCCAAGGGGATGCCCTGGAGCACTGGTTCCCCACGCTTGGGGTCTAGAGGAGGGGCAGAGGCAGACGCAGGCACCATAGGGGGAGGAGCCTATGGGGTTGATCATGGGACTGACTCAGGGGCCAGCACACTCCTCATGACCTCGAAGGCGTCCCTGCCCGGACACAGAGAAGACTCCAATTCTGAAGAAATCGGAATCCCTCTCCGCACCGAGGGGGATGACTCAGAAGTGGATGTAGGAGATGAGCTCACCTGCGCCGAAGCTCCGAGGGGGAGAATGGGGTCAGACAAGGTTCCGATGCCACTCGCCCCCTCAGAGCCAATGAGGGAGTCCGGGCGCCCAGATCCCTCCAAGGACGGTACCATGGAAGGGATCGGAGCTGACAACGGAACCGAAGGAGAAAGTATCGGAGCCGATGGTTCCACGACTCGAACCCCAATGAACTCCATCTCCGAGCTCAAGGGAGGAGTTGGAGGAGGAATATCTGAAAAAGTGGACAGAGCCAACACCTGATGAGGGGGGCTGGACAACATTTTAGCTAGGGCCTGCGATTTCAACAACCTACTGACCACTCTCTCCAAATCATGATCTGAAAGCCTAGAGGACCGAGAGGAGTGAGAGGACCTATGACTGCTCTCCGATTAGAGCAGAGGTGACCATGGAGCTGAGCATATCAACTCCAAGGAGGGAGACCTAGATCTCTTTCGACTCCCAGATGGCTCCGAAGTACGTGTTGGAGCCGACTGGGAGGGAGGCACATCGGTTCCGGCCGGACCCGAGGTGGATGGTAGTGCTTCACCCAACGACAGCTCAGAACTAGGAGCAGAAGACTTAGGTGGCTTGGAGGATTTCACAGGCTGAGACTTGGTCAGTGAATCCTGGGGCTCAAGCAAACCCTGAAGGATTAACTTATTTTTGCGCTCCTGCAGGACTCTTGGGCAGAATGCATGACAAACTGAACAAGAGTCCTGCAGGTGCACCATGCCCAGACAGTAGACACAAGAAGTGTGACCATCTGTCAGAGGCATCTTCTGACAGCATGAGTCACACTTCTTGAATCCGAACACTTTAGTATCCTTGGACATGTTAACAACACACACCAAGGTCAAACACACACACACACACACACACACACACACACACACACACACACACACACACAAAGAAAACAAGCTAGCAGGGATAACTAATTAACAATAAAAAACTATACAGTTACCACACCCAACAAACACACTGAAATTAAATAAAGTCTAAGTATTCTAGACAGAAACTACTCTAAAAAGTAGAACAAATCTACTGAAAAATGTTTCTTTTTTTTTTTTTAAAAACTAGAGAAGAAAAAAAGAAGGTTAGCCTCTAATTTAAACGGCTACTGTGAAAGGGAAAAGGGGGGGGGGGCTCTCTAAGTAAAATGAGTTTTCAAAAACAGGATACTACTGAAAGGTTATAGCTATAGGAAGGTAGTACAACTAAAAGAATTTAGGTACACTATAAAAAGGTTAAATTTAAGTAAATATAGAAAATACAATAAAAATATATGAGCCTGAGCCAGTAAGACAACCTTGCAGCTGAAGCGGCAAATGAGATCTGGGTAGCTAGCGCCATGCATCATGGGATATGGGGTAGCCTCGAGCCAGTAAACAGCTCTCGAGCTATTGAAGATGGCCAAGTCGGAGCCAAGGATCGGCTCCGATCCCAACCTGCAAGAATGAAGGCGAGATAGACAACTTAACATCATATTTTAGGCAGAATGAAAAATCATATATGGAGGCTTGATAGATAATGCCTGAAGCTCTGACACTCTGTGGGCAGAAGTAATGGCCACTAGAAAAATAGTTTTCCATGACAGAAACTTGAGCTCACAAGAAGATGCTGGTTCAAAGGGAGAAAGAATAATATGAGAAAGCATGAAATTCAAGCTCCAGGGAAAATAAGGAGTCTTCACTGGAGGTCTCATGTAAAAAGTACCTTTGAGGAAGGCCTTTGATAACTGGTGTTGCATAATATTCAGTCCATCAATACCTAGATGGAAATTAGATATAGCTGCTAACTGGACCCTAACGGTAGCAGCTGCAGCTCCTTTGTGAAAAATCTCGGTCAAGAATTCTAGAATGGATGACAATGAAGCTTGGTAAGGATCAAGATTTTTGTTAGAAGCCCAAATGGAAAATCTTTTCCACTTACTCTGATACAATTTTCTGGTGGAAGGTTTGTGGGAAGCAAACATTTGACTTGTGTCATCTGAAAGATTATGAAGCCTGGCTATATGAGGAACTGAAGCAGCCAAGCAGTTAGCTTCAGTGACTGCAAGGAAGGATGGAGGTCCCCTGACAGGTGTGTCAGAAGGTCTGGAACTAGGTCCAGGGTCCATGGACCCTCCAAGAGATGATGGTAAAGAAATGGAAGCCAACTCTGCTGAGGCCAATGAGGGGCTATAAGAATGACAGTCCTTCCCAGCGACTTTGCTTTCTGTAAAAATCTGGGTATCAAAGGAATTGGGGGAAATGCATAGAGGTGACCCGGGGGCCAATCGTGTATGAGTACATCTCTCGGAGGGTTCTCCCGTAGGGGGGATCAGGACAAAGTAGCTTCTGCATTTGGTGTTGATGTGGCTGGCAAAAAGATCGCAGCAAGGCTGGCCCCATTTAAGGAAAATCCTGTCCGCAATCTCCTGTTTGAGGGACCACTCATGTGGCAACAATATTGCCCTACTCAGCTTGTCTGCTATCACGTTGGATCTCCCTGGGATGTATGTTGCCAACAGAAAGCGCTGGCATGACACAACCCACTGCCAAACTCTGTGAGCTTCTTGACAAAGGGGGTAAGACTTGGTCCTGCCCTGTTTCTTCAAATACCAGACCACTGACATGTTGTCTGTCTGTATAGCAATTGTCCCTAGAGGGAGAGAGTCCTGAAAGTACTGCAATGCCAGAAGTACCGCTCTCATCTCTAGGACACTGATATGCAAATGTGACTCTTGATCCGTCCATTTGCCTTAGGCAATCTTTCCCTGAAAATGCCCCCCCCCCCATCAGGGACGAGTCCGTGGTTACAGTGGCTACTGGAGGGGGAAGTACAAAGGAGCGTCCTATTGTAACATGTAGAGATGTCAACAACTGAAGATCCCTCCTGCAAGAGTTTGTAATCAGAATCATATGGTTCAGTGGCAACTTCTGGTAAGACCATTGAGTGAACAGGAGCCATTGAGGAATCCACATATGCATCCTCGCCAATAGAATGGCAAAAATTGCTGCCACAATCAAACCTAGTACTTTCAAGACCACTGCAGCTGGAGTTCTGTACTTTGAAACCAGTGATGTGATGTGTTGGTGAAGAATCGATACCCTTTTGACTGGAAGACGTAGAGTGGTGGTTGAAGTGTCTAACTCTGCCCCTATAAAGATGATATGCTGTGATGGCGACAAGGCAGACCTTTCGAAGTTGACCGTAATGTCTAAGTGGTTGCAGAGTGTCAGAGTGGATTCTGTTGCCTGAATCAGTTGATGCCTGGTTTTGGAGGTAAGGAGCCAATCGTCTAGGTATGGAAACACCTGGAATCCTAGATGCCTCAAGTGAGCCATGACCACTGCCATACATTTGGTAAACACTCTGGGGGCTGTAGTTAGACTAAAGGGCAGGGCTCAAAACTGGTAGTGACTGGCTCCCAGCTGGAAACGCAGATGATTTCTGGATGTTCTGGCCATTTTTATGTGGTAGTACATATCCTTGAGATCGATTGAGCACATCCAAATGTCCTTCGCTAAAAAGGGGAGTATGGACTGAAGTTGACCATTCGAAACTTCTCTTTTTTTACAAATTGGTTCAGTCTGCTGAGGTCCAAAATGGTTCTCCAGTCCCCTGTTTTCTTTGGAACTAAAAAGAATTTTGAGTAAGTTCTGAATCCTGTTTTGTCTGCTGGGGCTGGTTGGATGACTCTTTTGTCTAGCAACTTGCGGACCTCTATGGTTGCTTGTTCCCTGTAACTGGGTGAAATGTCTGGGATTCTCTTGACGGGAAAGGGTGGAGTGGAGAATGGTATGAAATACCCTCTAGAAATAATGCTTTGTACCCATCTGTGATATCTAATCAGGCTTCTGGGTACAAAGATAAGTGACCCCCGACCGTCTCCAGAGCAGGACAGTCAGGCCTCCTGTCAGGAGCGCTGGTAGGGTTGGCCAGAGAAATGATCTCTGTGACCCTGGTGTTGTGGACCCACTTTGCCGTGAGGGTGGCGTCTTCCATTATTACCTCCTCCTCTGCCCCTGGAGGAAGGTTCTCCACGTGTGTCCTGAAAGGCTCCTTAGGCTTTACGGAACCACATCTTTCCTCTCCTTTGGCCTTTGGGGTAAGGTCGAGTAGGGGTAGAAAAGTAGACTCCAACGGCAGACAGAGTCTTTCCCTCCTGTTCACACCTGGTCAATGTTTCCTTTACATTAGGCCCAAACAAGGATGAGTCATCAAACAGGGTATTTACAAATGAAGACTTGAAGGGCTCAGCGAAAGAACAGAGGCGCATCCAGGCATGCCTACGAAGAGCAACCCCTGCTCCTGCAGCCCTACTTGATCCATCTGCTGCATATGATATGAGACGCATGGACGGGTTCGCAATGGAATTAAGGGTAGCAAGCTGGGCAGAAACCTTGTCAGTGACACCTGCAGCTACAGCACCCTAAAGAGTATCTCCCAACTCCTTAAGGAGGTCTCTTTGCAGTCTGGTGAAATGGGTCAGATAGTTCAGTGACTGAAGGGTGAAAGTCGCTGAACTGAATATGTGCTTCCCATATCTATCCATGATCCTAGAATCTCTGTTAGGAGGATGGATAGACGCAGAAGTTTCAGACAATTCCTTCCTGGTGGCTGCCACCACCACCATGGCATGAACAGGGACTCCCTTAGACAAGAAGGTTTTATCCGCTGGGGCAGAGATAAACTTATTTGGCCTCCGAGGGACAGGTTCCATGGACTCCAGAGACTCTCATGCCCTATGAGAGGCCAGTTGCATAAGCTCATCATAGGGTGGAGACACCCAGGAGGTGGAAGGTTGAGACCCAAAGGCCTTCAGAAGAACCAACTCATCCTCAGTAGGGTTTTGGACTGCCAATCACCCCTCTGCCTAAGGATCTCAAGGATCTCCACAAAGGAGATGTCCTCAGAGGGGGGTTGCAGGGGACCCTTCTGACTCATCCAAGTCAGTGTCAGATGTCAATGACTCCTGTGGGGAGTCCAAGTGCCTCCTCTTGCACACTCTCTTTCTGGGAAATTCATCAGTGGGAACCTCTGGGGAAGTCTCAGAAGAGCAGGGGGCACCCAGTGGGGCTACCTGAGGCTCTGGGTCTCCACAGTTGAGGTGGCCAATGGAAGCAGAAGCAGACACCGGCACTTTAGGGGAAGAAGATGCTAGACCTGGTGATGAGGAAGTCTTAGGAGACAGTACTTGCCTCATGGCTTTGAAGGCATCATGGCTCAATGGGAAGGAATCGACGGACCCAAAGGAACTGTGATCCCCTCCCGCATTGATGCCGTGGCCTCAAAGCCTGAGGTAGGAGCCGAGCTCACCCATGCCTAGTCCCTGAGAGGAAGAGTTAGCAACGACAGGTCAGTGCGACTATCCTCCCTGGATCCGACAGTCAGTACCAAGGACATCTGAGTAGATGGAGCAGATGACACTGGGACAGGTGTCAACTCCAAGGGTGTTACAACTATCAGGCCGGTCTCTTCTGGCTCCGAAAACCTGCTATGGCTCGGAGGAGGAGCAGTCAATTTCTGGGTAGTAGTCTTCGGTTCCGACACCTGGGTCGGAGCCGACAGCAATTTAGATAGGCCTGGTGCCTTTAAGAGCTTCTGTACCAGCCGGTCCATGTCCAAATCCGAAAGACTAACAGAGGACCTGGAGGAATGCACCGATGGTCCCGACTGGAGGAATGGAGAAGAAGGAGATTCGGAGACCGGTTCCAAGGCAGTGTCCCAGGTCCGAAAGAAAAAGACTGTCGGCTCCAAAGGCTGTGGAACCGAAGTCACAGCAAGTTCCACTTTCTTAGACTTCTTTGACTTAGAGTCTGAAGAGGATTTGGAGGACTTCGATGACTTGCTGGCAACATCCTGGTCAGTCAAAGCTTCCAGAAAGGAGTGCGTAAGAAGACCCCAATCCATGAGCTTTCTCTTCCTCTCAGCAAGCACTCTAGTGGAAAAGGAGTGGCAGATACTTCAGGACTCCTGAAGGTGCACCTCACCCAGACAATAAACACATTGAACGTGTCCATCAGTGACAGACATCTTTTGTCCACAGTCAGGACATTTTTTGAAACCAGACTTAGGATGTCTGTATTTATCTTCCGACATAATAAGAAACAAATTCTATCACCTTTAACAAGAAAGCAACTAAGAAAACACACACACAATATTAACAATGCCCAAAAGGCCAAACTGTATATATTTATATATTTATATATATACATATATATATATATATATATATATATAAATATAAATATATATATATAGAATACACAAGAACTAACTGTATATTAGTCAAAAAAAAACTAACTACAAAATTACACTAAAACTACACTACTAAAGGCCGAAGCCCACACTAGCAAAGAAAGGCCTTCGGGTTTTTTCTGTCAGGATTGACAGTATTTTAAAAATTTTTTGCCTTTAACAACTAATTTTTTCTATTCTATATATATATATATATATATATATATATATATATATATATATATATATATATATATATCATAGTGTGCTGTGTGTTTTACATTTTTATATATATATATATACATTTAAATTGTTTATTATTATTACACTTATATTTATATTTTTTTTTAAGTGTGTGTGTGCTTTTTTTTTTTTTTTTTTTTACTTCAAAATGTCAGAAAAAGACCAAAATCTGGTTTTAAAAGGTGTCAGTGCGGACAGAAGATGTCCATTACTGACAACCACTCATCCTGTGTCTACTGTCTTGGCCCTCTCCACTTGCAGGAAGACTGTTCCATTTGTCATTCCTTTAGTGGGAGGGTCATGCTGGAAAGACGCAGGAAGTTGGTTGACAGAGGGTTGCTTAAACCCAATTTTCAGGAGGCCCTGGACAAGGCTGAACAGGTATCCAAGTCTTCGAAGGGGTCGAAGTCTTCAAGAGTGTCGGAGCCCAAGTCATCGGCTCAGAGCACCTCTTTACAGATTCGGACGCCGGCTCCTATGACTTCGGTGCCAGGTGTCGAGAGTTTATCTCTGCACGAGGCTCAGGTCTTGGAGCTGGTATCAGAGGTACCACCGTCTGCTTTCCTTCGCTCGGTGATGGCTTCGATCCCTTCAACCCATTCTTCGAGGCCACTTTCCGACTCCGATGTGGACTGAGTGGTACAGAAGCTTATGGGGAACTCGGCTTTGTCCAAATTAATCGAGGTTTCGTCCTAGCTGGTTTTGAAATTTGAGACTATTCCTGTTCCCTCAACACTTCCTCCTCCGAGACCCGTCCAGTCATTGGAGCAAGGAATCAAAGAATCGATGATTGTAGAGCCCTCGGTGCCGAAGCCTCCAGTAGTGCTATCAGCTCAGTTGACCTCGACTCCTTTGGAACCAGCCGGAGAGTCTCGGAGCCGAAGATCTTTCCTAGGTTCCGGGGGGATAGTCGAACCGAGATATCGGTTCCGACTCTTCTCCTCAGTGCCTCGGCTCAGATAAGTTCAGATCCGTCCTTGGTGTCGGAGCCCGTGGTTCCGATTCTGGAGAAATGACCTCCTTCTTCGGATTGGGTCGGATCTTCGGGTCGGGGCACCGGTGCCTTTGAAATCATGAGGAATGTCTTGTCTGATCAGACACATACTTCATCAATATCTTCGTCTCCTTCCCCAAAAGGTCCGCGTTCTGCTTCTGTGCCTTCGGCTCCTACCAAGCGTTGAGACACAATGCCTCAGAAGTCCCCACAGGGCGACTCTGGTTCCTCAGATGCATCCCCAGAAGCTCCCGCTGAGGATGTTCCGAGGAAACGACTGTGCAAGAGGAGGCACATAGATTCCCCCTAGGAATCTCTCACATCTGATACCGATTTAGATGAAACAGAAGGGTCCCCATGGTCCCCCTCTGAGGATGTCTCATTTGCAGACATTTTGGAAATCCTGAAACAAAGGGGGGACTGGCAAACCCTTACCCCTTCTGTGGATGAATCGGTCTTGCTGAAGGCATTTGGGACTCAACCTTCTATCTCTTGGGTGACTCCGCCATTTGACGATCTCATGGATCTAATAGCCCGGAGGGCTTGGAAAACACCTGATACAGTGGAACCAGTCCCTCTTAAGCCAAATAAATACATGACAGCCCCCCAGGACAAATCTTATCTTACAAAAGGGGTTCCCATAGATACTATGGTGGTGGCGGCGGCCACTAAGAAAGAGATGTCTGAATCATCTTCCTCTGTCCATCCTCCTAATAAGGATTCTAGGACGATGGACAGATATGGGAAGTGCACATTTAGTTCGGCGACTTTTTCCATCCGAACGCTCAACTACCTTACGCATTTCATGCGTTTACAGAGAGATCTCATTAAGGAACTGGGAGATACTCTCCAGGGACATACAGATGCTGCTGTCGCCGAGAAAGTGACAGCGCAACTTAACACCCTAAATTCCATAGTCAACTCGTCCATGAGGCTGATTTCATAGGCAGCCAAAGGATCGAGTAGAGCGGCAGCTTCAGCGATCGGCCCTGAGAAGGCAATCCTGGTTGAGCTTATGCTCCTTTGCGGAAGCCTTTAAGTCTTCCTTTGCCAACGCCCCCTTTGATGGTGCCTCCTTGTTTGGGCCCAAAGTAAAGGAGACTCTCACGAGGTGTGAACAAGAAGGGAAGACCCTGTCTGCCGTAGGGGTCCATTTTTCCGTCCCATCTAGACCCTACCCTAAAGGGCAACCAGGAGGAAAAATGTGGTTCTGAAAGACTCAGGGATCTTTTCAGCACACCCAGAGTGACGCCCCCTCCAGAGGCAGAGGAGGGGGAAGAAATGGAAGACGCCACCCAGCCGGCAGAGGGGGTCCGCAAAATCAGGGCAACAGAGAGACTTTCTCTGGAAAGCCCTTCCAGCACTCCTGAGTGCAGGCCCGGCTGTCCTACTCTGGAGGCAGTCGGGGGTCGCTTGGCTTTATACCCAGAGGCCTGGCTAAATCTTACATCAGATTCCTGGGTAAAAAGCATAGTTACCAGAGGCTACAACATTCCCTTCATCAAAATGCCACCCAACTCCAAAAAACTCCCAGACGTTCCACCCAGTCTGCGAGACCAGGCATCCGTAGAGATAGGAAGGTTGCTCAAAAACAGAGTCATCCAACCAGTCCTGGCAGACCAAATAGGATCCGGAACTTACTCAAGGTTCATTTTAGTTCCAAAGAAAACAGGGGACTGGAGGCCAATTTTAGACCTCAGCAAATTAAATACCTTTGTGAAAAAGGAAAAGTTCCAGATGGTCACGCTACAGTCAATCCTTCCTTTTCTGCAGAAGGGCAACTGGATGTGCTCTATAGATCTCAAAGACGCATACTACCATATCAAGATGGCCAGGGTGTCCAGAGATCACCTGTGCGTCCGGCTGGGAGCCAGTCATTTCCAGTTTCGTGCTCTGCCCTTTGGTCTCACCTCAGCCCCCAGGGTGTTCACCAAATGCATGGCAGTAGTAGCATCTCACTTGAGATGAAGGGGATTCCGGGTGTTTCCTTATCTAGACGACTGGCTCCTATCTGCCACCACCGAGTATCATCTTCTACAAGCCAGGGATTACACCATCAGTCTTTGCTCTTCACTAGGCATAACGGTGAATTTTGGAAAATCTGTCTTATCGCCATCACAGCGTATCTTATTTATAGGAGCACAGCTAGACACCTCCCTGGCTCAAGTTACTCTCCCCCCACCAAGAGTATCAGACCTCAGGCAGCAAATTTTGCTCCTTCTACACAGCAAGAGAGTCCCTGCACGACAAATATTAAGAGTGCTAGACTTGATGGCAGCTTCCCTTATTGTAGTTCCTTTAGGCAGGATGCACATGAGGATTCTTCAATGGATGCTATTCGCCCAGTGGTCGTATCAACAACTTCCATTGTCTCACGAAATCTTGATCACGAATTTTTGCAAGAAGGATCTCTTGTGGTGGATACACAGTCAAGAGCTGACACTAGGACAGCCGTTTGTATTACCCAGTCCGGTAGCAACTCTAACCACGGATGCTTCCCTGATAGGGTGGGGGGGATTCTTTCAGGGACAAACAGTCCAATGTCAATGGTCCAACTTGGAGTACAATCTGCACATCAATGTTCTAGAGCTGAGGGCAGTGTTTCTAGCATTGCAACACTTTCACAAGTCCTTACCTCAGGGAACAGTGACAGTTCAGACAGACAACATGTCAGTGATCTGGTACATAAACAAGCAAGGGGGAACCAGATCTTACCCGTTATGCAGAGAGGCCCTCAGAATTTGGCAATGGGCAAAGTCCACTGGACGCTTTCTGATAGCAACACACATCCCAGGGACTTCCAACGTAATCGCGGACAGGTTGAGCAGAGCCATCCTGTTCCCTCACGAGTGGTCCCTCAAACCTCAAGTGGCGGAAGAGATCTTCTGCAGATGGGGCCAGCCTTGCTGCGACCTGTTTGCATCCCCATTGAATGCCAAATGCAGAAGCTACTTTGCCCTGTTACCCCCTCCAGGGTGTGTCCCCAGGGATGTACTGGTATACGATTGGCCCCCAGGTCTCCTTTACACTTTTCCTCCTGTTCCACTAATTCCCAGGTTTTTGCAGAAAGCCAAACATCTAGACAGGCCATTCTGGCCTCGACAAATCTGGTTTCCCTTCCTTCAATCTCATCAAGTGGAGGAACTATGGATGCTGGACCCGGAGCCAGACCTGTTGACACATTCATCGGGAGTTCCTCACACCTTCCTCAAGTCCCTCAAACTGACAGCTTGGCTGCTCCACTTCCCATCTTAGCCAGGTCGGAGTTACTATCCCCTGCAGTACAACAAATTATTGTATCTTCTCACAAACCATCTACAAGGAAATTGTACAACAGCAAATGGAACCGTTTTGCGCACTGGGCCTCCAAACAAGGTATAGATCCATTTGGGGCTCCAGTACACAAGATACTAGATTTTCTTACCACACTTTTTCAAGAAGGAGCATCAACATCCACTATAAGGGTTCAACTGGCGGCTATATCCAATTTTCATATTGGCCATGAAGATGGTTCTCTTATGTCCCACAGGCTTTGTAAAGCCTTCATGAAAGGTACCTTTCACCTCCGTCCCCCCTTTCATAATCCAATAGCACCTTGGAATCTTAATCTCATGCTGTCACAACTCATGTTGCCCCCATTTGAACCAGCAGCCACAACTCCGTTAAAATTGCTTTCGTGGAAAACACTTTTTCTGGTTGCCATCACTTCCACCAGGAGAGTTTCAGAGCTACAGGCTCTATCTATCCAACCCCCGTACATGATTTTTCATCCAGATAGAGTAACCTTGCGCACCAATCTGTCCTTCCTTCCGAAGGTTTGTTCGATTCAGAACATCAATCAATCTATCGAACTACCTACCTTCTTTAAAAACCATTCCAATAAGTTAGAATACACTTTGCACAAATTGGACGTTCACAGGCAACTAAGATTTTACTTACATAGGACAAAAGAGTACAGAAAGTCAGACCAACTATTTGTCTCATATGCTGACCAAAGGAAAGGACAGGCAGTAAAAAGAAGTTATGTCCTTACCATAACGTTCCATGTGGAGTGTTCATCTACTTTTATTATTACACATGGGTGGGCCGATCCCTCGGCTCCGTGCCGACGTGACTAAGCTCTGCATCGAGAAGAAGCTCGAGGACATCTAATACCCACAATCCCCCTCTGCCTTTACCTCAGATCTAGTTTGCAAGCAAACCAGACATAAAGCACGCACACATGCCAAACTATATACATAAGTACATATATACAAACATACCAAGGGTATGATAGTAACACTAATACTGCAACAGCAGAAGGAGAATACCCAGACCAGGCACCAAGAATTTCTTCTAAGGGGGGGGAAGGGGTGGAGTGTAATAACCCAAGCGAGATGAACACTCGGACATAACTTCTTTATGTGAGAGTGTTCAATCTATCCATGATCCTGAGGAACTCAAGGGAAGCGTTCTTGAGCACAGTGGAACCATAGAAACCCTGTCCACTTTGTAATGAGTTATAAATGTATGGTTTAGCCCAAGTAGCAGCTGCTGAAAATAGTGTCTAGTAGTGGGAAGCTGCGTGAGCCAAAGATGTAGAAACTGATCTGGTGGAATGTCCTTTGGGTTTTGTTGATAATGTTTGATCAGAGGCTTCATAAACATATGTGATACAGTCAGTTAGCCATTTAGAAAGAGTTCGTTGCTACAAATAGTTGATCAGATTTCCTGTGATCTTTGTTCTATCCAAATAAAATCTGAGTTGTCTATGGACGTCCAGTTTGTGCAACATATACTCCAATTTATTAGAGTGGTTCTTAAAGAAGGTGGGTAGTTCAATGGACTGATTAATATTACTAGAAGAACAAACTTTGGGAAGAAAGGATGGATTCTCTGTCAGAATGAAATATTAAATAAGGATGTTTGACAGAAAGGGCCTGAAGCTCAGACACTGCCTAGCAGATGTAATGGCCACTAGAAATAAAGTTTTCCATGACAAAAATTTCAATGTGCAACTTGAGGCTGGTTCAAAGGGTGGCAACATCAATTTAGAGAGCAACAGGTTTAAATTCCACGGTGATGTCGGACTTCTGACTGGTGGTCTGATATGAAAAGAACCTTTTAAAAAGGCTTTAGACAGTCTGTGAGCCATAATAAGCACCACATTCCTCTACATGATAGTTAGAAATGGCAGCTAACTGTACTCTTAAAGTAGCGGGAAGCTCCTTCATGAAATAGTTCAGTCAAGAACTCTAAAACCTTGTTTAGGAGCTCTAACAGGGTCCAAATGATGTGACTCCCGTAAAAGACAAAGCTTCCACTTACTGGTGTAAGTCTTAGTAGTGGAAACTTTATGAGAAGCTACTAAAATATCTTGAACCCCCGATGTAAGTGGAACCGACCTGGCTAGAAAGCCAAGCTGCTAGATGGAGAGATTCTAGAGATGGGTGAGGAACTCCTGAGTCAGTAGATCTGGCTCTGGGTCCAGCATCCAAGGTCAATGAGAATAATAGTCCTCTGAAGGTTGTTGGCTTTCTGTAGAAACTTTGCAATCAGGGAAATGAAGGAAAAGCATACAGGAGACCGGGACTTCCCTGGAGGTAATAGGGCAAAGTAGCTCCTGCATTTGGCGTTCATTGGAGACACAAACAGATCGCAGGTAGGCTGGCCCCATAGAAAATATCCTTCTCAAGAACTGACTGTTTGAGGGACCACTCATGAGGCAATAGTATTGTTCTGCTCAGCCTGTCGGCTATGACGTTGGATGACCCCGGATGTGCTTGCGATCAGAAAGCAACCGTGGACTCTGCCCATTGCCAAATTGCATAGTTGGTAAGACCTGGTTCCCCTTGCTTGTTTATGTACCAGACTACGGACATGTTGTCTGTCTGAACTGCAATGGTCCCTGGAGGAAGGAGGGGAGCAAAGTGTTGCAATGCCAAAAACACTGCCCTCAATTCCAGAACATTGATGTGCAGATTGTACTCCAGATTGGTCCATTCGCCTTGGACTGTCTGTCCCTGAAAGATGCCCCCCCACCCTATCAGGGAAGCGTCTGTGGTTATCGTCGCTGACGGTGCGGGTAGCACAAATGGTCTTCCGCTGGATAGGTTGCAAGTCTGTAACCACCACATTAGGTGTGATTTGCATGTTTTCGTTATCAAAATTTCGTGAGTCAGTGGAAGTTGTCGGAATGACCATTGTGCAAACAGAAGCCATTGTAGCACTCTCATGTGCAGTCTTCCCAATGGTATCGCAATGAGAGAAGCTGCCATGAGACCCAAAACTTTCAGAACAATTTTTGCCGGTGACTTTCTGGACGACAGTAGAAGGGAAATGTTGAATTGAAGTGCTACTATTCTTTCTGTAGGAAGTTTTAGAACTAAATGACGCATATCTAATTCCGCTCCTATGAATAAGATATGCTGTGATGGCTGTAGCAACGATTTTAAATTTACTGAAATGCCAAGGTGTGTACAAAGTTGTAGGGTGTAATCCCTGGCTTGTATCAGTTGACGCCTGGTGGTGGCAGACAGGAGCCAGTCGTCCAGATACGGAAACACCTGGAATCCTAGGCGCCTCAGATGAGACGCTACCACTGCCATGCATTTGGTGAAGACCCTGGGGGCTGTAGTCAGACCAAAGGGCAGGGCTCGAAACTGATAGTGACTGGCTCCCAGCCGAATGATCCCTGGACGCCCTGGCCATTTTGATGTGGTAGTATGCGTCCTTCAGATCTATCGAGCACATCCAGTCGTCCTTCCGTAAGAATGGAAGGATCGATTGAAGCGTGACCATTGAACTTTTCCTTCTTGACAAAGGTGTTGAGATGGCTTAGGTCCAGAATCGGCCTCCAGTCCCCTGTTTTCTTTGGAACTAAAAAGAACCTTGAGTAAGTTCGAATCCTATTTGGTCCGCTGGGACTGGTTGGATGACTCTTTTTCTTAGCAGCTTTGAAATTTCTGTAGCTGCTGGGTCAGATGGGGTGGTACATCTGGGAGTTTTCTCTTTGGAATGGGTGTGGATAGAAATGGGATTTTGTAACCTCTGGTAACAATGCCTTTTACCCAATTGTCTGAAGAGAGGTTTTGCCAGGCCTGAGGGTATAAAGCTAGCCCCCGACTGCCTCCAGAGCAGGACAGTCGGGCCTCCTCTCAGGAGTGCTGAAAAGGTTTGCCAGGGAGGTTATCCCTGTCACCTTGGTTTTGCGGACCCCTCTGCCGCCAGGCGTCTTCCACCTCTGCCCCTCTGCCTCTAGAGGGGCATCACCCTGTGTGTTTGGGAAAGATCCTTGGGGTTTAAACCACATTTTCCCACCACGTTGCCCTTTGGGCGGTCTGGAAGGGTGGAAAACGGACTCCGACAGCAGACAGAGTCTTTCCCTCCTGTTCACACCGGTAAGGGTCTCCTTTACTTTAGGGCCAAAAGTGTGGCTCCGTCAAATGGGGCATTAGTAAAGGAAGACTTGAAGGCTTCCAGAATCGAACATAAGCGCATCCAGGATTGCCTACGAAGAGCAATCGCTGAAGCCGCTGCCCTACTCGATCCTTCGGCTGCATAGGATATCAGCCTCATGGACGAGTTTACAATGGACGTAAGGGTGTTGAGATGCGCTGTAACTTTCTCTGAAACAGCAGCATCTGTAGTACCCTGGAGGGTATCTCCCAACTCTTTGACTAGATCCCTCTGTAAGCGTGTAAAATGAGTCAAATAGTTCAGGCATAGAAAGCCGCTGAACTGAAAATCTGTCCATGGTCCTAGAATCTTTGTTAGGCGGATGGACAGATGAGGAAGACTCCGACATCTCCGCTGCCACCACCATGGCGTCTACTGGAACTCCTTTGGTGAGGTAAGCCTTGTCCTGTGGTGCCGTAATGTACTTATTTGGCTTCCTAGGGACTGGTTCCACCGTGTCAGGTGTCTCAGCAATCAATTCCATTAACTCATCAAAGGCGGAGTGACCCAGGAGGAGGAAGGGCGAGCACCAAATGCCTTCAGCAAAACTGACTCATCCTCAGAAGGAGGGCTTGCCAGTCACCTCTCTGTTTTAGGATCTCCAAGATGTCAGAAAAGAGACATCCTCTGAAGGTGACTTAGGGGACCCTTCTGACTCATCTAAGTCAGTATCAGATGTCAAGGATTCTTGTGGAGAATCCAAGTGTCTCCTCTTACACAGTCTTTTCCTAGGGACTTCTTCGTGGGGAGCATCCGAAGAAGCCTCCGAGGAAGAGGCACCCTCCAGGGGTGGCTGAGACACTGGTGCCCGTGGCCGTGGGTGCAGAGGAGGATAACGGTCCTTTGTGGGGAGGAGAAGCTGTACCTGCTGATGTGGTTGTCTGGGTAGACAACACCTTCCTCATGAGGTCGAAGGCCCCGGTATCTCCGGTTCGAAGAAATGGGAAGAATCCCGAAACAGGAACGTCGATCCGCGAGGCCCGAAGGCGTCGAAACATCGGTCCGACTCTCGGTCCCGGAACCAAGGACGGATAGACTCCAGTACCGGATCGGATGGAGTCGAGGTGATGCCGACCGAGAAAACGGTTCTGGCACCGAGGGCTCCACAATCATCAGTTCAGCTTCTTCAAGACTGGACAGGTCTCGGAGGAGGAACAGATGGAGATAGTGGCAGGCCTTCAAGTCACAACATCAACTGAGAGGAGACCGAGATAAGCTTGGATAGGGCCATATGCTCCATCAATTTCTGCACCACACGGTCCACATCGGTGTCGGAAAGGGGCCTGGAAGAACGAGTCGAAGGGATCGAAGGCCGACCTCAACAGAGTCGGTGGAGGGAGCTCCATCACCGGTTCCAAGACTCGAGGCTCGAAACTGCCAACAGTTGAACACGTCTGTGGAACCGGTGATCTAACTATACCGAAGAGCTCGGAGCCGATGACTTGGGCTCCGAGGACTTGGATGCCTGGTCTGAAGCATCCAGAGCCTCCTGGAAAGAGGGTTTCAACAATCCTCTATCCATCAGTTTCCTGCGCCTATCTGTCATGACCCTCCCACTAAAAGAGTGACAAATAGAACAGTCCTCTTGTAAGTGGAGAGGGCCAAGACAGTAGACACAGGAACTGTGGTTGTCTGTGACCGACATCTTTTGGCCACACTGACAGCGATTGAAGCCAGATTTCATTTTCTCAGACATAATGAAAAGAGAAAGAAAACAGTCAAGTCCAGTAACAGTCAATCCAGGTAACAAAAAGTCAAATCCGGTATTTTGTAAGTCCGATTGTCAATCCAAGTAGGGGTGGTAGGCGAAAAACTCTATACCAGTTAGTTAAACTAAGTTAAACTAATTTAATGGTACCGAGAATTCTGCTCTACTCACACACCGTACACTAACTTTCAATAACTATAGATCTTAAAGAAGTTCTTTTGAAAATTTAACCAAAAAGTTAAAATCTTATCTGAAAAAGCCTCGAGCTAGCCTCCAGCGATGCGTATGCAGCAGCGGCAAACTAGATCTGAGGTAAAGGCAGAGGGGGATTGTGGGTATTAGATGTCCTCGAGCTTCTTCTCGATGCAGAGCTTAACCCATGTGTAAGAACAAAGGCGAGATTGAACACTCTCACATCGAAGGTTACCTTATCCAAATGGCTCTCAGATTGCATAAATTTTGTATATGGTGAATCGAAACAGCAACTCCCTTTCAAACCCAGAGATCATTCTACAAGGGCGATCGCTGCCTCTTCAGCCCATACCGTTCGTTTGCCTTTAGATAGCATTTGTGCAGCGGCAACTTGGGCAAGACCACATACTTTTATCGCCCACTATAAACTAGACAAAAGCTCCAGGGACAGGGCGACGTTTGGTTCCACTGTACTCAGGAATGTTCTCCCTTGATCCACCCAGGAAAAAAGAGCTAGGGACGCTACCCGTGTGTAAGAACAAACGGCGAGATTGAACAATTTCACATTAAGAAGTTATGTCTTACCATAACGTTCCATGTGAATTGTTCATCTCGCCTTTCTTCTTACATTCCCCCCCCTCCATCCCCCGTCCTGCAGTCTGGGAGAACGGTTTCAACTGAATTCCTTTTCAGCCTTTTCTAGATATGGTTAGCATATTATTGTACATTAGTAATGGCATCTTTTCTCCTCTATTTGAGAGTAGGGTTCCAGACACTGTGTAGTATCTGTTTATAAGTGTTCTAGACACAGTTCTAAAAGGGATTCTTCTGGTATAGCAAACTAGATCTGAGGGTTAGCACCTGAGGATCATGGGATATTACTGTGCCTCGAGCTTTCTCGAAGATGCGGAGCTAGTGATGTGGCCGACTCTGAGCCGAGGATCAGCTCCGAACCCGTGTGTAAGAACAATGGCGAGATGAACAATTCACATGGAATGTTATGGTAAGAACATAACTTCTTATTATTGTGTATTTAAAGCTGGAGCATGCATAATGCTTGTCTATTGCCATGCTAGTCTCTATATTTTCAGTAAATACACGCGCACGCATGCACACACACACACACACACACACACACACACACACACACACACACACACACACACACACACATGTGTTTATTATATCAATATTGCATGTAGTTTTATATATCTGTGCCTCTGGGCCATCTCGCTGGAACAGATAGTAGGGGTTCAACTGCATTACTGATGTTTTAGTTTAGCTGAAAGCCAAGATAACAGAGAAGGCATAATGATAAAATCTAAGTATTCCTCTGGATACTCTCTTAGGATATGTCCAGTACATGACTCAGCCCCTGGCAGCTACTAGCAGCAAGCTGACAGGCTCTCTAACTGTGTAGCAAGGCCTTCAATTGTCTCTGATTTCCAGAACATTTCGAATTTTGCATCATATTTGGCTCTGTCTCTTGTACATTTTTTTTTTATTTTCTGGTAATTCAGTGAGTATCAATGAGGATTACTATTAGTCGTTAATGAAAGACATTAACATTTCATTCTTCATATCTTCACAAAACGCATGTTGATGCAAAGCCTGTTGAGCGTTTAACATTTTAAGTCAATTAGTATAATATTTGATATTGTTCCTGAATTTGAGCCTTTGACAGCTATGTTGCACAGTTTACTATCAATATTGCGAAAGGCTAAATAATTTCCATTCGCAATATCAAAATAAACCATCGAAAACAGAATCTCGCCGACATCACAATGTTGACCCAAAAGATTGACACATATAAGCTGACATTGTCATCGAAAACATCACGTAATACCCGTACAGGAGCTGATGTAAATCAAACTCCTATACGACATATCACGTTTTTTGCAGGGGGGCAAGCCCCCTTGCATCCCCCTTGTGTGGGATGCACCCCCACACCCTCTGTTAATAATATAGTACAACTCCCAGATTGCACTACAGTGGGGATATGGATGAATTTCCAGTCCCCACTGTACTGTGATTTCCGTACAGTTTGTCGAGCACACTAAGGCGAATGCACTACTGCATTCGTATAAGTGTATTCAACTATCCCATACACTTTACATTCTGTGAACGACAATCTGATTTTCAGGAGCAAATGTGCCGACAGGTTGTCATTTACAGTATTGATAGTAAATCATGATGCACACCTATGTAATATTTACTACAATTCTGGAAGAGATGTGAAATTCTAGCATTCAAAGTATGATAGACTATTGACTCAGCCCACTTATCTTACCTCACTGCCTGGCATAAAATGAAGATAAGAAATATCATAATTTGTGTCAAAATGTCCCTGGTAGAATACTACTGAAACAGCTGGATTAAAGAAAGCAATGCACTAAGACCAGTACAACAAGCTGTAGGGTTGTATAAAAGCAGGTTTGGAATCAGGTCTTTTAACTGTGACCATGGATTTTGTATCCTTAAGTGCATGGTTTGTTGGGAGCATAATATATTACTTGGGACAACAGTAACTATGAACAAGTCTGTCATAGCCAGGAGACAAACGTCAATTTCTGTGTCTTCCATTTGTACACTGTGAGCTTTCCACAGCACTCCTGTGAAGTCCACATAAAAAGTATACCTATTTGGTAAGACTCACCAAGAGAAATATTTTTTTCATTGCTGAACACTAATTAATATTATTATTATTATTATTATTATTATTACGGCCTGAAAAAGTAAAAGCAACACTTTTTCACTTCAGGAAATGTTCTTCTAAGAATGGACAACCAATTTGTATGTCAGATGGTAAGATGAGGCAGTACGGAATTAATGTGAAGTATTCATTAACAAATATAGTTATACAGAGGTAAAAGCAACAGACATGCAGTTGTAGTATACAATTATATATATCAGACATGCAAGTATGTCACACTTAGCAAAAAGACTAATGCATATGTGATAATACAGCCTCTTAGCTGTTCAACATTTAACAGCCCTTGGTAAACACAGGTAATCAGATTAAGGTTGGTACTTTACAAAATGCAAAAAGAGAAGGTCGGGGCAGTAACCAGCAAGCATCCCACACAAAGCAGTAGTGAAAAACACCTACCATTCCAACCCCAGACCAGCAATATGATTGAGCAGACAATATATTTATGTTAATAGGTAACTGCTTATAGAAGAACCATCCTGTGCTACATAAAGCATATTATATTCAGTTGTACAAAAATATGTGACAAATTGTTTTACTTAATCTGGGGAGTTTAAATGTTTTACTTCAGCAAGTGAAGTGGTGAGACCTATTTCATAACTCATACTTTGACAAACAACATGGATATTATATACTACCTGTATATATTTACTGTTTACTAATTTATGTTTGTCGACACTGATCCAAATGGACCCTTTTCATAAACAACTTGGATATTTAGCAAACTACTGCTAAAGATACAAAATGGCAAAAGTGCAGCTGCTCAGAGTATTGTAACAGACAGCATCACATTACTTATCAAGAAAAGTGAATGTAGAAAAAGTACAAGAATATCTTAATACAATATTACAACAAACAGCAGCAACAGTTATCAAAGGTATAAGAGAAAAGCAATCATCTGATTAGACAGAAAAGAAACAAATATCATTGTATACATTATGTATATAGATGATATACAAATAAATAATGCAAACATACAGTATGCAAGAACTCTAGATTCATTAACAAAAGACATCACCTGTGGGCAATAAAATTACATTGTGAAGTATACACATAAAATATACCTCCTCAATCTGTATACATTTTTATCCATCTACAATCGTTATTTATGCATAAAAGGTGTCTCATGAATAAATGTATCCGAAACTATCCTTGGTGCATATGATTTACCACTAATCACCCAGTAACATAAGCAAGACATTATAAAGACAGTTTTTAGAAATTAAACATAATTTCTCTACAGTGCTCATTCTGCCGAGGACTTTGTTGAATGATGTGAATCACAAAAAGTACCTTACCCCAAAACAAAGGTGGTTCATCCTCCAAAATGTACTCTTTGCAGATGTTCTAAACTAAATGTAGCTGAGCTGCTCTGCAGCTTCTGCACTGAAGACAAATCTGATATCCAAAGGGATCAGAGGTGCTGGTAAGGTTAGAACTGCCCAACACTGTGCACTTCTGCAACCAGCTGCATGACTCCTCACATGCTAAGGGGGAAGGGCAAGGCAGACTGATTTCCTTAGTGTGTGTACTTAAATTAAATAAATAAAATACAGTATATCTGATAACACACACACATACACACATATGTATGTGTGTGTATGTATATATATATATATATATATATATATATATATATATATATATATACACATATACACATACATACATATATATATATATATATATATATATATATATATATATATATTCATAACATTTTATTTTTAAGTACTATAAGAAAGAAAACAGCAAAAAAGCTCAAACCTAAGAAAGTCACTTTTCTGTGTATAGGGTCCTGATGTATGAATGCTGCCTGCATTTCTTGTTAATACTATCTCTCCCTATGCATATATTCAAAATGTTTTATTTTAAGTAATAAAAGAAAGAAAAGAGTAACTAGCTCAAACCTAACAAAGTTGCATTTCTGAGTGGTGTTGTGTGTAAATATATGCATGTCTCCTTGTATATCATGTTACAGCTCTGAAGCATCATTTCTGATCAGATGTTTGAAGAATACTGAGCAAGTAGCTATGCAACTTTCAGTCCTTCTAAAGCAAAATATAATTAAGAATAAATGAATTAAATGCTGGCAACAGCTGGTCAGCCTGCTAAATCTTCAAAATAAGTGTGCAACAGCAAAGACGTGACTGAGTGGTAACTTTTATGAACAAGTTAGAATAATATCCACAGAAGCTATAGTATAAAACATGGAGGCAGAAAGTGTCGAATTGCACAGTATAAGTTAACTGATACACCATTTACAATACTTTGGCTGGTAATGAGGACAGGCTCTTTACCTGATGTCCAGATCCCATTTTAGAACACAATAGAGATGTAAATATTTAATGACAAAATGCTACTAATGATCAGTGCGTGTATGTTGGCCATTCAGCTTTTGCAAGCCTATGAAGCAGAACCACTGCAGCCTCTACACACCTGTTTCCTCTGGCATTTGTTATCATGATACGTTGATGGAGAAATTGGCATGAACTTTACACGATAGGAAATTACAGTTGTTTCCTGGGCATCTTTAACTTAAGCAGCATATCAGGAAATTATTTACTAATTTTACAAAGCATTTTGAATATAAACAAAGTCTTTATTAGTTTATTTATATTTTTCTAACAGAGTAAGACATCCACTAAGCCACAACTCTTTTGCATTGATGAACTGCACTAAAACAGGACACAAAGTGAAACAGATATTGTAAAGGCCAGAGCAGAACAAAACTTAACAGTCAGAAATATGGCTTCAGTAATATGTAGTACACAAGTTTAATGCCAATGCTTTAACAATGACTGGAGTTTGTTAAAAGCATAAAGCTAATACATTTGAAGTTGTCAGTAGACAGTATGCAAGTATAATACATAAAAGTAACTTACTATTTTGGCTTCTACATTATTTTATACATCCTCTAGATGCAACCTGTACATTACAGAGATTTCTCATTTTTAAATTTTATGTAGCTGGCTGGTGGCTCACAGCAGTTTTAGGCTGAGATTCCCTTTTTACTTAACATTTAAAACACTTTCTTATAGGGGACCTGACAGTCCTTGAAATAAACACTAAGGGTCTGGTGGGTACCCCACATTGGGGTGGGGAGGAAAACATATTCTGGGTAGCTTGGGAGAGTTTCCAGTGTTTCCAATTCACCACATTTAATGTTTTACAGAGTTTTCTTTGTTTAAAAAAGAAACAAAGCCAGACTAGGTGAACTTCAGTGCCTCAGAAATAGATTTGATATTGAGTGACTGTGCATGCTCAGTTTAAAGTACAGTTGTGTAAGTTATACTTACCATAGCTATACTTATTCACATTCCTCCCTGCTGTAATAGCCTTTTGACTATACAGGTTGTCTCCCTCCCATACCTACACTCTGACTACTGACTGGCAGGCACCTTGGAGGCAAATCAGAAGTCAGACTGTAGAAAACTTCAGGACTTTCATGCCCAAATAGAGAGAATGACCTTACTCAGCCTGAACCTCTAAAAGGTATAACAGTATCCCAACAACAAACTATATACAGAAGTAGAAGGGCAGCAGGTGAGTATGGCTACCTCAGCAGTGAGGAATTCAAACATCTACTGTTATGGTAAGCGCAACTTAAACAACTGTACTAACTTCATCATTCTCACTGCTGCAGTAGCCTTTTGGCTATATGGGTTGATTATCAAATCCTATCCAATTTGGGAGGAGAAAGGATGTGGATCCAGGAGTCCCTGGACAATGGTCTTAGCCAGTCCTGAACCTGGAAGAGGAATCCAGTTTGAAATGCTTTGTAAAAGTATGTACAGAGAACCATGTTGCTGCCTCTAGAATGCTTCTAGAGTCCATTCCTTTCCAGTATGCTATTGTAGAAACTAAGGCTCTAGTAGACTGTGCCTAGAATAGATTTACCATGGAGGGTGAAAGAAAAGGCAATAGCTGAGGACAACCATTTGAAAATAGTCTGTTTTGACATTGGTTGTCCTTTCTTTGTCCTAGCATAAGAAATAAACAGCTGATATCCTTTTCTAAATGACTTAATTCTGTCAAAATAGTACTTGAGCTGCCCATGCATGTCCAGAATATGTATAATCCTTTCTCCCTGGTTCTGACTGTCTGGGTAGAACATTGAGAGACTGATGGCTTGATTCCAAGTAAACTCTGAAACGCCTTTGGGCAAAAATTAGGGATTTTTTTCTTAGTGTGACCCTGTCTGTTCGGAAGACCACATAGGGTTCACCACCATGACAGCTTGAAAATCAGATACTATTCTTGCAGACATCAGAGCAATAAGGTTTATTAACTTTCATCAATGAACCATAAGTCCTCCTGATGATCTGGTTCACAGACAGACATAGTTAACTTTTCTAGTACAAACTTAAGATCCCAGGAAAGGGACCTAAGATGCAAAACTCCCTTGAGAAGCTGTTTTATCAAAACAGTGAATAAAGGGGTATCCATGGACAGATATGCTGAAATGACAGCAAGATGTACATTGACAGAGGAATAAGAAAGGCCCAAGAAAAGTAACTCATACAAATATTTCAAAACAAGCCCTGATGGGACCCTGGTCATTAGCTAGGCACCTACAAGAAAATATTTTTCTACTTGCCAATGTAAGATTTTCATAGTAGCAAACTTTTTTAGTACCTGCTGCACATCCTTATGGAAGAGGTGCCTAACAGGTATCAAAACTGAATCATTCAGACAGTTGTTTAAAGTTAATTAACATAAACCACTGTGTAAAAATGAAAAAGGACACATCGCTGTAACCTTTTAATAGAAATTTAATACAGATTAAGCGCTTTTGACCCAAAGATAGGTCTTCTTCAGAATAAAATCATGATCTATTATTCTCATTTAATATCTAATACACCAAATGCAAACCAATAAAATCACATTTTCAGTATGCTTAATAGAATTAATTAACCTAGCAAGTAATTTTAAAATAACAAGTCACAATATGAAAAAACAAAGTCCACATGTAAAAATCCCTAAAAAAGCTTCCTTAAAGTGCAGATAATCAATAAACTTTTTACTTGCATTTGTCACAATTTTCTCTGGAGTACAACTGTAATTCACATTACTGTTCAAATGTGGTGTGTTGTAAGCATTCAGTTCTAAATGCAATTTAAACTCTATAAAATCCAATTCAACATCTCTGTCACTATTAAAATCACTACTGACATGGTCAATAACACATATGCCGTGGTGGTATGGCGGTAGCGTTGTTACCTCACAGCAAGAGGTTCTCCCGTTCGATTCTCGGCTGGGCTTCGGAGTGCTTCTGTGTGGAGTCTGCATGTCTTCTCTGCGGTTGGATAGCGTTCGAAAGACATGTGTGCATAAATGGGCGTGCCTTAGTTGAAGGTTGAGCGTCGAGCTAGCACCTCGGCGTTTCGTAAAAATCTACTGCCAATCATTAACGGACCAGAGTTGTGCTGTGGTGACCCCCTTACCGGGAAAAGCCGAAAGACAAACAACAACAACTGACATAGTCAATAACACAGAAGTAAAATCTCTTAAAATTATTGCATATAACCGCATGCTTAGCTAATGCATTATCTAAATTTTTTACTTTTAATTGCATGGGAATCCTCATACACCCTTTTTTAATGGCCTGTTTGTTTTTCCTGTATAAAATGCTTAGCATGAGAAACACTTACCCAAATAGCCCACAAAAGAAGAATCACAAGTTAAATGTCCTGGTACTGGATGTATTTTACTATCACCAAAAACTTTGAAGAAAGGTCCTTCTGCAATGTATCTACGCATGGAATAACAATGACATTTAAAGGTGCCTCCTTTTTTGTTTTTAAATTTATAACTGAAAATTTCCAACAAATTCTCAAAGTTTTTGGCTTTTTTGTTAATAAAACATGGAGTGTCACCCACTATTCTTTCATTGTCACCATTCCCTGTTAAAATCCTCCAGTTGTTCTTAACTATATTTTTAATTGCAACACTGTATAAGGAATAAACTAGAAGCATTGAAAGGGAAATTCCCTTCCTGTACTGATAGCCTCCTTTTCATCTTGTTGTTCCAAAACTTTTTAACTAATGATGTTGTTAGCAACAACCACTGGATATCACCTTCGGGTGAACCTATTATGTAACTCTTTAGTTAACTTGTCTAATGAAACAAAGATATATTGCCACCGCTTTCCAAAGTGTCCTCGGGCAAAGCTGAACTAAGTAGTAATTCCAAGTAGAAAACCACAGGACACACCACGAGAAGTGAGGGTTTCTTCTTTTAATTCAAGACAGCATAAAACAAAATAAAAACAGAAGGATAAGCGCTTTTGCGTGCTGGAACGCACGCTTCTTCAGATCACTTTAAACAGTAGATACATTCAAGTTCAAATAGTAAACTTCTGTTTTTATTTTGTTTTATGCTGTCTTGAATTAAAAGAAGAAACCCTCACTTCTCGTGGTGTGTCCTGTGGTTTTCTACTTGGAATTACTAACTTGTCTAATGCATCTATATCAGTGGTCAAATGCTTCAATCTGACTAACTGACCATTAATAATATTGTGCTTGATATAAGTTGGGTGCATACTGGAATAATGTAATAAAGCATTGCTAGCCACGGCTTTGTAATCAATGGTAGACCCCAATCTTCTCTTGACTACATCCTTCTTAACTTCCACATCTAAAAAACAAATACTAGAGTAACTGTAATGATATAAACATTTAAAAAAATCAACACTGCTGTTCATATCATTCAAAAAACTTTCCAACTCAGTAGTTTCCCCTTTTCACACAAAAAACAAATCATCAATAAAACAATAATATAAATCAACTTTCATCTTTCCTTTTAACTTAGAAAAAATTTAGGTTTCCCAAAATGCCATAACCAAACATAACTGAACAATGGGCCTTACAGGCCCATTGTTTCTGCCCCTGCATCTAAATTAGAAGCTGTTTCTAAATTTATAGACAGGGCATTGTTTAAGTTAGTGCTCAATACACCCTCATTTAGTAAAGACTCTACTGATTTCTTTAACAGGGTCCAAAATAAAGAGGTAGGTGAGAATGATCTACTGGTTACAGTTGATGTTAAATTCCTGTACACCTCCATCCCACATGACATGGGATTGGAATGGGTGGGACACATGTTAAAGAAGAGCAAAGAATACGTGTAGGGGAGAGCAATTCTTAATTGAAAGTATAGAACAAGTATTAACCAAAACTATTTTTGAGGGTCAATACTATCTTCCAAAGAGAGGAGTGGCCGTGGGAGCCCGAATGGCTCCCAATTATGCTAATTTAGTTATGGCATTTTGAGAAACCTCCATTTTTTCTAAGTTAAAAGGAAAGACAAAAGTTGATTTATATTATCATTTTACTGATGATTTATTTTTTGTGTGGAAAGGTAAAGCTACTAAGATGGAAAGTTTTTTTGAATGATATGAAAAACAGTGGGGTTTTTTTTTTCAATTTTTGTCTCATTACAGTTACTCCAGAATTTGTTTTTTAGATCTGGAAGTTAAGAAGGATGTAGTCAAGAGAAGATTGGGCTCTACCATTAGTTACAAAAATGTGGCTAGCAATGGTATATTACATTATTCCAGCAACCACCCAACTTATATCACGCACAATATTATTAAGGGCCAGTTAGATTGAAAAGTTTGACCACTGATATAGAGAGGCATTAGACAAGTTAACTAAAGAGTTACATGATAGGTTCCTCTGAAGGGGATATCCAGTGGTTGTTGCTAATAATATCATTAGTCAAAAAGCTTTGAAACAACAAGAGGAAAAGGAGGCGAGCAATACAGGAAGGGAATGGTCCCTTTCAATGCTCTTAGTTTTTTCCTTAGACAGTGTTGCGATTAAAATATAGTTAAGAACAAATGGAGCACTTTAACAGGGAATGATTACATTGAAAGAGCAGTGGGTGACGCTCCATATTTTATTAATGAAAAAGCCCAAAACTTCAAGAATTTGTTGGAAACCAGTTATAAATTTACAAACAAAAAAGGAGGCACCTTTAAATGTCAGTGTTCCCCATGCAACACATTTTATATAGGAAAAACAAACAGACCATTAAATTAGAGGGTGTATGAGCATTCCCATGCAATAAAGGTCAACAATTTAGATAATGCATTAGCTAAGCATGCAGTTCCATGCAATAATTTGAAGAAATTTTATTTTTGTGTTATTAACCATATCAGTAGGGATTTTAATGGTGACACAGATGCTGAATTGCATTTTAGAGAGTTTAAATGGCAGTTATATTTGAATGCTTACAACACACCAGGTATGTACAGTAATGTGAATTACAAAGTTGTACTCCAGAGAAAATTATATTATGACAAATGCAAGTAAAAAGTTTATCAGTTATCTGCACATTAAGGAAGTTTTTTATGAATTTTTATACATGGACTTTGCATTTTCATCTTGTGATTTGTCATTTTAAATTTACTTGTTAGGTTAATTAATTCTGTTAAGCAAATTGGAGATGTGATTTTATTGGTTTGCATTTGGAGTGTTAGATATTTAATGAGAATGACAGATCATGATATTTTTTTGGAAGAAGGCCTTTGTGTTGAAAGCACTTAATCTGTATTAAATTTGTATTAAAAGGTTGCAGTGACATGTCCTCTTTCATTTTTACACAGTGGTTTATGTTTATTGGTTTTATTTTTTTACCACCATGGCAGAAGCTTTAGAGTTTGTTGCTTTTTATTTAGTTATCTAAAGTTGTTTGAGATTGGGAGTATCAAGTTCCCATTATCTTGTGTAACTAGGTCCACTCTATGAGGAAGCTTACGGCAATTGCTCTTGGCCAATTCCTTATGAATGGAGGAAGTACAGTTGTGTAAGCTGCACTTATCCATAACAGCAGATGTTTGAATCCTTCACTGCCACAGTAACCTATGGGATGTATCCTACTAAGGATACAACAACCAGCCTGCTTCCAAAAGCTTTCATCCCCATCCCCCACCCTCACATACTGTAATTCTTGTTGCTTTTAGGCTAAGTCTTTTTTTGGAGGGAGCTATATAAACATACAGAGTGACTAAACATCTTCAGGACTTTCATGGCCCTAACCGAAAAAGGGAAACATCCTGAATGAATGAAGATATAACAAAAATCTAACAGTGTACCACACAAGAACTGTATACAAGAAGGGGAGATGGTGATAGGATGGTACCGCAGCAGTGAAGAACTCAAACATCTATGGCTATGAATAAGTGCACCTTACACATCATTCTTATCACTGCAGTGGACTATTGTAGACTACCATAGCTTCTACAACCTGAGAGGAGGAGGAAGGATAAGGGTCCAAAAGCCCCTGCAGAATGGTCCTAGGAAACCCTAATCTAGACTTGGAAAAGAAATCCAGTTTGTAGTGCTTTGTGGATGGAGGATCAAGTTGCTTCTATAAAAAGCTTATATAGTCCACCCCTTTCTAGTATACCATCATAGAAGATAAAGGTCTAGTGGAATGTGCCTTAACACTGTCAGGAATGGATTTTCCTTGGTAAACAAAACACAACAGCATTAGAAAACCACCTGGAATTAGTATTTTTCAGCATGAGCTGATCTCTCTTTTTATGGCTTGAGCTTTCTAAGTCCCAAAACAGGAAATAAACAGCTGGTTAGATTTCCTAAAGGACTTAGTTCTATTAAGATAATACCATTGTTGCCTGAGCACATTCAGAGTTTGAAGACTCTTTTCTCCCTTGCTTTCTGGATCTGAGTAGAAAACACGGAGACTGATGGACTGATTCATCATCTTCATCATAAACTCTGAAACAACACTGACCATGAAAGTGGAGTTTACGGTAAGAGTGACCCTGTCAATATGAAAAAACAGGTAGGGTTCTCCCATCATGAGAGCTTGCAACTCAGGTTCTCTTCTTACAGATATCAGAGAATCAGAAGAACAGTTTTCCATGTAATGAATCGTAAATCAGCCTAACTGTCAGGTTCAAAGGGTGATGATGTTGGTCTTTCCAGCACAAAACTGAGATCTCAAGGAGAAGGAACCTGTTTATGAGATGGTCTTAGAAGTCCTACTCCTTTCAAGAAACTGTTTGACAATAAACAGAGAAGAAATAGGTGAATCCATAGGCAGATATGCTAAAATGGCCACAAGATGTAACCTTATAGAAGAATAAAGAGACCAGAGGGCAGTAACTCACACAAATATTTAAATACCAGTGGTAAAAAATCCCTGATAAAGAAATCCAAAACAATAAAACAAACTCCAATAACAAAATAACAAAACTGGAACCAAAGACCAGAGAATCAGAAAAATAAAATAAATCCTTTATTCCAAAAAGACAAGCACTTTTATCTCAAAATATTTGAATGAGACTTCATCAGATCTAAAATATTCTTAATCAAACACTAAATATATAACAGCAGGCAGTCATATGTCACTAATTACTATAGACGTCAATCAAAAGAATTAGAACTAGTATATTCATACATTAAAAATATATGTTTAAGACCACAAATACAATTCTAAAGTCAAAACAAATATATATCAACTATACATATTTTTAAAAAAAAATATGTAAAATTAAAGATTTAAGCTTTAATAAGCAATGAATGGAGGCTAATTCAGTAATACCAGGACAACTCACAGAGTTAAAGTGCAGTATCAAAAACAGTTCATGTTTCTCCAAAAATAAAGTCCAATCCCACCTCTGGTCATTGGCTAGACACCAACTAGAAAATATTTTTCATTTGCAAATCTATAATTTGTTAGTAACAAGCTTTCTTCCCTCCTTCTTTACCTGCGGTACATCATCATGAATTAAGTGCCAAAAATATATCAAAATTCAATAATTCACTACTAAGGTGAAGAGAAGAGGAAGGAAGAAAAGAAGTAACTGTAAGTAAAACATTTTCTGTTCTTAACAGTACTTGTATAAAACTTTTCATGATATAAATTGAATGTTTTATAGTAAAGCATTTTAGTAACTGTTTTATGTGATAAAGATACTATACAAAACAGATTTTTTTTTTCTTTCTTTCTTTCTTCTTTTTAATATTAAGAAATATGGGCAATACAGTGCAAAAACAGAAAAAGGATAGACAAAGACATAGGGGACAGGGTGCAAAAATACATA
Source organism: Protopterus annectens (assembly GCF_019279795.1). Lineage (NCBI taxonomy): Eukaryota > Metazoa > Chordata > Ceratodontiformes > Protopteridae > Protopterus > Protopterus annectens. Next base: position 1,381,776,231 of record NC_056735.1, on the reverse strand, counting down.
CATCATGATACATATAGAGCAGATATGCTTTCTCTTATGTGTGCATAGGTGATTGTCTGAATTAAGATCCTTAGCTTAATGTAATAAGTTTTAAGTGGAAACCAGTAAAAAAGAGCACACTGAATGTAAAGCAAAGTTTACATTTGGCAATAAATGTTTTAGCTTATCTTTAGAAGCCTGCAGCTGAGGGCCACATTTTTTCTTATGTTTCCATGGAGACAAGTTGATTATAGGGCAGTAAAAAGCCAAAGCATTGTTTTTTCAAGGCTAAAAGTTAATGTTTTCTAAAAGCATGCATGCTTTTTCATATGGGAGGGGAATTAAGATAAAAACAACAATTATTATGAGTAGGAACACAGACAGTAGCTTGCAACCTAGCATGGATAACCTCAACTTTAGGTTAGAAAAGGCCTGTGTTGCAGCTGTCTACTTAGGGCAATCGTTCCTGTTGGAGGATTAAAATTCATTACTTGAAAATTAATATTTTTTTGTGCTTACAAAACAGGTTATGGGGATGTTCTTGGAGTGCGTTTGTTTTACTCTTTGTGGGTTTTCATTAAAATAAAAAGTCTTGTAAAATGAGACATGGGTTCAAATAGAGTTAATAATAAAAGCTTTATAAAGGATCAACCTGTCAAACATTAATGGGTGCATGTATCTCAAAAGCTGGAAATAGATATTTAAAAAAGCTGTCATACATAATACTGGGAATGATGGCTTCTTACCATAATGGAGACACTTTCCATACTATCTTTGAATGTGAATAGTCTCACAGTTATAGACAAAAAGGAAAGAATATTTAATTATACTAAAAAATGTAGAGTGCAAATAGCAATGCTACAGGAGGCATATTTTGGAAAGAATAGAGCATGTGAATTTGACAAAGAAAGGATTTCAGGGTGTATTTTCAGTTGAATATCAGGGACAAAGGAAAAGAGGAGTACCTATATTAATTGTGGCAGGAGCTCCATTACTGGTAAAAGAGGGAAAAAAGCTAATAGTGGTAAATTTGTTGTAGTAAGGGACTACTGGTAAGGAATAAGGATTACCTTGACATGTATTCATGTTCAAGGTCAAAGTCAAAGTAAACGTTATTGTCATTTAGAACTACACGTGTAACCTAAATGAAATTTTATGCATCAGCTCAATTCTTGAGATTACAAAGGAAAGTGAAACACAAATAGATGAATAAACATAACTAACAAATAGAATACTACTCCCAATACACGCAAGAAAGAGCAAAGACATTTACCACTCATATATGAAAAGAATCCTCTCCCCTGAGTTAAATTAACTACCCTGTTTAAAGTAATACAAAATACACTACAGATTGAAATACCTAAGTTATGTGTCTAATATTGCACTTGAATGAGTTAAATAATACTGACTATGAATATAATAAATAAACATTGCACGAATAAATAACAATTCTTATTATGTATCCAGACCCCTGGGACTAGTGCCCAAGTTCAGAGAAGAAATTATTACTGAATCTTGTAGTCCTGCAGCGGATGCTGCGATATCTCCTGACAATGCCAGATGCTTAAACAGTCAATGCACAGGATGCATGTTGTCCTGTATTATTTTGGTGGCCTTTTGGATGCTTCTTGCAGAATAAAGATGTTGTATCGATGGAAGACTGGAACCCATTACCTTCTCTGCAAACCTCATCACTTTTTGTAGCACCTTTCTTTCTGTAACTGTGTAGTTTACAAACCACACTGTGAAGTTGCAGGTGAGGATGCTCACTATTGCACCTCTACAGAAGGTGGAAAGAATATGAGGAGGAAGCTTAGCTTTTTTCAGCCTTCTTAAAAAGTGGAGGCATCGGTGCACTTTCTTGACTAGTTGGCTGGTGTTTCCCAACCACAAGAGATCCTATGATATGTGTACACCCAGGAATTTTGTATTCTTAACCCTCTTCACACTCTCACCATTGATTCTGAGCACTGATTAGTTTGTTCTCATTTTCCTGAAGTCAATGATAATCTCTTTAGTCTTGCTGACATTCAGGTCATAGTTGTTCCCCTTGCACTAGCTGATCAGAGATGCCACCTCTTCTCGGTATGCCCTTTCATTTATTCATTTATTATTTATTTATTTGACCTTTGTTTACCAGGGTGGTCTGACTGGGTCTACAGAGCCTGCATTCAGCAGAGGCCCAGGTAGGAAAGCTCCACATACAGAACAAATACAGTATAATCCAATACAATACAAATGACATTAGAAATACTATACACAAATAAGTTGAAAGAAACTTTGCTACAACATTACACATCTAGACAATTCTATAGAGTTAAAATATAGATAGTAATAGTCACTCTCACCATATACATAGTCTTCGTCCTCCTTTGTGATGAGCCCCATGACTGTGGTGTCATCAGCAAACTTGATGATATGGTTGGATTTGTGCTTAGCATAGCAGTCATGAGTCAGGATGGTGAATAATAGTGGGCTGAGAACACAGCCCTGTGGAACCTTGGTGTTAATTATGATGCACTTTGATGTGTTCTTACCTGAACTCTCTCATTCAGGAAGTCCAGGAACCAGTTACAGAGATGTTTACAGATTCCTAAATGTGCCAGTTTTTCTATCAACTGCATTGGTACCACTGTATTAAATGCAGAGCCATGGATCAGTTAGCTCTGTACGCAGACTGTAAAGGGTCAAAATCAGGAGGTAGGCATGATGAATGATACTTTTTGATCAGCCACTCAAAACTTTTCATAACAGTGGATGTCGGAGTGACTCGTCTGTGGTCATTAGGGCTGAAGGGAGTGGTTTTCTTAGGTAGTGGGATGATGTTAGTTTCCTTGTAGCATGACAATACTTTTGCCATGGTAAGAGAGGTGTTAAATATTTCCTTAATCACTGTGCATAGTTGATCAGCACAGCCTTTTAGCACCTTGCCCTGTAGGTTGCCTGGGTCAGCAGCCTTCCTGGGGTTTACTCTTCTTAGCTCTCTTCTTACCTCCTCTTTGTTGAGGCTGAGTACTGCATCTTTGTCATCAGTGGGTAGCTTTTGTGCCAACCTGTTACTTCATTTCACAAATCTACCAAAGAAGATGTGCAAACTTTCCAGGAATTCAATGCTGTCCTCACACTGTACTGATCTGATTGTGTAGTGAGTGATCTCATGCATGCCTTGCCATAGTCTTCCTGCATCCTTCATGCTTTCAAAGTGGCTCTGTACCTTTCTGCCATACTACCTCTTCTCAAATTACCTCTTGCTACACTTAGGGCTCCTTTGTCCTTAACCCTGTAAGCTGTGTTTCTCTCCTTCAGAAGCTCACATACCTTAGGGGTGAGCCATGGCTTCTGGTTAGCTATAATAGTGATAGTCTTGGTATTTACCCCATCAATACAGTTTAAAATGTATGCCATCACTACTTCAGTGTATTCATCAATATTCAGATGCTGATTCACTGTGGCTACTTCCTTGAACATATCCCATTTGGTTCTTTCAAAGCAGTCTTAGAGGGCCTCCATAGCCCCCTCGGGCCATACCCTGATTTTTGTTTCTTTGTGGGTTTCTCTCCAACAAGTGCAGGTTTGTAAGCTAGCAATAGCAGGATGGAATAATGGTCAGAGTTTCCCATTTGTGGAAGTTGCACTGCCTTATAAGCTTTCTTTAAGTTTATGTACACCTTGTCCAGGATATTATCACCCCTTATAGGAATGTCCACACACTGATGGTAGTGTGGAAGTACTTATTTCAGATCTGCTTTATTAAAGTCATCAGCTGCCATGCGTACAAAGTCAGTATATTTACTCTGCAGCTCACTCAATGGTATTAGCAATAGGTGGGATATACACCACGGTTACACTGACCCCTCCATGGGCAAGTAAAATGGTCTAAATTTAATGGACAGGATCTCTAATTTCTCACAGCAATGTGATAGTATGATTTCACAGTTGTTGCACCATCTTTTGTTAACACAGATGCAGACTCCACCTCCTCTGGCCTTTCCACACAGTGTATGTTTTCTGTCTGTGTGAGACAGGATAACATTCTCTAAGTTTACTGTACTATCATTTATCTTGACATGCAGCCACATCTCAGTAGTCAAAAATAAACAAGTATTTCTCACCTTGTTCTTGTTGGAGAGTTCCAGTCTCAAGTAGTCCATCTTGCTATATAATGATCTCACGTTAGCTATCAGTATAGTTGGTAGTATAGGTCTGTAGGTTTTGCTTTTAACTTCACATCACTACCTGTTCTGCAACCTCTTTTCCTTGTTCTCTGACATCTCTTTCTCTCTTTTTTTGTCCAGCATATTCTAGAAACATGTTCTACCAGTTTCAGGCACTTTAGAGTGTGAAGAGTTAAAATTCCCAGCTGTTGTAGTTCTGCACAAGTAGTAGGCCCCAGATAAACTGCAGACTTCAAAGCATCCAACCAGCAACATGTAGATGTTGATAGTTTAATTTCTAGTAACTTCTGTCTACTGCAATTTATTGTACCTTCAAGTGGAAGTGCAGAAACTGATTTTTTTGAGATTTTCTATACAAAAGAAGACAAAATATGCATATCTCTAGAATGAGCTGACACAGCGACAGCTACAGAGGTCGCCACCATTTTTTCCACCTAAAACTGCTATTATGGAGCTTAAGAAAATTTTGAGAGAAATAATCAGCTTTCAACAGGGAATATTACTTATTAGGGGAAGAGTAGAATTTGATTTGCAACAATGAGGATGTATCTGGGGGCCTAGAAGGGAAAAATATAACAAAAGAGGGTAGATTTCTGAAAAAATAAAATATGAAAATATTTGGTATGGAAGACATGGATTCAGTAGTAGGAACTCAGAGACGATTTACATATTATTTCCCAAGGTACAATAACTGCATTAAACTAGATAGAAATTATATTTCACAGGAACATGTGCATTTAATTGAGAGTTTTGACATATATCCAATAGCTATTTCAGATCATGTGCCAGTAATGACTGAGATAAAATGCAAGGTAATGATGTAAAAATGAGACATTTGTACTTTCATGCCTACTTGTTGAAAAGAAAGGAATTTAAGGAATGGATAATGGAAATTATTCAAGAGTTTTTAGGGAGGACAGAAAGTGCTCCAGAAGTCATAGCTAGTCAGTGGGATACAATGAAAGTGGAGATTAATAGAAGAAAAATAAATTTGGTTAGGAAGTAACAAGAATTACTTATAGGGGTTGACAAAGGTTAAAGTACTGCAGAATAAGGGTAATCTCAAAAAAGACACACAACTGCAGAGTTCTAAAGAGAAAATAAGAGAGGGCCTTGATAATATGCGTGAGTTTAGAAAGATTACTGTTAAGCAACTGTTTTTTTTTTTTTTTTTGGTAACTCCAGAGCAGAAAGAATTTTAGTACAATAACTTAGGCAACAGAAAGTAGAAAGAGTTGTTGCCAAACTTAGGGAGATACTGTACAGGTATTAGAGATATTTTGGTAATTTTATGAAAATTTGTATAAAGCAGAGAAAATTGGAACTCAAGAAGAGGCATAAATGGAAATATTTATGGAAGACTTAAATATGCCAAGGTTAGAGGAAGATGAGGCTCAAAAATTAGCAGTTAAAATAGCAGAAGATGAGATAAAAATGGTGAGGTAGCAGTAATTTGAATTCAGCCTCCAGGAATACAGGACATTCTGGTGGAAGTTTGGAAGCTAGGAGGGAAGAAAGTAATAACAATCTCGATATTTTGCTTTTTCGTTGTTTTAAGTTCGACCAAGACGCATTCAGTAGAATGCGTCTTCGGTCATCTAATAGGAACCCCACTAGGCAATGATATCCTCTTTCCCCTTTGATATCTACATTATATTTAGAACCATTGGTAAAGAAAATATGTAACTGAAATTTAAGGATATAATTGTTATAGTAATCAAGAAAGGTTGGCTTTCTCTGCATAATATATTATTTTGTACCTGATAAAACCAGAAAAGGTCATCTCTGTGTTGTGGCATTGGGAATCTCCAAAGACTGGACCCAACCCAGTTTGGCTTTATTAAGGGCAGATCATGTCTCCTAAACCTGGTGGACTTCTTTGAGACAGTTACCAAGGCTATAGATGAGGGAAAGGTGGTACACACAGCCTACCTGGACCTCGCTAAGGCCTTTGACACCATTCCCCATTCTGGTATTATAGACAAGCTCACCAGCCTGAACATAAACCCCTACATCACAAGATGGGTTGCCAACTGGCTCATGGACAGAACCCACACAGTGAGAGTTGTGGGAGCTAGGTCCGACTCTAAACCAGATACAAGTGGCGTTCCCCAAGGCTCAGTCCTAGGACCCCTCCTGTTTGGCATATACTAGTCAGAGGTACAGGCAAGCACAGGACTATGGCTGACCAAGTTCACAGACGGCTGCAAACTAGGGGCTATAATTGACTCTCCGGCTGACACAGACATCCTCCAAAAGGGTCTCACTGAGATGGATACCTGGTGTCAAAATCATGGCCTCAAGCTAAATGCCAAAAAGTGCATAGTCATCCCCTTTGGAAAAAACAAAGTGCCCACAAACTACCACATAGGTAGTAGTCTCCTAAATACGGAAGACGTAATAAGGAATCTGGGGACCCAAGTAGATAGTAATCTCACCTTTGATAATCACATTGCCAAAGTGGTTAGAAAATCCTTCTACTTGGTCTACCTAATCACAAAAGGGTTTGCATCCAGATCAAAAGAGGTCATTGTGTCCCTCTACTCATCACTCATCAGACCCATCTTAGAGTACAACGCCCCATTTGGGATGTACCTTACAAGACACCTGCAACAGCTGGAAAGACCACAGAAGTACCTCACCAAGTGGATCAATGGCCTCAAACAGATGCCCTATGCAGTTCGACTAAAGAAACTCCAGTTGTACTTGGTTGCATATCGCCTACTCAAAAGTGATCTCTGCCTGACATACAAGGCCATGTCCAACTCAGAACTGATGGACACGTTCCACCTAAAGAAAACCTTATCCCCTCAAACCACACGCTCTAGGGATCTAAACCTCACCATAACAGTAAATAGGATGTGCTGGAGGGATAGATTCCTGTCCCAAAGACTTCCCATGCTTTGGAACAAGATCCCAATCTACATTAGGCAGAGCTCCTCACTAACACTCTTCAAAAGAAACCTTGACGAGTGGATGGGAAACAGAAAGTTTACCTCGGGGATCACTTCAGTGGCTCTGCTGGACAGAGGCACAGGTAATTAATCTAAGGGGCGGTGAAAGCCAACACATTCTGGCTAGGCTTATAAATGCCTTCGGGCAGATAGCCTAGTACCCACCTATGAACCTATGAACCTATGAACATTCTAAGACTGTTCCAATTTTTGGGGGATATAAAATTGATGAAGTTAAAACAAAGACTTAGAGTTGTAAACTACATACCCATACTTGAACTGGTTCAGCAATACCCATATTTATGGGGACATTATATGTATGACACAGTATTTAGGAGTATGGGTTAGAAAAGATTCTGTTATAGCAGCTAAAAGAATGTTGGAAAAGACTGAAGAATAGATAATGCAAAAACTGAGAACTGGAAGCTCTTGCTTATGAATATGGATACCAAGATACAAGCAGTAAAATGTTTTTAGTCCCTTTAGTTTTATACACAGGTCAGGCATACTCTTATCAACCAGAGAAGAAGTTGTGGGTAGTAATTAATAAAGAGTTGAAGAATTTTATCTGGAGGGAGGGCAAGAGACAAGTGGTATAAGTTGATTCTTCCAATAGAACAAGGTGGTTAGGATTATTTGATTTGAATGGATATTTTACAGTTACACAGTTAACACTCATATGCATAACCGAAGCAGAAAGCTACAATTCAAAGTACAAAGGGATAATGATGAAGCGGGGGAGATTCAAGAAATAAGAAGAGTTGGATTTTTGGATGTGGATACTTAAGGAGAATAACAATTATACAGTATTTTATATTCATGAAATAGCAGAAAGTATACTAAGAACTAAGCAAATACAGGAACAGAGAAAGGAGATTCTGCTGATAGGGATGAATGTAACTAGGGGTACAGAGACAGGCAATAGAGAGCTGGAATTTACTGGAGGAAGCTGGAACCAAGGTACTGGGAACAAATAATTAGACAGGGAAAGGTAAAAGAATAGGAAGAGGCCAAGAAGACATTTAGACTGCAGACTAGAACTGCCTTCCCTTTCAAGGATTGATAACAGAGTATAGGCAAACAGAAAGGGATAGGGAAAGCTTAAGTGAAAGACCTGCACTGGTTGACTTTTTAGTTTAATCTACAGCAGAAGTTGTTAAAAAACAGATAAGTAGTAGGGCATATAATATATTGCATGCTAACTATAATAATCAATCAGAGGAGGTCAGAAATGATTGTAAAGAAAGATTAGATAAGGAATTCACAAATAAGCAATGGGAAGACGTATGTATGGCTCCCAAATATACAATAAAATCTAGAAGGTTTAGGATTTTTCTCTGGAGGTGCTTGCATAGGTACTTTTATATGCCAGTCAGACTCCAAAGAATTTTACTTCAGCTGGGTTTGCAAATGTTAGAGATGTGATGGGGAAAAAAGGCATACTTGACAGCATATATTTTCAGGGTGTAGTGAGTTGGCAGACTTTAAAAATTCCCTACGGAGAACTCTGTCAGGAATACTGGGCGAACAAATGAGTATAACTCAGGAAATTCTTTTTTTGGCATACAGAATCTGAATTGCTTAGACATAGTAAGGGCTTGTTAATTTTAATTCTGGTGGCTGCAAAATACAGTTACTAGGAAATGAAAACCAAAGTCTAAACCAACTGTACTTGAAGCAGTAAATATTGTAACAGAGATAAAAGAACAGGAAGTAGCATCTTAAGAAAAGCGTAGAAGCAAATTACATAGAAAAAATGAAAATTGTGTGAAAAATATATTCAGAAAAATATTTTGGAGGAGGAACGATGTTTAAGAAAAGGCAGAACTGAACAATTTATGTAATGTTGGATTGATTATATTGTATAGAAAAATATATGTGATATATAATGTTTGTAAATGTGAACTGTTAATATGGTTTCCTTACTTTTAAATAAATATAACTTGCCTGTTTTGCAATGGATAATTCAACAAATGTGTGTAAAAAATGAATCATTCAGGTAGTCAGTTGAAGTTGTTTGATGTTGGGGTGTATCAAAATCCCCTTGTCTTTTGTGAGTAGATCCAATCTGTGAGGAAGCTTGTGGTAATTTTCCCTGGCCAAATCCATAAGAAGGGAGAACCAACCTTGCCTGGCCCAGAAAGGAGTCACCACAATAATTCTGGATAGCCTTTCAGAATATTCAGAATTACCCTGGAAAGAGTGGAAATACATAAAGGAGCATCCCTTACCAGGGGAATGAAAGAGCATCTGTTTTCCAGTCCTGCTTGCTGGGTGTCTTGGAATAGCATCTGTTTATTTGTCTGTTTTGAAAGGAGCTGAACATATCTGGATCAACACCTGGAAGACCTGTTCACTGAGTGCCCACTCATGAGGGTCTGCCCAGGACCTTCTTAGCTGTTCTGCCACTATGCTTTGCTCTGACAGTATGTAAGAAGCCTGAGCAGTTAAGGAGTGCTGTAGAGCTAACTCTCAAGCTACTATTACCAGCCAGCACAAAGGGTACAATCTGGTGCCTCTCATTATTTATGTACATCCATACAGTGTTGCCTGTAATGCTCTGCAGGGGACCTAGGTCCCAGAGATGATGCAGAGGCTTTATGGCATGAGTCACAGCCAACATTTCTTTGATATTGATGTGCTTAGATTTGTTTGAACTGGCCCACATCCTTGCACGTTTATCCCATTGAAACTGCTCCCCAAGCAAAATCTGAGAAATCTCTCTATTATGGATTGAGATGGGGTGGGTGGAGAAAAAGGGAGGCCCAAATTGTAAGCCACCTGACCTCTACACCAATGCATTCCTGATTAGATAAAGGCAAGATTGGAATCTAAAACTCTAGGGGATGAGAATGTTGGGTCCTCATGGTTTGAGCTACCACCAAATCTTTCTCATATTTAGCATGGCAAAGGGAATCATCATGAGAATCATAGAAGCCATGAAGCCTAATATCCTGAGAAATTCTCTGGCAGTAGCTTGAGAATGGTGGGAAAAGTTCAGGAAGACATCCAGAAACAAATACTCCTTCTCTTGAGGAAAGAAAGCCTTTTGTGTCACAGTGTCTGCCAGGCAACTTACAAACACAATCCTGTGCAATGAATGATTGAGGATTTTTGCATATTTATTTAAAATCCCAAATGTTGTGGAAGGCAGGACACATTTGTTAAGGAGTCAGGACAACTGGGAAAGGTCTCTGCACAATTAAACAAGTCATCTAAATATGGGAAAAAATGTATCAGCATTGCATTCTGCAGTGGGCCACCATTGGGACTAGATATTTTGTAAACATTTTTGGTGCACTAGACAGTCCAAAAGGTAATGCAAAGAAGTGATAATGTGAACCAGACACACAAAAGCTTGGACATTTCCTGACTGCCTTCCCTCCCAAGGACTGATATCAAAGTATAGGCACAGAGAAAGAAATAGGGGGGTCCTAAATGAAAGACCAAGACTAGTAGAGTTTTTAGTAGAATCTAGAACAAAAACTGCCATTAACAAAGGAATAATTAGTACAGTATATAAAGTATTGCATGATAACTATAAGACTCAATCAGAGGAGGTAAGAAAGGATTGGGAAGAGAGACTGGATAAGCAATTCAAAAAGAAAGAATTGGAGGATATATGTATGTCTCCCAAATATGCAACAAAATCTAGACGATCATAATTTTTGCTTGGAAATGTTTACATAGATATTTTTATACCCCAAGTAGACTCCAGAGAATTTTTCCTCAGGTAGACAGCACATGTTGGAAGTGTGACAGGGAAGAAAGAGATACTTGGGGACATATTTTCTGGGAGTGTGGTGGGTTGGCGGACTTTAAGGTTTCCCTGTGGGATGCACTGTCAGAGATGCTGGGTGGGTGGATTGGTGTGACGAGAGAGATGATTTTTCTGAGCTGTGATACAGAATCGGAATTGTCTGGACACGATAAGGCCTTGCTGTGTCTAATTATGATGACTGCCAAAAAAGCAATTACTAGAAAATGGAAATCAAAATCTAAACCAACTATATTACAAGTAGTAAATATAGTAACAGAGATAAAACAATTGGAATTGAGATCTTTAAATAAGAGTAGAAGCAAACTACATAGGAAAAAATGGGAATTGTGGGAACAATACATACAGAGGAAGAATTAGGTTTAAAAGAAGGCAGGACTTAAACAGGCTATGTAATGTGTGACTGAAAATTATTGGGTAGATTATAAGTTATGTATAATGCTTGCAACTGGGAGTGTGTCAGTATGATCTGGGATATAAAATGCTCGCAACTAGGACTGTGTCGGTGTGGTTTGTTTTAATTTATACAAATGTATGACTGCTTATGTATGATTACTTATGTCATAAGTGATGGTTTAATAAAGATGTTTCTTGTTTAAAAAAAGGGGGCAGGAATTGAAGAATTTATGTAATGTTGCTTAGGTTACATGATATATAGCAATATATGTAAAATATAAAGTTTATTAGTTAATTTATTAATACAATTTTATTACTTTTGCATAAATGTAAATGTGCCTGTGTCACAAGTGATTACTCGATAAGGGTGTTAAAAAAAGCTTGGAAATTTCTTGAAGTTGCTTGCTATTGGAATGTGATTGTAAACATCTTTGAAGTGTAAAGTTACCATATGACATTGAAATGGGATCAGAGCTAACACTGTTTTAAGGGTCAACATCTTGAACTTTGGAATACTTACACAACAACTGAGAGAAGATAGATCTAAAACTGATTTCTAATAGTGCTTTTTCTCTGGAACCAGAAACATTCTGTAATAAAGGCCCTTTCCTGTTTCACCTGAAGGGACATGGTATATGACTCCTGCAGCTAACGTGCTGGAGCAAAATTGTGTTTGATTGGGATGGTGAAGGGGATCCCCCTGAAAGAAGAGGGGCTTTTCTGTCAATTGCAAACTGTAACCTTCCTGAATCACCTAAAAATTTTGAATGAAACACTCTACTGACAAAAGGGAGAACATAGAGTTAAATTTTGTAAAAGAGAAAGAGATTCTGGGGTAGGAGGGGGAGGGAAGGTGACTTGGTTTCTTGGGTAGTCATTCTGAGAAGGGCACCTGACCCCTTTAGGAAAAAAAATATTTTCTTTAAAAGATTTTCATTAGTCCCCCCTGCCATCTCTTCTTTGGTGTCTGTTATTTGGAGGCACAACTTGTTTGTTTTTTTTTTGTCTTTTAAAGGAAGCAGAGGATTTGGAAGGAAAGAATGTGGAGACGTGAAAAATCATAGAAACTCCCTCCATTAATTTACCCATTCCCATCCCATTGTTTGAGGACCTGCATGGTAGAAGGCCCAGATAAAACCTCTGTATCTAGAGGGGAATTTAAAATTTCTGACTTTAAATCATCTGATAACTTTTAACTAAATACTCAGACAAATCTTCCTAAGAATATAGCCGAAGTAGAAGCCCTGTAAATGGTATCAACACAATCACACACTCTCTTTAGGCATGTTTAGAAACTTGAGACAAGTTATCAACAAAATAATGCAAGTAAAACTTTCTTACACTAGGGTAAGAAGCAGAAAATTCTCTCACACTATTGGCGCATTTAAGTATAAATGTCCTCGCACAGCCCTGGTAGTTAAGAATTTGAAGGCAAACGTAGAGGAAAAAAAGAATCTCTTACCCAGTCTGTCTAGCGGCTTGCCCTCTTTATCCTCTGGAATGGGGTTAGTGGTGGTAAGGAACCTGCTCGCTTTAGGTGCAGTAGGAGAAATGGCTGCAAGATCTACTCTAAGATGAGAAAAAAAGAAGTTATGTACTTACCATAACGTTCCATGTGAGTTGTTCATCTCACCTTCATTCTTTACTGATGGGTTCAGAGCTGATCCCTCAGCTCCAAGTCGGCACCTACTACAAAGCTCAATGATTTCAAGTAGCTCGAGGCCAAGTCCCTATCCCATGATGCACCCTGAGTTACTTCAGATCTTGTTTGCTGCGTATAATAATGCCATATGTCATTCTATAACTCCATAAGAGAGAGAGAGAGTAGAAGGGTTGAGTGACCAGGAAGAATCTAGCATCTAGGTATTCTGAGAGCCCAGGAGGGGGTAGGAGGGACGGACGTAAGAATGAAGGTGAGATGAACAACTCACATGAAACATTATGGTAAGTACATAACTTCTTTATGTGAAGTTGTTCTATCTCGCCATTCATTCTTTACTGATGGCTAGTGTCCCAAGTACCATCTACCTCAGGTGGCTCACGGGAGTATATTTCTCAGGACCGTGGATCCAAAGGAGGCCCTGTCAACTTTATAATGAGTGATAAAGGTATGAGGTTTTGACCAAGTGGCTGCTGCACAAATGTTATCAATAGGAAGTCTGGCAGAAAAAGCAGAGGATGTAGAAACTGCTCTGGTTGAGTAAGCTTTGATTTTATGCTGTAAGGGCATATTGGCAGCTGAATAAGCAAAGGTGATGCAATCAGATAACCATTTAGACAGAGTTGTTTTAGCCACTGGCATACCCTTCCTGGAATCTGAAAATGAAACGAAAAGCTGGTCTGATTTCCTGAAATCTTTTGTTCTATCCAAATAGAATCTGAGCTGTATGTGAACATCAAGTCTGTGCAGCATGTACTCTAGATTGTTGGAATGGTTGGGGAAGAAAACCGGCAAATCAATAATTTGGTTGAGATTATTTTCAGTGCAAACTTTGGGCAAGAAGGAGGTGTTTGTTCGAAGAAAAACTCTGTCAGCGTGTAAAATCAACTAAGGAGGCTTGATAGACAAGGCTTGAAGCTCTGACACTCTGTGGGCAGAAGTAATAGGCACTATAAAGATGGTTTTCCATGGCAAAAATTTGAGATCACATGAGGAAGCTGGTTCAAATGGAGGAAGAATTATGCAGGAAAGCATAAAATTTAGATTCCGTGGAGAATAGGGAGATTTCACAGGAGGTCTAATATGAAAAGTCCCTTTGAGAAAGGCTCTGGATAATTTGTGTGACATAAGACATAATATTCAACCCTTCAAATCCAAAATGAAAGCTGGAGATGGCAGGAAGTTGAACACGGACTGTTGCTGCTGCAGCTCCTTTACTGAAGATCATGGTCAAGAACTCTAGCATAGAGGCCATATGGGCTTGGTAAGGATCAATATTGTTTTTAGAGATCCATATAGAATAGGGTGACCAAACGTCCCATAAAAAAAGGGATTGTCCTGTTTTTCTGCGATCGTACCCGGTGTCCCGAAAAAGTCTCTCGGGATGGCTAAATGTCCCGTTTCTATCAAATCACTAAAACTTCCTAATTATATAACTTCAAGTAATATTTTGGCTACTTCTGAAAAGCTTGCAAAAATAAACAGGTATTTTCTGTTTACCTTTCTGAGTAACAGATGAGGGAGGAGCAGCTTTTTTCCATACAGATACTTGCTGCCCACTATGCTCGTTCTCTTTTGCGTATAATTTTGAGTGGGTGTGTAAATGCTGCACTTCATAATAAAATGCAGACTGGTGTTGTCCCTCCATACACCCGAACCCACAGGTGCCTCAACACAAGTTTTCAAACCATTATTACTCCTCATTGATGATGATGACGACGGACCGACTGATAGTGGTAAGAAAGATTGTGTACATAAGCATATTCTACATGTCAACCGCAACATCTGTATATAAGGGGTTGAAGTGCCCATTGAACTTTTCTAAGACAAAAGCAGGTCATTTTAAGAATAAAAAAGTGGCTTCTTCCACCATACACACTTGTGATATACGTTTCCTTCATTTACCACAGAGCACACAATAAATACTGATAATAAAAATTGAAACTCAACATAACTGAAGTTGTCAATATTGCATCACGCCGCATTTTTACTATTTCCTTTGCTGCAGGGACTACAGCTCTATTTCCGTAGCTAATATGACGAAATGAGCAGTTAAAAACTGCAATACACACAATGCATCACGAAAAGCGATAGCACATTCTCCAGTTTTGTAAAGTGCGTGTCAAGAAACTAAATCTCACCTCATTGTTTTGATTGGCAGGTTATGGTAGATAAACAGTGGTGAAGAAGGTGAGTATGTGTGTTGTTGCAATTATTTGAAATGAATGGTATCTGAAGGAAAGTTTGAAAAATATATTTTACAGCATCATATCAGATGTTTCACAATTTCTTAAAAGCTACTTTTTTAAAATATGTAATTTGGGGTTTTGGAGTGTTATGTGAAACTTATTTGGCGATACCAGCTGAGTATTTTTATGTATGTAAATTTGATAACTTTAAGGTCAGTCTGTATGCCAAACTGATCTTGTTTTAATATTTTTCATTTTTTAGACTTTTGAGTAGCGTAAAGAACATGAGACCTTGTTGCTATGGCTACTGGACGCGCGCGATTATTTAAAGCGAACATAGAGCAAGGAAGAGATGGCCAAAGGAACTCTACAATGGAGAACGTAAGAAGGTACACTGTAGTTGAGGAGCAAAGACAATAAAGTATAACCGGGGCCGGTGCTAGCATTTTGGGGGCCCCCAGCAAATATCAAGTCAGGGGCTCAGCTAAGCACTTCTAGTCTAAGTGCTACAAACTTTTAGAAGTAAGCATAGCCATATAGACAGACCTGTAGCAGCGTGTAATGTGTTAGTCTTATGTGTGATCCCTGCAGGCCTGTTCGTGTCAGAGTGACAGGTGTTTGTTTTGGGTGTTGAACTTTATTCTTTAATTTTATATTATCATCTCATATAGACAATAATTATGCCCAAGCGTCAATGTAAGTTTATGGAGGAGTATTCCAAAGAGTGGAACTATATTAAAAAGGGACACTATGACAGTGAAGCCAAGAGCACAGTTTGCAATAGTGTTTTTAGTATTGGTCATGGTGGACGTTCAGATATAAAACAACACATCACATCAGTGAAACATAGGAACAGACTGAGTGCCCCAAGTAGCAATATGTCTCTTAACAATTATTTTATAAAACACGATTCTAATGAAGAAACGAAAGTTAGAGCTGCTGAACTAACTCAGGCCTACCATACAGTAAAGCACCATCACAGCTTTAGGTCAAATGACTGTGTCAACAAGTTAAACAGCGTTATGTTTAGTGACTCATCAATTGCATTAAAGTTTAGCTCTGTCAGAACAAAGCAATCAGCCCTGATAACTGGTGTTTTAGCTCCATTCAGCATGAAAACTAGCATTGAAGAGATAAATAAATCCCCTTATTATGGCATTTCAACTGATGCAAGTAATCACAAGGCTATAAAAATGTTTCCTTTTGTAGTTCAGTTTTTTGACATAAATGAAGGGATAAAGTCAAAGTTACTGAAAGTAGCTTCCTTGCCATGTGAAACGTCAGATGAGATATCTAGTTTCTGCTTGAACTGTATTGATGAATTCAAGTTAAATAAAAACAGTTGCATTGTGTTTTGTGGTGACAATACCAACACAAATTTTGGTGGTTTGAACAGAGTGGGAAAAAACAATGTATTTACAAAATTAACAACTAATTTACATGGTGGTATTGAAGGTGTGGGTTGTCCTGCACATGTACTACATAACTGCATATGTGCAGCAGCTGATAGATTAAGCTGTGACATCGGAGGTATTGTTGTCAAACTCTTCTCTTATTTTTTTATATACACGGTGCGAACAGAGAGGCTAAAAGAATTTTGTGAAATGGTCGACGTCAAATTTGGCACTATTTTGGCGTATTCAAAAACTCGTTGGCTGTCTTTGATGCCTGCAATAGAACAAATTTTAAAGCTGTTTGATGCTTTAAAGGATTTCTTTTTAAATGAGGAAAAAGCACCAAAGATTTTGTTAACATTTTTTAATAATCCTTTAAGTGAGGCATACCTATGGTTTATCCATAGCCAACTCAGTATTTTTCACCAAGGAATTAAAAAGATTGAAGGAAGTACAAAAAGTGTTATGGAAGTCAATGATGTATTGGAATGTACTCTCAAAGCTTTGACCAGAAGAAAAGAGGAATAGTTCTTATAATTTAGTGTAAAATCCATTCTTAAACAGGCCAATATTACGCAACAAGACGAAATTAACTTCAAAAATGAAGTTAACAAGTTTTATGAAACCTGCCTACAATATCTTAAAAAATGGAGTGTACCATTCTCTACCTTCTCAAAATTCAAATGGATGCTTTTGAAGGACATCCCCAGTTGGGAACAAATTGAAGAAACTATTTGATACTTCAACGAAAAAAGTACTGAAATAAATGATACTTTGCTATTTGATCAACTGGCATAGTTAGCGGATTTTGTAAGTGAAAATATTAAAGAGTGGACTGATGAAGATAAAAAACACCTCAGTGTCACGAAAAGTGGGTTTGTTTTTTTCAAAACCCATACTAGGCCAGAAGAGAACTCTGAATTTTTGAAGATATGCCAATATGTGTTTGCGATCCCTGCCCATAATGGTAATACTGAAAGAATCTTTTCACTCATGAACATTCAATGGATGGACGAAAGAAACAAGATGAGAGTGGAGACCCTTTCTGCAATCCTGCAAGTTCTCTACAATTTCGAAATGGACTGTTACAGTTTTTACAAGTTTATATTAGATAAGAAGGAGGTTTTAACAATGGCTGGGACAACAGCCAAATATCCTCAATTTAAATCCTAGACTAGTGAAATTTAATTTGTTGTGTTGTATTATGTTGTAAAATATGTATAAATAAATAAGTATTCACTGCAAAATTATTGTTTTCGTTTATGATATGCTTCAGTGTTTAAATTAGATTACAAAAGTGAAGGTAAATTTAAAAAGATTTCTAGGTCTCAAAATAGTTAAAATGAGCATATTTCAATAAATAGTTTCCGGCGGAGGCTCCCCGGACCCCTCTTTAGCTGGAGGGTATCCCCCAAACCCTCCTTGGGCATGTCCCATTTTTTCCAGTTCATGATTTGGTCACCCTAATATAGAACCTTTTTTCCATTTGCTAAGGTATAGCTTCCTTGTAGAGGATTTGTGAGAGGATAAGAGAATTTGCTTCGTCTCATTGGAGAGGTTATGGAACCTGGCTATGATGGGAATTGGAGCAGCCAAGCTGTTAGAGACTGCAGAGAGGCATGAAGTTCCCCTGACGAGTGCATCAGAAGGTCCAGAACTGGGTCCAGAATCCAGAGGTCCTCCAAAAGATGAAGTAGAAGGAAGGGGAACCAAATCTGATGAGGCCAATGAGGAGCTATTAGAATGATAGTCCTTCCCAGGGCTTTCACTTTCTGTAATACCTTGGGTATCAACAGGATTGGTGGGAATGCATAGAGGAGACCCGTAGGCCAATCATGAATGAGTGCGTCCCTAGGGGCTTCTCCCAGAGGGGGAATCAGGGCAAAGTAGCTTCTGCATTTGGTGTTCATGTGATTGGCAAAAAGGTTGCAGCAAGGCTGGCCCCACCTGTGGAATATTCTGTCCACTATTTCTGTCTTGATGGACCACTTGTGGGGCAACAAAATTGCTATGCTCAGCCTTTATGCTATCACATTGGATTTCCCTGGGCTGTGCATTGCTAACAGAAAGCGCTGGGTGGAAATAGCCCACTGCCATACTCTGAGGGCCTCAAGACAAAGGGGTTATAATCTGGTTTCTCCCTGTTTGTTCAAATACCAGACCACTGACATGTTGTTCATCTGAATCACAATCATACCCAGAGGAAGAGAGTCCTGGATGTTCTGCAATGCCAGAAGTACTGCTCTCATCTCTAGGCCATTGATATGCAGATCTGTCTCCCTGAAAATGCCCCCCCCACCCTATCAGGGAAGCATCTGTGGTCGCTACGCCTGCTGGAAGGGGGTAACACAAATGGGCATCCTATCGTAACATGAAGTGAAGTCAACTACCACTGAAGATCCTTTTTGCAGGATTTGTGGTCATTATCATGTGAGACATGGGGAGCTCTTGGTAAGACCATTGAGTGAACTACAGCCATTGCAGTATCCGCATGTGCATATGAGCCAGTGGTATGGCCAGAATTGCTGCTGCCATCATTCCTAACAATTTCAGAACTTCTGATGCTGGTGCTTTGTTTTTGGATATTAAAATGCAGACATGCTAATGGAGATGTAAGACTCTTTCTACTGGAAGTCTTAGCGTGGTGGTGGTGGTGTCCAGCTCTGCTCCGATAAAGACGATATGCTGTGATGGCGACAAGGCAGATTTTTCTGAGTTTATTGTAATGCCCAGCTGATTGCAGAGTGACAGAGTGGACTCCCTGGCCTGAATGAGTTGATGCCTGGTGGTGGTGGCAGTAAGGAGCCAATCATCTAGGTATGGAAACATATGGAATCCTAAACGTCTCAGATGAGCCATGACTATTGCCATGCATTTGGTGAACACTCTGGGGGCTGTAGTGAGACCAAATGGCAGGGCTCTTAACTGGTAATGATTGGCTCCCAGCAGGAAGTGCAGATGATCCCTGGATGGCCTGGCTATTTTTATGTGGTAGTACACATCCTGGAGATCTATCAAGCACATCCAATTGCCTTTCCTTAAGAGGGGAAGTATCGACTGAAGCATGACCATCTGAAACTTCTCTTTCATTACAGATTTGTTTAGTCTGCTGAGGTCCAATATATGTCTTCAGTCCCCTGTCTTTTTTGGACCTAAAATGAATCTTGAGTAAGTTCTGGATCCTGTCTGGTCTGCTGGGACTGGTTGGATGACTCTTTTTCTTACCAACATCTCGACCTGTACTGTCTTTTTCCCTGTAACTGGGTGAAACATCCAGGGTTTTCCTTGTCAGTGGGGGGGGGGGTGGCAAATGGGATGAAGTACCCTTTGGAAATGATACTTTGTACCCAGTTGACGTTTGTTATTTTGAGCCAGGCATCTGGGTACAAAGATAAGTGACCCCGACTGTTTCCAGAGCAGGACAGTCAGCTGGTAGGGCTTCCCAAAGAAGTGATCTCTGTCGACCTGGTTTTGTGGACCCCCTCTGCCGCAAGGGCGGCATCTTCCATTATTGCCCCTCCTCTGCCCCTGGAGGGGGGTTCACCATGTGTGTCCTGAAAGGCTCTTTGGGCTTTTCGGAACCAGATTTTCCCTCCCCTTTGACCCTTGGGGTAGGGTCTGGTAGGGGTGGAAAAACGTACTCCAGTGGCAGACAGAGTCTTTCCATCCTGCTCACACCTGGTTAAAGTTTCCTTAACTTTGGGTCTGAAAAGTGATGAGCCATCAAAGGGGGTATTCATGAAGGATGACTTGAAAGGCTCCATGAAGGAACACGGGCGCATCCAGGAGTGTCTCCTAAGAGCAACTCCTGTACCTGCTGCCCTACTCATTCCATCAGCTGCATATGAAATGAGGCACATGGATGAGTTCACTAAAGAATTGAGGGTACCAAGCTGGGAGGCAACTTTATCTATAGCTCCTGCAGCTACTGTACCTTGAAGAGCATCTCCCAGCTCTTTAAGGAGATCTCTTTGTAGTCTCATAAAATGGGTTAAATAGTTAAGCGAACAAAGTGCAAAAGTCACTGAACTAAACATGCACTTCCCATATCTATCCATGATCCTGGAGTCTCTGTTAGGAGGATGGATAGAGAAGGAAGTTTCAGACATTTCCTTTTTTGGTGGCTGCCACCACCACCATGGCATCAGCTGGCACACCTTTGGTCAAGAAGGATTTATCTAAGCCGGCAGGTATGAACTTATTAGGCCTCCTAGGGACGGGACAGGCTCCTTGGTGTCCGGAGACTCCCATGCCCTTCGTGAGACCAGCTGCATAAGCTCATCGAAGGGCAGAGACACCCAAGAGGTGGAGGGCTGAGACCCAAAAGTCTTCAGGAGGACCGACTCATCCTCAGTAGGGTTGATGGACTGCCAGTCACCCCGTTGCCTAAGGATTTCCAGTATCTCAGCAAATGAGATATCCTCAGAGAGGTATAGTGGGGACCCTTCTAATTCATCCAAGCCAGTATCAGATGTTAATGACTCCTGAGGGGAGTCCAAATGTTTCCTCTTACACACTCTTTTTCTGGGAACCTCATCAGTGGGAGCTTCTGGAGAGGTCTTGGAAGAGCATGGGCCACCATATGGGGTTTCCTGAGACTCTGGGTCTCTGCACTTAGCTAGGATCTGTGAGACAGAAGCAGATACAAATGCTTTAGGGGATGAAGAAGCTGGACCTGAAGTTGAGGATGTCTTAGGAGACATAACTCTCCTCATTGCTTTGAAGGCATCCCTGCTCCGGTGCGAAGGGACCGAAAGATCTGAGGAAACCTTTGATACCCCCATCACTGGGACAGTGGGCTCCAAGCCTGAGGTAGGAGCCAAGCTCATCCAAGCCGAAGCCCTGAGAGGCAAAGTCAGAACCGACAAGTCGGTTCAACTATCCTCCCTAAACCCGATCAGAGAGTGTTGGCCCCTAGAGTCCTCGATCGGCACCGAGGACATCAGAGTGAATGGAGCCGAAGACACTGGAGCAGACATTGGCTCCGAAGGCTCCACAATCAGCAAATCTGACTCCTCTGGCTCCAAAGGACTGGTATGACTCAGAGGAGGAAGAGATAAAGCTGGCATAAGGGTCTTCGGCTCTGAAGCCACCTGGGTCTGAGCCGATAATTTTGCAAAGGCTGGTGCCTGAAGAAGCTTCTGCACTACCCGATCCACATCCAAATCTGAGAGACTAACAGAAGACCTAGATGAACGGACCAATGGTACCGACTGAAGAAGTGGAGATTTTGGAATTTCGGATACTGGTTCCAAAACTGGGGACCGGCTCTGAATAGAAAAGGCAGTCGGCTCCAAGACCTGTGGAGCTGATGTCACAGACTCTTTTGACTTTTTCGATTTTTTTGAATCCAAAGAAGTCTTGGAGGACTTTGAGGACTTACTAGATCCATCTTGGTCACTCTAAGCCTCCTGGAAAGAAGGTTTCAACAAACCCCTGTCAATGAGCTTTCTTTTTCTCTCTTGGAGGACTCATGAGGAAAAAGAATGGCAAATGGAACATGTTTCTTGTAAGTACAAAGCACCCAAGCAGTAGACACAATTCACATGGCAGTCAGTAACAGACATCTTCTGCCCACATTTAGGGAATCTTTTAAACCCTGTCTTAGGGTGTTTGTCCTTGTCATCAGCCATGACAGAAATGGACACACCCAACAACAGCAATATAAATTAGCCTTCTAATAGAAAATAGGCTAACTATAGGCACACACACACACACACACACACACACACACACACACACACACACACACACACACACACACACACACACACCTCTTAAACTAAGGCTAATTATAAGTAGTAATAAGCCTTCTAATAAAAAAACAGGCTAACGATAAGCACAGACACACACAAGCCTTTTAAACTAAGGCTAACAAGCACACACACAGATAATCTTAACAGGCAAGTTAACTCTAAGAATTATGCTAAGGAAAAAAGTGACAAAAGGTTACTGAATAAACACTTACTAATCACTAAGTAATCACACAATACTATAATAATAACAAATGTGACAAAAGGTCACTGAATAAACAATTTTTATAGTCAGAAAAATTTAAATAGGCCTATAAAGTATAACGAGGCCAAATATATAGCTAAGAAAGCACACAAGGAAGGAAACACTGCAGATAAAGCTTTAAGAGCTTATCTAATCTAATTATGTAACTATTCTATCAATAAGCTAACTATAATTTTGAAAACTGAAAAGTATTAAAGTTTTTACTGGCCCAAGCTAGCAAGAACCTCCAATCAGTTGCAGTGGCAAACTAGATCTGGGGTAACTCAGGGTGCATGATGGGATAGGAACTTGGCATTGAGCTATTTGAAATCCTCGAGCTTTGCAGTAGGTGCCAACATGGAGCCGAGGGATCGGTTCCGAACTCATCAGTAAAGAATGAACGGCGAGACAGAACAACTTCACATGAGATATTTATTAAACTGACAGACGTTAAAGTTTGTCTACCATTTTGGTACTGATGGCTGGGAATTGGGAGCTTTAAAAGTGACATTAAACATATCCTCCAAGGCTGACAGAATGGAAAAAACGGGTTCAGTATGTGGGACTCTTTCTTCCAGTAAGTCATAATATCTTCCCAGTTCAGGGAGAGCATCCACCTGTTCCCAAGCAAATGCATCTTTTAGTATAGATGCAGTCTCAGAAAAGGAGAAAGTCTCCATTTGTACAAATTCAGGCTCACTCTAAAGATTCAGAGTCTTGGGCTATGGAACCTTCAGGTGATGTAACCTTGTCTCTGTCCACATCAGAATCATCTGAAATAAAAGCATCTTCATCTTCTGGAGTGGAGGAATAAAAAATAGGAATAGGTATCAGACTCCCAGTAGTGACAGTCTGCAACAAATTCCTGGATAAGGTAAGAACATAATTTTTACATGTAGAAACCATCTTTCTGTCATCAGAATGATTAATCTTTTGTTTCTTTTTCCTTGGAACATCCCTGTACGAAGAATGAGAAGGGGAAGGTATATCATCCTGTGCAACTGATCTCTTTCCCCAGCCACCCTGAGAAGACCCTCCCCTCCCATGGTGTCTATGGCACCTAAAATGGATAGTTCTGCCATGCCCACATTTGACACTGGAACTGCTGAAGATGGTGTGTATGAGCCCCATTCCACAGTGGCCAACAATACTACACCAGAGGGATTTGAGGAAACACCTAACTGGATTGAGTAACCAGAAGCAGCCACTGCAGAGTCATCTACCATCAGCTGAGGCATTGTCTTAACCCATGCTGAAGAGAAGGGCTCATGCTTTAACTGTTTCTTTTTTTCTTTTTAGTAACATTGGAGGAAGGAACAGTGGGACTGGGTTAATTATCCATGTTGTAGCCAAGAAAAATACCTGATTGGCTATGCTAGAAGGGGTTGGTTGGAAGGTAAGTTGTCACTTAGTTCTCCTATGCGACACACAACCCTTCTAAAAACTTAAATTCCCCAACTCAAACCTACACAAGCATCAAAGAAGCACATTCAAAAACTGAGAAAACTAATAATCTCATGCATATCAAAACTAGCCCTAAGTGGAGACATCCACCCCAGCCCTGGCTCTACCATCTCCAACCCCAATCCTCATAATCAGACTAGAAACCACAACTTCTCCCATATTACAGCCAATAGAAAGCCAAGTGACTTCCTTCTACTAAGCCTAAATATTAGAAGTATATCCAACAAAGTCCATGAACTCCATGCCACCATTGACTTATACTCCCCAGATATTGTCATCCTGACAGAAACCTGGCTAACACCTCACATTACCAGTGAGCAAATACTCCCTACAGGTTACGGCATACTAAGAGTAGACCGGCTAAACAAAAAAGGAGGTGGTGTAGCTATAATATTTAAACAGCATCTAAACATCCAGATCTTAAAATCATCAGCTTCACAAATAGGCAATGAAGAAATAATATATACCAACCTCAAAATTAACCAAAACAAAACCATGGACATAATTGGATGCTACTTCCCACCTGGCCAAAACATCCCTCCACTAGAAAACCTCCTCAGCTGGTCTTCCCACCATCTCCCCCAAGAAACTATCATCTTAGGTGATTTCAATATTGACTGGCAATCCTGTTCTGGCAACAATCCAACCCATCATGTACACCTTCATGGCTTCACCCAACTAGTCCAGTCACCAACAAGGATAAATAAAAACTCCAGCAAGCACACTACTCTGGATTGGATACTAGTCAGTAAGAACCCCCAGTCATATATAACAGGCTGCTTATCAGATAGCCTCAGTGATCACTCCCCAACATTCCTACTCAAAAATACCTGTACCAAGCTAAACCTGTCATCTATCGTCAAATACGTAAAAAAATAAACTTTAACCCACTCACATTCATCTCATCCCTCAAAGAATGTAACTGGCATGCTCTAAAGTACCTCAGTCTAGATGACGCAGTTGAATTTTTTAATACTACCTTCCTGAACATCCTTAATTACCATGCCCCCATAAGATTTTCCAGAACCAAAGCACAACCCCCCCCCCCATGGCTACAGAAAACCACTAAGTCAGAAATGAAAAACAGGGATAAAGCCTGGGAGCACTGGCGCAAAACCCAAACCCCCGCAGCTAGACAAACATTCCTAGAACTACGCAAAAGAGTCAAAAAGCTAACAAAACAGGACAAATTCCAATACTACCAGTCTGTCCTAGACTCCTCACAACACAGCCCCAAACAATTCTGGTCCTCCATAAACTCCATCCTCCACCCAGGTAAAGTCAGTACCCCTCCTCCTAACATCCCTCACTCCTCAGAAAATATTGCTACCTCATTCAACACACACTTCACCCAAACCATACTATCACTAGCTAAACAACACAACCCCTCCTCCAACCCACACCTTCAACTAGTAATCTCCCCACTGCCTTCTCTTTTTCTCCTGTACCTACCTCAAACATAAAAACTCTTAACTAAACTTAAACCCACCAAATTAGCAGCAGACAACCTCCCAAGTGAATACCTACAAATCGCAGCTGATGCTCTGGCCTACCCAGTATCCATCTTGATTAACCGATCTCTGTCAGAAAGTCACGTTCCCACATTGTGGAAAGTCTCACATATAATTCCCTCCACAAAGGCGGACCCTCTGCAGAACTAACCAATTACGCCCCATAGCTATTCTTTCTCCACTCTCCAAAATACTAGAGATGCATACACTCTCAGGTCTCAGACTACCTCCTTACTAACAACCTCCTTTCCAATACTCAGCATGGTTTCCGACCAAACCATAGCACCACCACTGCCTTACTCTCCTTTACTAACACTATCCTTCAGCATAAAAACAATGGCTATCTCTCCTCTGCTACTTTCCTAGACCTATCTAAAGCATTTGACATGGTCCCACACAAACAACTTATCTCTGTCCTCAATAACCTATCCTTCTCACAATCAGTTACCAACTGGTTTCAGAGTTACCTGTCTGACCGCCAACAATCCCTTGTATGGCAGAATGACATATCTCCCCAACTACCTGTCTCCATAGGGGTTCCCCAAGGATCCATCCTTGGACCCCTACTTTTCTCTGTTTACACCAATAATGTAGCCTCTGCCACCAAACATGGCACACTCATCCAATATGCAGATGACTCAACCATCATCTGCTCAGCCCAGTCCCTACCCAAACTGCAAAAAGTCACACAGGAAGCCTTTTCCTCTGTTGAAACATGGTTATCCAATGCCCAATTAATACTCAACCCAAACAAAACTAAACTACTCATCTTCCAACCCACCAAACATACTCAAAACAACTCTCACTTTAACATCACAGCAAAAGACAACACCACTATATACCCAACTGAACACACCAAATTGCTAGGAGTGGAAATAGACAATAAACTAAAATTTGACATTCACATATCCATGACCATAAAAAGTCCACAAAAAACTAGGAGCATTATACAGAAATAAACAATTTCTCACCAAAGCAGCAAAGATTTCAATAGCAAATTCCCACCTTATCTCCACCCTACTTTATGCCTCTCCAGTATATACCAACCTAAGGCAATGTGATCTAAACAAGCTAGAGACCTGCTACAACAAAATCGCCAAATTCACCACAGGGGCATCCTACCATAGTCACCACTGTCTCTCACTTGCTGAACTGGGCTGGCTTGAACTCCCTCACCTCCTTCAGTGGTATCAACTCTCACTTGCCCACAAACTAGTAAACCATTCACTAAATGTCCCATCCCTCCAGAATCTACTCCAACCCTATCACACCACCAGACCACTAAGATCCAGCAACAAAAATCACTTGCAGATCACTAAAGCCAATAACTCTGCTGGTGAAGCACTATTCTCTTGCCATAGCCAAATTATGGAACTCACTCCCACCCACAATTACCTCCGTACCATCATGCACCAACTTCAAAACTTTATTAAAAGCGCACCTAAAACATGCTGGCTATGCCCTTGCAACTCCCACTCTAATATCATCCACCCCATCCAACTACTACTTTTCTTTCACCTCCACTAACTACCTTGATGATAGCAAGCTCAGATGCTCATAAGCCTAGTACTTATTATACAGCAGGAACTTCTCATTGTTACATTTGTTAATGCCTGTTACGTACTTCACAGATAAAGATTCTAGTTGTCTACTGATGTACTATGTTCTTCATCTGTAAATATGTTGTAAGTAATTTCTATGTTAAATTGTTAATCGCTATGTAATCCAATGTAACTACTGTCTGTTTATTTTACTGTGGAGCTTTTCTCCCCGGGCCTCCGCTGAAAATGGACCCATGTCCAGTCGGACACTCCTGGTCAACAAATTTAAATAAATAAATAAAATAAAGCAAGTCCTGTCAAAAACAGATATACTTTCTCAGAAGTGAACTGCCATTTAAAATTAAAGAAAGTAGGTCATCACAAAGTGTACATAAGCACTTTCCTGTCAATAAAAATGTCATATTAGTTTAAAATAAGTCCATAGAAAAATAGCAGTATTCAAGGAATGTCTGACAAAGATCATAAAAAGTCAATATTCTTAAAGTGATGTACCACAATTCTGACAGAAAATAGGTAAGAAATAGAAAATACAATTATAATAATAAAATAGCATGGACGGGTTCTCAAAGGGGTCTTCTCTGTCTCACAGGAAGCTTTATCCTGCCTGCTGATCCTGAACAGCCTCAGAGATATATCTGCATGAGGTGACAAGAAAGTACTGGAGATACTTAGTCGCTCTGGCTGTTTATATAGCACCCCCCCCCCAAAAAAAAGTGCTTAGCCTATAAGCAGCCAGAGGTACAGTGTAGGAGGGGATGAAAACTTTTGGAAGCTGGCCAGTTCAACCTGGTTGATGTATCCATGGCAGGATACAAATAGGATACTGCAGCAGTGAGAATGATGAAAACCCAATGTTGCCTGGGCTAAAAAGGGAGTCACCACACTGTTTTGTTTTGAAGAGTCAATCTGAATCTTCAGAATAACCCTGGATATTAATTGAAAGGGTGGAAGTGCATAAAGAAATATTCCTGACTACAGGAATGAAAATGCATGTTTTCCAGGCTGACCTGCAAGGATATCTGGTGCAGAATTAGTTCAACTGCCTGCTTTGAAAGAAGGTAAACAGATCTATTTAAGGTGTTCCCACAATTAGATCAATTCATGGAATATATCCTACATTCAATTTGCAATCAAGATGGTCAGTCTTTGTTCTATTCAACTTGTGTGCCACTAAATTTTGCTCTGACAGAATAAAATATGCTTAGCAGATTAAGAAGTGTAGAGGTGCCTCCCAAGCCATCATAGCCAGCTTGCACAAAAAGTGCAAACTGGTGCCTTTGTTTCTTCATGTACTACATCACTGTGGTATTGTCTGCAATCACCTGAAGAGGTCCTGGGGACCCTAGATGATAAAGAGATTTTAAGGCATCAATCAAAGCCAACATCTCTGACATTTATGTGCTTGGATCTGTCTGAAGAGTTCAATAGGCCTTATGCCTTTACCTCCATAGAAACTGCACTCCAAGCAAAAGCTTTGAGGCATCTGTAGTTACAGATTAACTTGGAATCTGAGGAGTAAAGGAAGACCTGGATTTAGGGCCATTTGTTGTCAACACCAGTGCAGTTATTTTTAACGAAGCCCAAAATTGAAATCCGAAATTCTACAGGATGAAGATGTTGTATCCAAGTGTTACAATGAAACTCAAAGGAGAGCTCGGACGTAACAGACTCTAAAGGGCAGCATTTTGAATTTTGGGATTTCACATACAGATTGAAAAAGGAAATATTCAGAACTGATCTCCAAGAAAGTTTTTTCTTTGGCACCAGAAATATTCTGGAATAGAAGCTTTTGCCCATTTGACCTAAAGGCAGTGATTTGTGTGACTCTTGTGGATAGCAAGTGTTGTAGAACCTCAGGAAAAAAAACTCTGGTTTGGAGGATGGAGAGGTACTCCCCTGAAAGGAGGTATCTGTTTCCTGTGCCAAATGACATCACAAAACATTTTTATCACCCAATAGTTTGATACAATCTGTTGCCAAACAGGAATGTAGAGCACCAGTTTCTGGACAGATTTAGAGAGACAATTACAGGAGTATGGGGGGATAGAATGCTGATATATACTAAATACTCCTTAAATTAATTTCCTGATTAGTCTGATACAATGTGTTACCTAACAGGAATGTAGAGAACCAATTTCTGGACAGATTCAGAGAGACACTGACAGGAGTATGGGGGGACAGAATGCTGATATATCTTAAATACTCCTTAAATTAATTTCCCTCTTTCATCATATTGTTTGAGGAACTGTGTAGCAGATTGGCCAAAGAAAACTGCCTTATCCAAAGCAGAATTTAAAATGTTCACAGTTTACTTCATCAACAAACTTTTGATTACATACCCAGGCATACCTTTTCAAAACTGGAACAGTAGCAATGGCCCTAGTTATAGTATCTGCATAATCATACACACACTTCAAAGCATGTTCAGATACTTGTGGAAGATTAGAAATAGCAAGAATCAGAAAGAAACTACCTTCCGATAAAAGTGTGGAAGAGTATTCCCTCAAAGTGCACAACTCAGAATAAGCTTCCACATATGTACTTGGTAGTTAACAATTCTGAATGCTAAAGTGGAAGAAGATAAAGTTCTCTTACCAAAATAAGTCCAATACCTTGCCTTCATCATGCACTGCTGAAGGGTTTGTATTGACCAAAAGTCCATGAAGAAGCTGAAATTGCAACTGGGTCTAATCTAGGATGAGAAAACAAGAACATGTTATTTTAAGGTACTTTATAAAATCTATCTGCCCTTTTTGGGCTGAAGGTTGAGAATCAGGACTAGTACAAACAGCATTAAACACATCTTCCAAGGATGGCAAAGTTTTAGCAATGTCTATAAAATAAGACAAATCCGCGTGTAGCAAATATTTCCTCAGTTCAGGGAACACCTACTTGTTCCTCAAAAACATGTCATTCAACCTGGAAATAGTCTATGAAAAGGAAAACTACTCCAACGGAGGTTGAAACAACCTCAGGAATTTCTTTCCTAGTATTGCCCACTGTGCACCAGGATTCACAGCCTGTAATAATTTCCTGGCTAAGGTAAGAAAATCATTGTTATGAGCAGACACCAGGTCGTCATGTGAACAATGTCTGTCTGTTTTTTCTTTGCAGTTATCTCCATGGAGGAAGACTGAACAGGAGTGGACACTTCCACTCAGATGGCAATTCTGCCCTGTCAAGAGGTCTCCTTCTCCAGCTATGCCATGAACTATCTCCCAGAGTGTCTACAAGACCCAAGGAAAATGGCTCACCCATGCCCCAAACTGGACGCTGGAAGAGCTGAAGAGGATGTGCCTGACCCCCACCCCCAGTCCATGTAGGCTGAACTGACTACACCAGAGAAGTGGTCTGAGGAACAACGGTTAGCCACTATAGATTCCCTCACTAATGCTGAGGAATTCTTTCTAGCAGAATTAATTCAGACATTATTTCTAAGCAAACTAGGCCAGGAAATATACCTGGGTTCTATGAAAATTATTTCCGAGCAAGTTAGGCCAGAACACATGTTTGTGTTCTGAGAAACATGGTGGCGCAGATGCATATTGCAAGTTTAGATAAAGACACACATCTCTGTTTAGTTATACACAAAAATATTATGGAACATTGCTTGCCTCAAAGGAGCAGTTAAACTATAGACAGTCTGCCACTATATTTTGCCCATGCTTTAATTTCAAGTTCTGTAATGAATCAGCATTGTTTGTGTACAGAAAATTACAGGTGAGATTATGAAAATCTACTCACAGTTATGTGAGCATTCCAAAATTTAACAATATGAGCAGATACTATATAATGGTTCCATGTTGCTGTTGTTGTCAGTTTAATAATATGAATTATGATTAGAAAAAATATTCAAGAAGGTGCCACTTATGCTGGCCAGTGCTTTCTTTCATATACTTAAGTTAGTCTTTGTAGTTCACCATGTTAGATTTGCATTCTGTGTAATCTCCATAAACTGCCAAATACTATTCTGGAAAATAAAGCTCCTTGCCACAAAATTATTTTAGGTCTCAGTAGATTTGCTGATGATGGACAGTGTTAAAAAAACTCTTTTACCAACTAACTGCTGAGGTACTGTCTTAGCCTGCAGTGTGGCAAGAGCTCTTTACTGTGTTGTTTTTTGATTTTTAAGTACAGCAAAAGAAGAGACATTAGGACCAGAATACATATCCATCCTGTAGCCAAGGAAGAAGTCTGATTGCTGGTAAGAGCTGGTGGAACTAGTTGCTCAGAAGGTAAGTTGTTAGACAAGTATTCCTAAGTAGCTCATACACATACACTTCCCCACACAGTCACCTTTTCACTATAAAACATAAGCAGAACATAAAAAATCTTGTCAGAAAATAAGAACGCAATCCCAAATCACATTGACAAAAAATATATGAGAAGTTGTCTTAAAGTATATACAAGCATTAAAAACATTTGCAAACATGTTTTGCCAATCAAAAACACTTCTTGATCCTTAAACTTACAGAAATAAATAACAGTTCTTATTAGCAGTGAACATTTATTATAAGCACTACCAAAGTCAAAACACAAGCTCTAAGTTAAAAATAGCAATCACCGAAAGGAAACTTCAGATTCTGTGAAAAAATACTAGTTTTCTTAAAGCGGAAATACTGCTTTTAGTCATAAAATAAAATATAGCAATTTTCATAAAATGGCAATATTTCTGTATGGAAGGGTTCCCTTTGGGGCCTTATCTGCCAGAAAGGAAGCTTGAAGCCAATTGCTAGTCCTTAAAAAAAAATTCAGAGCTGTTTTTTCTGGAGGTGGCAAGAAAGTACTGAAGATTTCTACATTCTGACTGCTGATTTCCCTCTAAAGGTCATCCAATCTGCAGTCAAAGTGTAGATCTGAGAGCAATCCAGAGTTTTGTGTAGCTGGCCAGTTGTATCCTAGGCAGGATACAATCTATACAGCCAAAAGGCTACTGTAGCAGTGAGAATGACGAACATCAACAATGACAGTGCGTCTGTCAAATGCACAGTCAGTGGGAGCAGGATGGTGTAAATTTATTTTGTTTTTGAATGAGGATGTGCAGGATAGGACAATATGTGTACTTAGACATCAGAGGAAACACTACTTATAAGGAAATTGGCTTGGCTCCCTTCGGAATCAGTATTTGCATTTTAAGCTCTGTACAGAAAAAAATTCACTGTGTGACAGGCATATGAAAGATCTACCCTGTAAATAATGGATATCTTAAAATTAATGGAAATATTATAAGATTTGACAATAACTATTCTACATTAGTGATGTCCTGGAGAAAAGCATGTGTGTCACTTGTTAAAAGCGTGAAGAAAAACAATATTAAAGCACAAATCTTGTTTCCAGCAAAAATAAGGTTTCACCTTCCAGAAGTAAAGATTTTTAACACCTTGGTAGATGCAATGGACTTCATAGAGAAAAATAAAATCAAGAAATGGAGTGGAATCTATCAACTTCTTTGAAGAGAAATGCAACAAGACATGGTTGGTTAATAAAAGATAAAAACAGTAGAAAATTGAGGGACAAATGAAAATTACTGTATTTAGTGGTTATGAATTCTTATTAATTTAAATAAGTGTTTTAATACTTATGGACAGGTGCTCCATATTACTTTTTACAAGGTAAATCATTTATTTCTTTCATTCCCTATTTCAAATGGTTACTAGTTCCCTTTTTAAAATTTTAGAGTTTTATTATTTTAGCTATATGGCGGCTACGGTGGTGCAGCGGTTAGCACTGCTGCCTCACAGCAAGAGGTTCTCCAGTTCGATTCTCAGCTGGGATGCCTTCTG
Source organism: Protopterus annectens (assembly GCF_019279795.1). Classification (NCBI taxonomy): domain Eukaryota; kingdom Metazoa; phylum Chordata; order Ceratodontiformes; family Protopteridae; genus Protopterus; species Protopterus annectens. The sequence goes on along the minus strand of NC_056735.1, from coordinate 1,381,743,389 downwards.
TGCGGAGTCTGCATGTCCTCCCTGTGGTTGCGTGGGTTTTCTCCGGGTGTTCCGGTTTCCTCCCACATTCCAAAAACATACAGTAGGTGGATCGGACACTCTAAATTGGCCCTAGGTGTGTGTGTGCCTTCTGTGGAAGGTTGGGCACTGGCAACTCGACACCATAAAATTCCACTGCCAATCATGAACGGACAGATGATCCACTGTGGTGACCCCTAACTGGGAAAAGCTGGAAAAAGAAGAAGAAGAAGATTCTTTTAGCTATATATGAAATTAAAGCCACTTATTTTTATTTAAAATTTAAAAGGTTAAACTATTAATTTTATTAAAAGTTAATCATTATTATGATGAAACTTGTGTTAGTTGGCACACTTTCTGATAGCTTGGCATAGTTGAGTAATATACTATTAAATATAATACAAGATCTGGAGCATTTCTCCCCGGGCCTCCGCTGAAAACAGGCTCTGTGGAACCTAGTCGGACTTTCCCGGTCAACAAATGATAAATAATAAATAAATAAATAAATAAATAAATAAATAAATAAACAAGATGCAACAGATGACAGTAAAGAGGCATGTTAAGTAACATTCTAGGTTCTTAAAATGGTCCAGTAGTGTACTATTGATAGCATACTTAACATGCAATAGCACCCAGGAACGATGTGCTATATTATAAACAAACTATAAAAATATGGATTTTTACATGTATGGAAGTTACTATTGGAATGATCTCAAGTGTTTGGAGTGACACTTATACTTTTGCAGGTTGAACCTGGATCACACATGGCTGTCATTCTTTTAATGCAGGTTTGTATGCTGTGTTTCATTTGGAGAATGACCGTCTGCTTTTTATTGAACATCTCATACATACGGATAGTTCTTGCTGAATCACTGGATATTGTTTCTTTGAGTGCACTGGGTTTTTGGTGGTTGGGATACTTTGAGATGTTTTTGTTATTTTTTTTTTTGGTAGTTTGGTGCAGTTTGAAGGATTGCTGTGTTGTGGAGAGGTGGCTTGGATCCACTTGTGGGTGATTTTGTGTGAATTGCAAGTGACGGATTGTTCATTTTCAACCCCTCACCACGAAAACCAGCTTGAAACAACATAGAATCGTGAGCACTTTTGTGATGCTGTGGGAGTTCTGTAAATTCTAACAGTTGCCAGATTACTTCTTCTTGTCTAAAAGTAAATAATCATAATATTGTGGATAATATGCTAAGATGTCAAAGAATACAAGTTACATAATAAGCAAAAGACAGTGAACTGCATTCTAAACCACTGTCAGTTATTACATAGTTCTGAATGCTTGACACTGATAGTATATGTGATATGCAATAGCACCCAGGAAAGTTATACTATGCTGTAAACAAGGTATTAAAATATAGTTCCGTACATACATGGAAGTTGTTATTGGAATGTTGTCAAATGGTTCGAGTGACATTCATGCTTTTGCAGGTTGAACCTGGATCACACATGGCTATCATTCTTTTAAACAGGTTTGTATTCTGTGTCTCCTTTGAAAGGTAACAGTCTATTTTATGTTGGACATCCTCTGCAGGTGGTGCTTGCTGAATTATTGAATGTTGCCCATTTGAATGCAATGGTTTTTTAGTGGTTGGCATGCTTTGAGGTGTTTTTTTTTTGGTGGTTTGGAGGGGTTTGAGGGATTGGTGTGTGGAGTGGAGGTGGCTTGGTTTCACTTGTGAATGCTGTGTGAGCTGTGGCTAATAAATTATTCATTTGCAAGCTCTTGTCAAGAGGACCAGCTTGAAAAGCTGAATTAGAAACTTGAGCACCATTTTGATGATGCAGGAGTTCTAAAATTCTAACACGTGTACTTCTTCCTGTCTAAAAGTAAATAATTATAATATTTTGAATCATATACTAAGATGTCAATGAATACAAGTTAGATATTGAGCAAAAGACAGTAAATTGCATTCTAAGCCACTGTCAGATATTAAACAGTTCTGAATGCTTGCTACTGATAGCATACTTGACATGCAATAACACTCAGGAAAGTTATACTACGCTATAAACCAGCAGTCTCCAACCTTTTTTTGCACCAAGGACCAGTTTCATGTAAGACAATTTTACATGGACTGGCCATCACAAGTGCATAAAAATAAAGCATATTAAATACAATACAACATAACACAGAACCAATGGGAGCCCTGAGCTTATTTCCCTGCAATGAGACCATCCCATCTAGGGGTGATGGGACACAATGACACCCAAAATGTGTTTCTTATGTCCAGTCTACTACGTAATTTCATTTTGGGTGCTGTCATTTCAGAAAACCCTGCTTCACAAAGACAGGATGTTGGAAATGGAAGCAGGGTTTTCAGTGCTTATTCTAGCAATTTTCTAAGTTTATAAGAGCAATATTTAAAATCTGTCTCTATTATTTGTGGCGCTGTCCAGATTTATTGTGCGCAAAGTTGAGAGGTATGGTCGAGAGGTACATAAACCCAACAGAAACCTTATTCTGAATCTAGCAACTTTCTAAGTTTATAACAGCAAAATTTAAAATCTGTCCCTATAATTTGTGCCTCTGTCCAGATTTATTGTTCAAGAGGTTGAGAGGTATGGTCAAGAGGTAGAAAACCTAATGGAAACCTTTTCCTGAATTTAGCAACTTTCTAAGTTTATAAGAGCAATATTTAAAATCTATCCCCATTATTTGTGGTTCTGTCCAAATTTATTATGCGCAAGGTTGAGAGGTATGGTCGAGAGGTATGCAAACCTCTTAATAACTGCTGCTGCTAGGGATCACTCTCACTCTTCTCTCTCTTTCTCTCTCTCTCTCTCACGCATACACACACACACACACACACACACACACACACACACACACACACACACACACACACACACACACACACAGTCTGTTCTGCTTTCATGCATGGCTTCACTCCTCACACAGGCAGACAGAACATACACACACACACACACACACACACACACACACACACACACACACACACACACACACACACACACACACAATTTTTCCCATTTCATTTATTTTTATTTTATACTCACTAAACAGCAAAAGCTCTGTTTAGTGAGTGTAAAATAGTGGCTTGATCGCTCTCACTGTTCAGTCTCTCACACACACATACACAAGTCTCTTCTGCTTTCATACACACATACATTCTGCTTTCATGCATGCATTCACATAAACACAGACAGAAACACAAACATATTCACACACACACATACACACATTCACTTTTTTGTTTCACTCCCTGCCTAAAAGTTTCTGTGTAGCCCTGTACCAAATGATCCACGGCCTGGTAACGGTCTGCAACCTGGTGGTTGGGGACCTCTGCTATAAACAAAGTATAAAAAAGAATAGTTGTGTAAAATCTTACCATAGCCATAGATGTCCTTCTCTTCCATGTTGCAGTATTCATACTGTGGGATTCTCCACCTCAGGTGACCCGAACGGCGGCTCCTATACAAAAGCTTTCAGCCTGGTTGCTGTAGAGTCATAAACCAGGGGGCCTTAAATATGATGTCTGCATGCACAGACCTCAGAACTAACTGCCCAGTCAGACAGTAGCCTAAGAGATGCCAAAAGATGTCTTCCAGATAGGTGAAATGCCACAGACTGAATGGACCTAGTGCTGGTAAGAGTTCAATGGAGTCTCTTAGTCCTGCAACTATTTAAGAAGGGGGTCAGGAGGGAAGGAATACTACAACATGGAAGATAAGGACATCTATGGTTATAGTAAGATTTTACACAACTATTCTATGTACTTCTACTCTCATCTTGCAGTATTCATACTGTGGGAGAGTACCACAGCTCAGGAAGGAGGAAGGGTGGAGGAAGAGGTATCAGATTCCAGAAATCCTTGCAGGATTGTCCTAGCAAAACCTGCTCTGGCTCTGGAGATATGGTTCAGTTTGTAATGTTTGGTGAAGGTATGCACAGTGGACCAGCTGGCTGCTTCAAGGATGGTAGCTGTGTCCAAGCCTTTGAGGAAGGCTTTGGAAGAAGCTGCTGCTCTAGTGGAATGGGCCCTGATCCTCTGATTCAGGGCTTTTCAGTTGTATGAGTAGCAGAAAGAAATGGTATTTATGACCCAACAGGAAATAGTCTGTTTGGGGACTGCCTTGCCCAGGGCTCTGGGGTGGAAGGAAATAAAGAGTTGGTTTGATTTTCTGATGGCCTTTGTTTTGTCCAGATAAAATCTTAATTGCCTGTTAATGTCCAGGGAGTGTAGGAGTCTCTCAATGTCATTCTGAGGAGAGGAGAAAAAGGTTTTCAAGTGAATGGATTGGTTTAGTGAAAGTTCGTTGATCAGTTTGGGCATGAAGGAGGGATTGGTGCACAGGGTCACCCTGTCTTTATGGAAGATACTGTAAGGGGGCATGCTATGAGTGTCTGAAGCTCTGACACCCTTCTTGCAGAAGTAAGGGCTACCAGCAAGATTGTTTTCCATATGCACATCTGCAATGATGCCGAAGTGGCTGGTTCGAATGGAGGTAGCGTAAGTTTTTCCAGGATATAGTTCAGGTCCCAGGGTGGTGGAGTAGGCTTTCTGGGAGATGCTATGTAGAAGACCTCTTTTAAGAACAATTTTGCATCCATCCTGGAGAGTAAAGGAGGTTCCAGGGTTAGGTAGGCAGAGATAGCAGAGAAGTGTACTTTCACAGAAGAGTTTGAAAGGTATGCTTTAATCAGTTCACACACATAAGCTAAGACTAGAGGGACATCAGCTAGAAGGGGGTCCTTATGTCTTTGGAGACATCAGAATCTCTGCCATTTAAAAATGTAGGATCTCCTTGTATTAGTTTTCCTGCCCTCTTGCAGGATAGACAGCACATCATCTGTGTAGCGGTGTCTGAAGGGTACTAGAAGTTTATCACCAAGAGAGTTAAGTTCAGCATCTCTAGATGTGGATGGATGAGAGTTCCCTTCTGTTGTGTGAGTAGGTCCACCTTGTAAGGTAACTTGTGGTGATTGCCCTTGGAAAGTGACTGTAGAAGGGAGAACCAATGCTGCCTTGGCCAGTAGGGAGTCACCAGCAAGATTTTTGGCATGTCTCTCCTGACCATCAGGAGGACTTTCTGACTGAGAGGGAAGGATAGAAAGGCATACAGAAACTGTCCCCTCCATGAAATGGTGAAGTCATCCACTCTCTAAGCTACTGGGGAGTGGTGTTTGGTACATAATTTTGTCAGTTGTCTGAGCAGGATAGTTTCTGTAGAACTTAGGTATGAGTGAGACCAGCAGGTGTTTAATGTTCTGCAATGCTTTGCTTTTTTCCTGCAGATTTTTAAACATTTCTGCAGATCTCTTTCCAAATATGAGGTTATTGTCAAGTGGGGCATCCAGGACTTTTGACTTAAAGTCCTCTGGTAGAGGTTGGAGTCTGAGCCTGGAGTATCTATGCATAACTGATGCAGTTGCAGCTGATCTAGCAGAGACGTCTGCTGCATCATAACTACATCTTATAGAATGTCTGGCCACCTGGGATGCCATGGATAGCTTAGCTGCTACCTCAGTTTTGTTAGGGGAATCAGGCAGGGAGTTGAGAAGCGTACTAGCCTGAGAAACCAAGTCCAAGGCAAATTTAACTATATGAGTTTGATAGTTAATAGCTTTGAAGGCTAGGGTAGAGGAGGTATATGTTTTCTTGCCCAGCCTATCCATAATTTTACTGTCTTTATCCAAACGTAACAGAGAGGAGGAAGGGAGTAACCTAGATTGTCTATCTGGGGCCACAGCTACAACAGCAGGGGGCTTAACTAGGAATGTCTGGTCCTCAGACACTTTGTAGAAATGGTCTGGTCTGTTTGGGGCTAGTGGCTGTGAGTCAGTGTTCTTAGTGCAAGAAGGAAAAGCATCAAGGTAAGCAGGGATCACTGGGATATGGCCGATTGGGAGGGTGATTCAACCTGCAGCAGTTCACAGTTTCTTTTACGAGATTCTGACATTTGGGAAGAATACCATTTGAAGTATTCCTTCATTCTGGTGATGGTTTCACCAAAGTAATGTCCTCTGGAGGAGAGTCTCCTTCAACAGAATCTTCATCTGGAGAATAATATTCCAGGGGTGAGGCTATTTGTGAAGCATAGGAAACAGATTCCTCAGTACCAGATGACACGGCCTCTTCATCTTGTTCCTGGGTGGTAGGAAGGAGTGAGGCAGCAGAGGTAGGCCTTGGACTGAGCAAAGAAATGGAGGGGGCTGATGATGGTGTAGGCCTTAGGGTCATGAAGGCCAGCATCACAGATTGAGTAAAAGACTGCCAGTCAGGTTGATTATCAGGCAGGCTAGATAAATGCTTAGTTTTTTTTGTTTTCTTTTAGAAGGAGTAGTTTTTAGAGACAGGGTTGGCCTAGGCTCAAGGGTCTTAGCCGCTGAAAGAGCCTCAGGCTCGTGAGATGCTGAAGGGCATCTGGTAGAACCTGGTTCCCCCTTGACATCGGGAGAAACCAACATCTGAAATATCTCCACGGACATGTCAACCAGTGCTTCGAGTATGACTACCTCGAGGGAGGCCATAGAAGTGGATGGCTCTAGCGGGCATCCCTCAACCCCTATATCTGCGGTTGGCGGGGCATCCGATGATGGAGAGGCATTGGCGATAGGCTGTGAAATTTTGTCCTTTTTATTTGGCGGTTCTATCGATCAGCCAATTCCAGATCCATCCTAAGGGCTAATTTTTTAAGCCACTGATTTTCTAAATACAGGTTAAAGGCAGTCAAGTGGCTTCTAAGGGTTTTAGGGAGAAAAGAATGGCAGGTGGCACAGGAACTATGGTCGTGTTCCTGGCCAGGACAGAAGATGCAATGGTTGTGGGTGTTTTTATGCAGAATTTGATGTCCGCATCGACATTTACCTTTCTTAGTTGACATCAGCTAAAGTAAAGTTAGCTAACCAAGCTTCAAGCAACAAAATAAGTAAGAAATCCCCAACAGGGTACTTAGCTTTAGACATCTTGATTGAGAGGAGCGAGCAATTTATTTGACGTTCTACTGTGGCAGAAAAGTTCTGAGGTCTGTGCGTGCAGACATCACATTTAAGGCCCCTGGTTTATGGTCCTACATGTGACATCCCACACACCTACAGAAACCAGGCTGAAAGTTTTTGTATAGGATCCAACGTTCGGGTCACCTGAGGTGGAGAATCCCACGGTATGAGTACTGCAACATGACAATAGAAGGACATATATATTGTAGTTTCTTATATGTGTAGAGGTTGCTGTTGGAGTGTTGTCAAACGACTGGAGTGGCACTCATACTTTTGCAAGTTGAGCCTGGATGGTACATGGCATCATTCTTTTGATGCAGGTTTATATTCTGTACCTCCTCTGAGAAGATGACAGTCTACTTTGTATTAAACATCCCATGCTTACTGAATCATTGGATGCTGTTTCTTTGAATGCAGTGGCTTTTTAGTGGTTGACATTTTTTGGGGTGTTTTTTGTTGGATTTTTGATGGTTTTGAGGGATTTGAGGGATAGGTATGTGGAGTGGAGTTGGCTTGAATTCACTTGTTGGTGTTTTTATGTGGGTTGCAGCTGACAGGCTGTTCATTTGCAAGCCCTTGTCATGAGGAACAGCTTGAAGCAGCTAAATTAGAAACATGATCACTATTGTGATGCTGCGGGAGTTCTAAAATTCTAACAACTATCCAGGTTACTTCTTCGGGTCTAAAAGTAAATAATCATAATATTTTGAATTATATGCTAAGATGTCAATGAATACAAATTACATAATAAGCAAAAGATAGTGAACTGCATTCTAAACCACTGTCAGTTATTAAACAGTTCTGAATGCTTGCAGTGTACCAAAAGGATAGTTTATATACTAGACTATAGAATATTTCTGATAAAGAATTTAGGATTACGTTTCTCTGTTATTGTCTCTTTTTAATTATAACAAAACGTAATATCTCAGGACAATTTATTATGGAAAGTTTGAAACTTAAAAGGGAAGATTTTTCAGATGTTTGTTCAGATACTAGTAGACATAAGAAAAAAATAGGACTGATTTTAACAGTAGTACTAGATTAAAGAGTATCAAATATATAAGGTAAATATAAATGTTCTATTATATGACACTCTACACTAGGATTATAGTTAAAATACAAAACCAAGGAATATAGTAATAGTACAAGACACAGTATACAGACAGAAACAGATCAGAATAAGTAAATCAGGGTTAGAATCAGAATCACATTTATTGGTCAAGTATGCACACATGCAACAAATTTGACACCGGGTTTCAGTGACTCTCCAAGTATGAATTACATAAATGACATGCAAACAACTATTAAGAACAAGACAAATGACATACATGCAACTATTAAGAACAGGACAAAAAGTAAATATACATATACATACAAGGTGCAACTCAGTGCAAGAAATACTGAAATAAACTCTGAAAGAAACGAGTATTAACAATACGTAAACAATACAGCAGAATCCTCAGAGGCTTGGGAAAAAGAATACCTCAACCTAATAACCTGAGTTAACCATTTATGAACCTGATGGCCTGTGGAAAAAACTGTTCTTATATTTGCTTGTTTTGGTGCATATTAATCTATAACGCCTGGCTGGTGGTAATAGTTCAAAAAGATGGTGGCCTGGATGTGAAGTCGGTGTTGGATCTTCCCTGCCCTTTTCATGACTCTGGAATAGTACAGGTCCTGTAAGGAGGGCAAACTAGCACCAATGATATTTTGGCAGACCTGACTATTTGATGTAACCTATTTTTGTCATGATTAAACAGAGATCCAAACCACACTGTTATGGATGAGCTAAGAACAGACTCAATGACTGCTACATAGAACTTAACAGTTCCAGTGGGAGGTTGAACTTCCTCAGCTGTCGCAGAAAGTACATTCGCTGTTGTGCCTTTTTTATGGTGGACCCTACATTGGTCTTCCACTTCAAGTCCTGGGAGATTATAGTTCCCAAAATCTTGAAGGATTCAACAACTGACACAGCAGTATTAAATATAAAGAGGGGAGATAATATTGTAATACAACTCCTGAAGTCCACTGTCATCTCCACAGTTTTAAGAGTGTTCAGTTCCAGATTATTCTGACAACACCAAAGGGCCACCTAGCTGCCAAACCTCCCATCTGTATGCAGACTCATCACCATTCCTGATGAGCCTGATGGTAGTTGTATCATCTGCATATTTAATAAGTTTGACAGAGGGGTGCTTAAAGGTACAGTCATTAGTGTAGAGGGAGACTAGCAGTAGGAAGAGCACACATCCATGGGGGCAGCAATATTGATTGCGCAATAGCCAGATGTTTCCCCAGTTTCACCTGCTGTTTCCTACTGGTTAGAAAATTGGTGATCCATTGACAGGTGGAAGCAGGAACCTAAAGCTGGGAAACTTTCAAGTGAAGAAGCTTTGGAATTATTGTATTAAATGCAAAGCTGAAGTCCACAAACAGAATCCTATATATGTCTCTGGGTTGTCAAGATGTTGCTAGATATAGTGCAGTCCCATATTAACTGCATCATCCATTAATCAGTTCTCTCAATAAGCAGACTGAAGGGAGTCTATACAGGGAGCTGCAATATCCTTCAAGTGAACTAGCACCAGCCTCTCAAAAGTCTTCATGACCACTGATGTCAAAACAACAGGCCTGTAGTCATTCAGTCCTATTATAGTGGATTTTAGGCACTGGAATGATTGTGGCTTGTTTGAAACATAAAGGAACCTCACACACACACACACACACACAAACACACACACACACACACGCATACATATATATATATATATATATATATATATATATATATATATATATATATATGGATCTACTTCATTACAATGACATTCACAACAACGAAACCCAAAACCATGAAACACCAACACAAACATCACAAACACACACATACACACACAACCTCAAAGTATCTAACACACAATACTACAAACTGTATAGGCAGGGGGGCAAGCCCCCTTGCACCCCCCTTCTTTATTATGCAAACTCCGAGATCGCACAGACACACAAGGCACACTCACACCCACACATTACATTCCCAAACATACACTACACTCACAACACACACTTACACACACCACTACCCCTCAAACACACACTTACACATTCATGCTTACCTACATCGCAATACCAGCACCGCTAGATCACAGTCCCGTAATGTCTGAATGTAAATTTTGCACTCATAACTCCAACATTGCACAAACAGACACACAAGGCGCACTCACACCCACACATTACATTCCCTCACAAACACACACCACACTCACAACACACACTTACACACACCACTACCCCTCAAACAGACACTTACACATACATACTTACAGGCATCGGAACACCAGAAGCGTTAAACACAATCCTGTAATGTCAGGATTTTAAATTTCACGCTTCTGGGGTTTCGATGTTCTACAGTGTCGAACATCTGGTCCCGATTTTACAGGTTTTGTTCATATGAACTTTCATTCATATGAAGGGAACCCATATATATATATATATATATATATATATATATATATATATATATATATATATATATATATATATGATTCCCATTCACATTGCAGAAAGTACAGTTCTCTGAACTACATTTTTCCTAGACCATAACTCTGAATTTACGCTTCTCTGAAATGGTACTTTGCAATTGCACTGCAGTATGTATGAACAAATATACTGTTGTCACTGTAGTGCGATCTCAGAGTTAGTATATATAATTAGCAGGGAGTATGGGGGTGCAGGGGGGGCTTGCCCCCTGCAAAAATTAGAGAAAATTAGTTAATGTGGTTTAACTGTTTTCCATTTTGGCAAAGTGCCGTTTCGGAGAAGTGTAAATTCGGAGTTATGGTCTCAACAAAGTGTGGTTTGGAGAATTGCACTTTTGGCAATGTGAATGTGATATATATATATATATATATATATATATATATATATATATATATATATATATATATATATATATATATATATAAAAACTATATGCATATAGTTAAAGAATATATATAGTTAAAGAATATAAATATGTCTACAAGGGGTGGGAGGTTGGCATAGTGGTTAAGGTGTTCACCTTATAGGCACAATGTGCAAGGTTTGATTCTCACTTCGGGTAATTGGCTGGATTTGGAATGTCCGACAAGGACAGTTAGCCTGGTACTAGTTTATGAACTTATGATCCTATGTACAACTTTACACATAGTAAATAAAATAGAAAAAATATATAAAATAATTTGATCTATAAATTAATAAATATGAAAATAACAACTGACTCCCCCTCACACATACAGTAGACCAAGGGTAAAATGTGAGGTACAGGGAAAGATGATCATAGAGATATTCAGTTTGGTCAACATATAATAAAAATTCTGAACACCTGTTTAACTTTTCTTATTCATAAGAACTTACTGATAGGCTTTTTTAAGATGATGCACGTTAAAAAATAAGACACATTCATATGAATCAGAAGCATCAGTTAAGCTTTGTTAATCTAATGGAGAGTTTCAGAGGAAGTTTGTTTGTCTTTTTAAACAAACTAGGAATATGTTATTTCATGATTGAATGTTTTAGAGTTATAGTATTAGGCATTTTTTTATTTGTTTCATAAGTTTTGTCCATAGCTGAAGACTTCATATTGTTATACATAAAGTGTACAATAAGTTTTATCTGGTTATTAATAGATTTTTGCATTAATGGTATTACATCCTCTTCTCAAATTCCCTATTTAAATAACATAATTTCCTCTTTCCAAAAGTTCACTTATTCTAACCATTGTATTAAAGACTTAATATTTTCTGTGTTTCCAATTGCATATACAAATAACTGCTTAGAAACTCATAAATTCAACAAGATCCTACTCTTGAAACAACAAAATAATTTATTGGCATCAATTCTTAAATGGTAGTAAAACACATACTGTTGAAAATTTAAGGTCCAAATACAATCAAGATTCTGAGAATTGGTTAAGTTTACAAATATTTAGAGACTTTGTGGAAACAGAGGCAAATAACATATTAAACCTAAATAAGAAATTGTTCCCCAAATTATTGGAAATCTTAATAAATATCAATAATAATGTAATGAAAAATAAATAATATTTGTCACTAATTTATAAAATTCATAAGAGTTCACATAATTAGACACTTCCAATTGGAACTATTCCTCAAAAATTAATAATGAAGTCTTCTCTGAAGAATACAATAAATTAATATTAAAATCTACAGAAAAAATATATTTTCATTATAGTGGGACATTTTCACTTGGAAATTTTTTTATAGATCTTTTGTCACTCATAACAAAATTACAATTATTTGTAAATCAAATAGAATTAAATATTGGAGATATGATTCTGAAACAATAGCTTATTGGATACATATGCTATATGAATGTGATAAGATCTCCCATTTTCGAAAATAAATTAAAAAAACTATATTCAAGCTCTATGGTCAGATAGATGTAAGATTTCTAAATCTTCACTTTTTTTTAATGCTCCAGTTCCTGAGATAATTCCCAAAATGCAAGTGCCTCTTTTTTGGTCTATTCTTGCTAAAGCCAGAAAAGTAATTACTAAAAACTGGAAAAGTAAAGTTACCCAATCTAGTGTTGAATTTATTAGTATGGCAAAAATTGTTTGCAGTAGTGAACTGCATACCATAAAGATGAGAACTTCTAATAGTACACATTCATATAAATTTTGGCTTAAACATAAAGGCTTACTTGAAATATATTAACTGTTGTTGATGTATAACGTTGATGTATTGACCAGCTGTGGGCCTATATAAATAGTTGTTTGTTTTATAATTCATTTGTTTGATTATTTTTTAAAACCAAATAAAAAAATAAATAATGGATAACTTGACAAGTGCCATCTCACTGAGAACCAGCAGTTGAAGGACCACATTCACTTAAACTATCCCATACAAATTAATGAAAAAAAGAAGTTATGTACTCACCATAATGTTCCATCTGAGTAGTTGTACTTCATTTGTCTTCAACCTATGGGAATACGGATCCATGTCAGATCTGAGCCGGCAAAGATTACAAGCATCAGCTCCGAGCTCCAGACTCCTCCCCTTATCCATAATCCACCTCCCTTGCCTTCCATCCCCAGATCGAGTTTGCTGAACTTACACTTATAACCCGACATGATAACAAACTTGTGACCTATACTAACAGCCCGCAGGCTGAACATGCACCAAAGGTCCGGGGGAAGGAGGGAGGGATGGTTGAAGACAAATGAAGTACAACTACTCAGATGAAATGTTATGGTGAGGACATAACTTCTTTACCTGAAGTAGTTTACTTCATTTGATAGTCAACCAGCGGGACAGTGTCACCAGCTACTAAACTCCTGGGTGGCCCTCATGGAAGGATATTCCTGAGCACCATGGAGCCAAAGGATGCTCTCCTTCTAGATGTCAAATCCAATTTATAATGGGAGATAAACGTATGAGATGAGGACCAAGTAGCTGCTGACCATATGTAATCTAAAGATATACTAGACCAGAAAGCTGCAGATGTAGCCATGGTCCTGGCAGAATGAGCTTTAACCTGACCTGGAGGAGACATGCCTTTGTCTTTGTAGACCTGCAGGATGCATGAAGAAATCCATCTAGCTATCGTGACCTTGGAAATAGGTTTGCCCAAAAAGGGTCTATAGAAAGTACAGTTGTGTAGCTACCATAAATGTAGATGTTCGAGTGTATTCACTGTTGCAGTCATTACATTTGGGTTATCCTGCTGGCAGGCTACCTGCAGTCGGCCTGAATTCCAAAGTCTTGGTCCGGCGTCGGTTGCTGTCGCCTCTTCCCTGACGTCAGTGCGTCAGGGGTATAAAAGATGCAGTTGATGCCATTTTCTTCAGTATTTCTTGCCCCAGATGTCAGGTGCCCCCAAAATGGTAGGCTAAAAATTTATGCCAATAAGTATGCATGCAAAAACAGAAACATTTCCTTCATCTACAAGCAAATACACCCCATAGGTTCTATAGGATAGAGAAGTGCAGATAAGTCCCAGCAAAGAAAGGGGGATGGTGGGTGGGTAACCTAGACTGCAACAGTGAATACACTCGAACATCTACATTTATGGTAGGTACACAACTGTACTATGTTCATCATGTTTCACTGTTGCAGTCATTACACTTGGGTTGAATCCCAAAGCTGAGCTAGGGTGGCTGGGTCTAAATAGGATTAGGAGAGGCTATAAGGCCCAGCAAAACTGCAGTGGCAAAGCCTGCTCTGGATTTAGAGTAGAGAGGTAAATGGTAGTGCTTGGTGAAAGTGTGCACTGAACTCCAAGTTGCAGCCTCTAAAATGTCTTTGGTTAGTACCCCTCTGAGGAAGGCTGCTGAAGTGGCTGCTGCTCTGGTAGAATGTGGCCTAATTTTCTTAGGAATTGATTTGCCATGTTGTGAATAACAGAATCAAATGCAGTGGCCTATCCATTTCTAAATAGTCTGCTTTGAGATAGGCTTTCCTTGTGATCCTGCAGCATATGCCACTAAAAGTTGCTCAGTCTTTCTGAAAGCTTTAGTTCTGTCCAAGTAGAAGCATAGCTGTCTGTGTATGTACAAAGAATGCAGGAGTCTCTCACCCTTATTCTGTGGGTTTGGATAAAAAGTAGGCAAATGCATGGTTTGGTTAAGGGCTACACTGGACACTACCTTAGGCATAAATGTAGGGTTAGTCCTCAGAGAAACCCTGTCTGGATAGAAAATGATGAAAGGTTCCACAGCCATGAGAGCCTGTAACTCTGAAACTCGTCTTGCAGAGGTTATTACTAGGAGCAGAACTGGTTTCCAAGATAAGAACTTTATTTCGGCTATATTGGCTGGCTCAAAAGGTGGCAGTGTAAGTTTCTCCAAGACATAATTGAGGTCCCATGTAGGTATTGGTGCTCTCCTTGGAGGTCTTAAGATTTTGACCCCTCTGAGATACTGCCTTAGCAATGGGTGAGAAAAAATAGGTGGTTCCGTATTGTAATGAGCTGAAATGGCAGAGGCATGGATTTTAATTGATGAGAAAGATAGGCCTTTGTCAAGCATCTCAGTTAGGTATTGTAAAATCTGAGGAATATTTGCTACAAGCGTGTCAATTCCTTGTGCCTGGTTCCAGGCACAGAAACTCTTCCATTTTTCTGCATAAGATTTTCTGGTACTTGGCCTCCTGGCCTCCAAAATAACATCCATCACTGCTTTAGAGACAGGTGTGTTTTGAATGGCTACATTATTCGCCATGCAGCCAGATTTAGGGTCCTAAGTTGGCTGTGCAGGATCTGATTGTTTCGTTGGGTCAGTAAGTGAGGAATTAGAGGCAATGTCCATGCAGGGCCTTGAGACAAGCTCTTTAGGATTGGGTACCAGTGCTGGCGGGGCCTGTCTGGGGCAATCCAGAATCATTTTTGTCTTCTCTTGTCTGACCTTTAGGAGTACCTTGGGAAGGAGAGGCAGAGGAGGAAAGGCGTATACTGTCAGGGCTTTCCAGCTGAATGATAGAGCATCCACTTTCCATGCTTGCTTGTGATAAGTCCTTGTGCAGAATCTCTGTAGTTGGCAGTTGTGAGGGGAGGCAAAAAGATCTATGTCTGGGCATCCCCATGTCTTTGTTATCATGCTAAAGACTTGTGGATCCAGTTTCCACTCATGGGCATCCATAATGTTTCTGCTTAGTTCGTCTACCAGAGTATTTTTCTTTCCTGGCAGTAATTATGCTTGCAAATGTACTTGATAATTCAATGCTGTGTCCCACAAAGTCATGGCTTATCTGCAGAGGGGGTAGGAATGTGTGCCTCCCTGTTTGTTTATGTATCACATGACTGTAGTATTGTCCGTCCTTATCAGTAGTTGTCCTGGATGAAGAAAGTCCTTGATAGCTGTCAGGACATTTTGAACAGCTAGCATCTCTTTTTGATTGATATGAAGATGCATTTGGCTTGAAGGCCATGTGCCCTGAATACATTTTCCTGCCATGTGGGCCCCCCAGGCATAATCTGAAGCATCTGTTGTTATTGACTGCCTGGCCGTGGGTAGGTTGAATGGCTGTCCCTTGTTGAGGTGACAGGACTGTGCCCAACATCAAAACTCCTGTTGAAGGCAAGGAATGAGTGTAATCAATGTTTCCAGGCTGTGGCAATGTTGAGTCCAAACACTTTTTAGATACCACTGTAGTTTCTTCATATGCAGTCTGGCATATGAAATTAGCAGAATGCAGGATGCCATGAAGCCCAAGGCCTACAGAATTTTTCTTGCAGTTAACTGGGTCTTTGTTGCCAACATTGTGAAGTAAGAAGTCAGTTGTAATTGTTTGTCTGGCGTGAGATAAGCCATCTGGGCAGTTGTATTTAAGCTTGCACCCAGGAATATTATCTCTTGAGAGGGTACTAATTTTGATTTCTTTTCGTTTTCTGTGTACCCCAGGTAAATGTCCTTGCTCTCTGCTTGAATAAGGCAATCATCTAAGTAAGGATATATTTTAATTCCTCTTTGTCTGCAATATGCAATTACTGGTGCCAGGCATTTTGTGAAGACCCTGGGTGCAGTAGATAAGCCAAAGGGCAGTGCAGAGAATTGGTAATGCATTGAGCCAGCTATGAATCTGAAGTATCTTCTGCAAGACTGTCTGATTGGTACATGCAGGTATGCCTCTTTTAGGTCCAAAGTTACAAGCCAAGCCTTTTTGCCCAGCATGGGCAGACGCTGCTGCAAAGTCAACATTTTGAATTTTGGAACATCCAGGAATGTATTCAGAATAGACAGGTCCAGTATTGGCCTCCAGGCTTTGTCCCTTCAGGGTACCAAGAAAAGCCTTGAGTAAAAACCTTGTCTCTGCTCTTGCTGTGGTACTCGCTGAATGGCCCTCATGTCCATGAGGGATGAAACTTGTTTTTGTGCCTCTGCCCATTGATTGTGTGGCAGGTCTGGCATACCTTTTGCCCTTGGCAGGGTGTGAAAGTGGAACCTGTAGCCCTGGGACACTATATTCCAGACCCATTTGTCCTGAGTGATCATGTGCCAGTTTTGTGAGAAATGTGCTAGCTTGGTGCTGCAGAGGGAAGTCATTGGGACTGTTTCCTGTATGGCTGTGATTTGTCTTCTCCACTTTTGGAGGTAGAAGGGGCCCACTGTTTAGGCCTGTATGAGCCCTGGGGCTGGGATCTTCCTCTAGGGTGTCTGTATCTGCCCCTTTGTGGTCTGTCTGACACTGGAAAGGACCAATTCTTAGTAGGCCAGTTTCTGCTAAATCTGGGTGGCTGTACCTGTAATAAATCCTTTACTGTTTGCATAGATTTCGCTTTGTCCTCCATTTTCTTTAACACCTCCTCTGCTTTAACACCAAATAAAGTATCATGCTGTAATGGAGCATCTAGTAATTTTGCCTTAACATGATCAGGTAGAATCTGTTTCTTTACCAAGCATGCCTCTTAATGACAGAACCCGTAACTGCGGCCCTGCAAGAGGCCTCAAGAGAATCAAAACCACATTGCAATGTATGCTTTCCCACTTGTTCAGTTGCATGCAATAAATCCTGCATTTCTTTATTTTCTGCACAATCAGAATTTGTTAATATTTTCTGTTTTAGCAGTGACATTAAGTATTGCTGATATTTAAGCATATGAAATTGACAGTTTAAAGCCCTCACAGTCAAAGTAGCAGAAGTGTAAACTTTCTTCCCCCATCTGTTTAGTGCCCTAGAATCCCTGTCAGAGGGGATAGGGTTTTTTGCAGTAGAAGCCTTGACCCCTTTGGGACCCTGAGAAATAGTTTCTGGATCAGCAGCAGGGTTTTTGTAAAGAAATTTATGTGAGTCTGGAACCCTGTAGTATCTGTCTCATTTTACAGGGGCAGAGGGTAAAGAGTCTGGAGAAAGGGCGGACTCTGAAAATACATAATCTACAATGTCTAATACAGGGAGAATAGCAAGCGGCCTGTGCTGAGGCAGTAAAAGGAAATCTCTAAGCCTTTTCTTTGATTCTGAGTAGTCTTTGCTCTCCCAGTGGAAATGCTCCCTCATGGTATGCAGGGTTTCCCCAAAAGATAAATCCTCAGGAGAAGAGGCTGAAGGAATGGATTCTTCAGCATCATAATCCTCACAGGGAGGAAGAGAATATTCCTGCTCAGAAGAGGAATCAGAGGAAATGGAAACCTGATCTGAAGATTCATATTCTGTCTCTTGCCTAGGCCTTTTTATCAGGAGTGGGATGGGAACCATCAAGGTAATTAGGTCTTCGGCCATTTTGAGCATCTGTTTTTTAGGCATGGAAGTCTGTCCAGGAGAATGCTGTACTTGTTTCTTTGTCTTTAGAGCTGCTTTAGTCTTTGCTTTGGAAGCTGAGATAGGCTTTACATATAGCTGTGTAGGTCTGAAAACACCCTCAGAAGCCGATGCCTGCTCAGCGGCTCCGGACCCATCTGAGGGAATAATTTCCGAGTGTCCAATACCTTGAGTATCCAGAGGCCTAGCTGGCTCCATGTGGGAATCGGCAGCAGCCTGCAGCTCTGAGGTAGCTGGCATCAGGGGCTGCAAAAGCGCCTCACTGAGAGCCGGCGACTGGCTTAGCGGAAGCCTCGTCGTCTATTTTGGACCTCGGATGCCTGTCCTTTTCCTTGCGCTTTTTATAAACTCCGGTTGTCTTTTGTTCTGACAGCATTATATAATTGAATCTTCGGCCAAAGTAATGAAAGGCAAAATCGTACCGACGCTTAATAGTGCGTTGGTTAAATCTAGTGCAAAACTGACAACTAGCAATGTTGTGATCAGGGCCTAGGCAAGGAATACAGTAAGAATGAAAATCCTTATGAGGTATTTGCTTCCCACAAGAAATACAATTGTTAACTTTTTCTGACATCGGTCTGGAGCAAGAAAAAAGTTTCCCCAACGGGGTACTTAGCTTTAACTCATTCACTCCGGAGCAGCTCAGGAAAAGCTGCCTGCTTAATTCTACCATAGGAACAACAGTGCAGCCTGAGCTCATTTTCAAAATATCCATTTGTAATACCATACAGAAAATAAATGTTCATAACTCTTTAACTATAAGAGCTAGACTAAAAATGTAACCGCAAAAGTTGTTCAGCAGACACTGAACTTTCCAACAGTGTAAATGTTGATAGTGCATATCAAAGTCACTATTAAATATCTGGCAAGGAAGGCTGATATTGTGCATATTTTTTACCTTTTTGAAAAAGCAAAGCACAATATTGTAGTCAATGTATCATGCAGATCCATACAATTTGAATTTAATTTGTTAATATGAATTTCATCTTTAAAATGATACCTTAACCATTACTGTGGGGTGCTCCTTTCTTGAGATATTCACAGAAATATGATTAATATATTATTTCTCATAATTGATAAATAAACAAAGCATAATATCTAATCACCTGTAACAGACAGAGCCAACATATCAGTGTAGAAGTTGTGCATAAGAATGTCAGCTTCAAAATGATGCATCATTTGTGTTATCACTATGCTCCCTTGCAAAGATATGGGCATAATAATGAGAAGTATTGTAAATGTATAATTTTCATAATTGTACAAGACTAAACAAACTGTGATATCTGTACATGTGTACAGTGCACAGACACAGTTATTTTGCCATGTTGTAAGGAGTAACAGTGTCTTCAAAATGAGGCATTACTTGGCACACTGACATGCTCCCTTGCAAAGTTATTTACCAAAAATATGAAAAAAATAATAGTTTCCATAACCTAATACCAAACAAACTTTGATATCTGCATGTGTCCAACATACAGGCACAATTCTTTTACCATGTTAGAACCAGCAATACTGTCTTCAAAATGAGGTATTACGTGGCACATTCAGATGCTCCCTTATAAACTTATCTACCAAAATATGAAAAAAAATAATAATTTCCATAACCTAACTCCAAAACAAACTTTGATATCTGCACATGTGGCCAACACACAGGCACCATTCTTTTCCCCATGTTAGAACTATCAATACTGTTTTCAAAATGAGGTATTACTTAGCACATTCAGATGCTCCCTTGCAAGGTTATCTACCAAAATATGAAAACAAATCATAATTTCCATAACCCAAGTCCGAAACAAACTTTGATATCTACACGTGTGCAACATACAGACACAATTCATTTACCATGGTGGAACTACCGATACTGTCTTCAAAATGAGGTATTACTTGGCACACTGACATGCTCCCTTGCAAAGTTATTTACCAAAATATGAAAAAAATAATACTTTCCATAACCTAATTCCAAACAAACTTTGATATTTGCACGTGTCCAACATACAGGCACAATTATTTTACCATGTTAGAACCAGCAATACTGTCTTCAAAATGAGGTATTACATGGCACATTCAGATGCTCCCTTACAAACTTATCTACCAAAATATGAAAAAAATTAATAATTTCCATAACCTAACTCCGAAACAAACTTTGATATCTGCACGTGTCCAACATACAGACACCATTCTTTTCCCCATGTTAGAACTATCAATACTGTTTTCAAAATGAGGTATTACTTAGCACATTCAGATGCTCCCTTGCAAAGTTATCTACCAAAATATGAAAAAAAAATAATAATTTCCATAACCCAAGTCCAAAACAAACTTTGATATCTGCACATGTGTGCAACATACAGACACAATTTGTTTACCATGGTGGAACTACCAATACTGTCTTCAAAATGAGGTATTACTTGGCACACTGACATGCTCCCTTGCAAAGTTATTTACCAAAATATGAAAAAATCATACATTTCCATAACCTAAGTCCTAACAAAACTGATATATGTACATGTGTACAGCATTCAGAAGCAGTTGTTTTACCATGTAGACACATATGATTGTAAATATGCACATTCTTGGTGTAGCCGACATACTGCCGAATGGGTACATGTAAAGAGAAAAAGCAAGGTAAGGACCACCACTCCACTAATGAACCCAGAATAGGCATGGGACAGTGGCAGGCAAGGTCATCTCATTGGTCTGATAGCTGTGCTGGCTACCCACTCAGACAGCCGATAGCACTGCAGTCTCAACCTGCTTCTGTGTCAGCAGTCTGCCTTACCTATGCCTTTTCTCTTTACATGCGTCCATTCAGCAATGGACCTAAGGGATCAATTTCTGTATTAGTAAGCCCTTCCTGTCATCTAACTCTACACATGCCTGATAAAAGCAGACTAAAAAATGAAGTATTGCAGGATGGTCACTGACATATTACATTGTATGTGGTAGCACTCTCCTAAAACAGTTCTTTCTCAGCATCCTCGCCAGCTCCTTACCACAGTTATTTGCCAAACTCAGAGAAATATATTTTACACAACACAGTTCCTAATAGAGTTTTACTTACCATACTGGTCCCCACATGGTAATGGGTGTTTTCCATTCTTCTCACAGTATTACCAATCCTGCACAGCTCTCCTCACGCCATTGTGGAGGTCAGTCAAGAGCAATGCAATGCCCTCCTCTGTTAGGCGAACACCATTCTTTCTGAACAGGTGAACATCTTCTGCAATGATGCTGTCATGACAGACTGTAGATCCACCGATCCTGTGCAACAAGCCATGCATAAACCCAGTCTGTAAATGTCTGGCCTTGTGCGCTGCCTGTTGTCTGTTTGCTGTTTTCCATATCTGTTGAGGAATTATGTCAGACCACACAAAATGGCAATGCGGCCACCACAACTGCAGGTGTTCAAAAATTGCTCTGATTTGAAACCACAGCCTTCCGAGTGGTTGACTGATGACATCATTCCCTCCAATGTGCAGCACAAGGATGTCAGGCTCAGGGTACATGGAACACTTCTCTTCCAACAACTGCAGTACTCCGCTCCAATGCATACCACTTCTTGCAATCCTGAATACCTTCACACTAGATGTGGGGAAGCTCACGTTGTACTGATTTTCAGTTATGGAGGCAGGACTGGCAGCACAGTGAATGTAGGAATGGCCACATACCCACACTGTCATTTGTCGTTCACCTGGTCATGAAGCCATGTCAGTGTCAGAAGGTGGACAAACCTGCACAGGAAAGCAAATGCAGATTACTACTGATGTTTGATAGATGTATTGGAAGACTACATATATATGTATATCATATGCATTACCTGGTTAGCCCATCCAAATCTTCCATCCTAGTCCCAGGGGCAGTATTCTTTGCATTAGGTACATAAGTGGTGATGATGCTGCAGAGGTACAAACCTATTCCACACACACACACACACACACAACACACACACACACACACAAACACACAGGTTTTGCTTTAGCAAGTTCTAATACATGTTAGTGTGGAGTGCAGAGGCATTCATTACCATCCAATAGAAATACTATATCATTATAATTCAGTCAAAATAGTACAACACCTGGATGTTACTGAGCCCCTCCTCCTACCACCCATGACTGACAAAACATGGAAACATGCCCAGCTACTGAGTATAAGCAGAAGTACAGTAATACAAGCAGAAATGTCAAACCTATCTGGTTCATCCATGTAAGAATTAATCACAAAAGTAATAATTCCAGTTAGCGCATCTGACTATCACTCTGGATACAATAAGACCCATCAATGCATAAACAAAAAAAATATAATAACCATCACTGAAACCTGAGCTATAGAGAACTTATACTTGTTACACCGTATCTGTATTACGATCTTCAGCAGTCTGACCATGTATTCACAAGCACTTCCCTGGTACACAAATTAATTATTTCCCCTACCAACATCTTCATTACTACATGTTATACACATGTCCCTAAATAAGAAGTTATGTCTTACCATAACGATCCATGTGAATTGTTCATCTCGCCTTTGTTCTTACACATGGGTTCGGAGCCGATTCTCGGCTCCGAGTCGGCCGCATCACTAGCTTGCATCTTCGAGAAAGCTCGACACGTACATAACACATGATGAAGGGAAAGTGAGCTCCAAAATATATAGGAAATCGACATTTTCCAACAATTACCTTGACTACACCAGTTGTCATCCTCCAAATGTCAAGTACAATGTCTTTAAAGGTCAATGCATCCGTGCAGCTAGAATGGTATCAGAATTTGATGAAATGCAAAAAGAGCTTATGCAAATTAAAGAACTTTTTTCTCAAAGAGGGTACCCCTTGGTTATGATGGATGATGTTGTGTCCTATATTATTGATAACTGGGGCACAAAATACAAACCTTTATTAGGCTTGGGAGAAATTCAGAACAATCCCATCCTGAACACAGATGGTGTCAACCCCGGGTTTCATAGAGCTTGCATTGTGCCTTTTTATCATGGGGTTGACAATATCAAGAAAATTATTTACAAGTTTTGGTATTTGATTAGTAGTGAACCGAGTTTGTTTAAAGTATTAGGTACTAAACTGAAATTTGTTTACAGGATGGGACAAAATTTGAAAAAATTATTAGAATATCACAGAGGTAAAAAAACGAACACACTCAGGAGTGTCGTTAGTAGAAAATGTGGATTTTGCAACTATTGCAAATATATGTCAATGGATGACAAAATCTCACTACATAATGGACATAAGAGCTCAATTGTTTGTAAGAAGGGTAACTGTAACACGAAACAAGTTATTTATTTAGCCAAGTGTGAGGCCTGTACGGCATTTTATGTTGGCAGAACAGAACGTTGCCTGAAAAAACGCATCTATAACCATATATATAGCATTTGGACTAAGGATACAACAAACGCACTGTATAGACATGTAGAGTTATCTGGAGAACAACATACATTTAAATTTGTCATATTAGAGGTTGTCCCCAATGATCCCAGGGGAGGTGACATTAAGGGATTATTAGCATTTAGAGAATCATGGTGGCAAATTTTTCTTGACGCCACCAGCCCACCAGGGTTAAACGACAGTATAGCTATTAAATCCTTGCTATTTTAGGTATAAGGTTGCATTACATGACAGAGACTACTGATTGAGACTTCCTTGTTTGGCTTACAGTTAATAAGGTATATTAGTTGAAACTATACCTTTGATGCATCAGTTGATATTATTCACATTTTTCCTCCATTCTTAATATTAATTTTAGACAAATATTGTGCATTTGTATATTCTTGTCAATATTATTATTAGCTGGGCATTACAATTCGATTTTACACAAATGTATAACAAATTTTAAATTTTATATATTATATTAATTCATCACATTTTCTTAATATAGCTTCTTAGTTGTTTTTATGGCTTTTATATAATAGTATATATTTTACACTATACATTTTACACTACATAATTTATATGCTTATACACTCTTAGTTGAGTTGATGTTATAGAAAAGAATTTAGGGCACTATTCATTTATTTCCTACATTAGACCTTGTCACTAACCTAATTATACCCAGGTTTCTCCACTATATATATATAATTTTGGGTAGTTTTTATTAATGGAATGGAACAGGGACATGACTCTTGACATATCATCGTACATTCGTACCGATTAGTCATCAAACAGCTTACTATGAAAGTAGAATATTCATAGTAAGATTTTTCATATATTCATATTGTGGAGTTGTACGTACTTAGAAGTTATTAAGTTTACTTGAAGCTTTTAATCTTTTCTACGGACAGTGATGTTTTCAGAACTTGTTTCTAGAATTATTTTTTAGTACATCTGGTGAATTTTTATCTTAAACTGTTTATTTTTATATTTTAGGTTTATGATTGACTTGTAACATTTAGTAATATTTAGGTTGCAAAGGTTGCTTGTTATTTGTATAATAGAAGCGAAATCTCTCATAACACTGTATCTTTAAGAATAGAATTTTTGGCGCCAATGAATTTATTTAAACTGGATGGTATGCAATTTTAATTAGTTCTGAAGAAGACCAGTTAACCTGGTTGAAAGCGCTAAACTCTTGTCATACTTTTGGCGTCTTTTATGTTTTTTAGTCGGTGTTTCGTTTAGTTGTTGTGCTATGTCAGTGCTTATGTACTTGAATACATTTATGTACATTTTAAGCACTGTGATGTCGTCCTAGTCTGTGTCACTAGATTCTGTTTTGTTTGGCGTTATGTGGATTCATTAAACTGTTTTTGAAGAATTTCATCTCTGTGGTTACTGGGGATTACATCGCTTATTGGTGGAATCGGAGTTTCTGTGGAAAGCTCGAGGCACAGTAATATCCCAAGATCCTCCGGTGCTAACCCTCAGATCTAGTTTGCTATACCAGAAGAATCCCTCTTAGAAATGTGTCTAAAACACTTATGAACAAATACTACAATTGTCTGAAACCCTACTGCCAGGTAGAGGATAAAAGATGCCATTACTGATGTTAATAACATGTCAACCATACCTAGAAAAGGCTGAAAAGGAATCTAATCGAAAACCGTTCTCCCAGACCGTAGGATGGGGGATGGAGGGGGGGAATGTAAGAACAAAGGCGAGATGAACAATTCACATGGATCATTATGGTAAGACATAACTTCTTAATGTGAAATTGTTCAATCTCGCCGTTTGTTCTTACACACGGGTAGCGTCCCTAGCTCCTTTTTCCCGGGTGGCTCAAGGGAGAACATTCCTGAGTACAGTGGAACCAAACGTCGCCCTGTCCCTGGAGCTCTTGTCTAGCTTGTAGTGGGCGATAAAGGTATGTGGTTTTGCCCAAGTTGCCACTGCACAAATGGTATCTAAAGGCAAATGAGTGGTATGGGCTGAAGAGGTAGCAATCGCCCTTGTAGAATGAGCTCTGGGTTTGAAAGGGAGTTGTTGTTTGGATTCAGCATATACAAAATTTATGCAATCTGAGAGCCATTTGGATAAAGTAACCTTCGTTACTGCCTGTCCTTTTCTTTGGTCAGCATATGAGACAAATAGTTGATCTGACTTTCTGTACTCTTTTGTCCTATGTAAGTAAAATCTTAGTTGTCTGTGAACATCCAACTTGTGCAATGTGTATTCCAGCTTATTGGAATGATTTTTAAAGAAGATAGGCAGTTCAATAGATTGATTGATATTCTGAACCGAACAAACCTTCGGAAGAAAGGATGGATTGGTGCGCAAGGTTACTCTATCCGGATGAAAAATCATGTACGGGGGTCGGATAGATAGAGCCTGTAACTCTGAAACTCTTCTGGCTGAAGTGATGGCAACCAGGAAAAGTGTTTTCCACGAAAGCAATTTTAACGGAGTTGTGGTTGCTGGTTCAAAAGGGGGCAACATGAGTTGTGACAGCATGAGATTAAGATTCCAAGGTGCTATTGGATTATGAAAAGGGGGGCGGAGATGAAAAGTACCTTTCATGAAGGCTTTACAAAGCCTGCGGGACATAAGAGAACCATCCTTACGGCCAATATGAAAATTGGATATAGCGGCCAGTTGAACCCTTATAGTGGACGTTGATGCTCCTTCTTGAAAAAGTGAGGAAAGGAAATCTAGTATCTTGTGTACTGGGGCACCGAATGGATCTATACCTTGTTTGGAGGCCCAGTGCGCAAAACGGTTCCATTTGCTGATGTACAATTTTCTTGTAGATGGTTTGTGAGAAGATACAATAATTTGTTGTACTGCAGGAGATAGTAACTCTGACCTGGCTAAGATGGGAAGCGGAGCAGCCAAGCTGTCAGTTTGAGGGACTTGAGGAAGGTGTGAGGAACTCCCGACGAGTGTGTCAACAGATCTGGCTCCGGGTCCAGAATCCATGGTTCCTCCACTTGATGGGATTGAAAGAAGGGAAACCAGATTTGTCGAGGCCAGAATGGGGCTATCAGTATTATGGTCCTGTCCAGACATTTGGCTTTCTGCAAAAACCTGGGAATTAGTGGAACAGGAGGAAAAGCATAAAGGAGACCCGGGGGCCAATCATATACCAGTGCGTCCCTGGGGACACCCCCTGGGGGGGTAACAGGGCAAAATAGCTTCTGCATTTGGCATTCAAAGGGGATGCAAACAGGTCGCAGCAAGGCTGGCCCCATCTGTGGAAGATCTCTTCTGCCACTTGAGGTTTGAGGGACCACTCGTGAGGGAACAGGATGGCTCTGCTCAACCTGTCCGCGATTATGTTGGAAGTCCCCGGGATGTGCATTGCTATCAGAAAGCGTCCAGTGGACTTTGCCCATTGCCAAATTCTGAGGGCCTCTCTGCATAACAGGTAAGATCTGGTTCCCCCTTGCTTGTTTATGTACCAGACCACTGACATGTTGTCTGTCTGAACTGTCACTGTTCCCCGAGGTAAGGACTTGTGAAAGTGTTGCAACGCTAGAAACACTGCCCTCATCTCTAGAACATTGATGTGCAGATTGTACTCCATGTTGGACCATTGACCTTGGACTGTTTGTCCCTGAAAGAATCCCCCCCACCCTATCAGGGAAGCATCCGTGGTTAGAGTTGCTACCGGACTGTGTAATACAAAGGGTTGTCCTAGTGTTAGCTCTTGACTGTGTATCCACCACAAGAGATCCTTCTTGCAATAATTTGTAATCAAGATTTCATGAGACAGTGGAAGTTGTAGATACGACCACTGGGCGAATAGCATCCATTGAAGGAGCCTCATGTGCATTCTGCCGAAAGGAGTAAAAGAAGAAAGGAGAGAGCGCTCCAAAAGTAACCGCACTTTATTGGTATAAAAGACAGCAACAGTTAATCCAAAACGAGTGATCAAAGCAAAATAAACGCTTTCCAAACAAACACAGCGTTTTCGTCCACTAAACAGTGAGACTTCATCAGACAAGTGAATATAATGCAACTGATCATTTATATAATGAAATTAAAATCCAATAGCCACTAAAAAACTTTGCATTTCGGCTAAGCCAATAGTTGTGATGGGGCTCATTAAGAATTAAAAACACATAACAAAATTGATGTTAAAATGAATTTAAAAACCTTTTCACACAAAAAGTTATGTTGTTAAAATGTGTTAGTGATTTGATAAATTGATCATATACAAGAATAGATTAAAAAACAACAATAAAATCAATATATAACCTGTTGTGCTTAAATAGAGTAAAAAATAGCTGAAATCATGACAGTTGTTTTTAGTTGGGGACTGTGTTGGGTACAATAGCACCACCTGCTGTTGTTTTGAAGTAATGACATATATGGTTTATATTTTGCCTGCCCTTAATTTAAGTACAGGGACCAGGGATGTACATTCATTAAGCCCAGGCTGTTTGGTGGCTTCTAAAAAGATTTGCCACCATAATTCTTTATATTCAAGCCATTCTTCCCAGGGACCCCCTCTCAAATCTTTGTCCACCTGTTCCAATACGAAGAAGGAGAATCTGAAATTCTTGCAAATTTTTGTATGCTTATATAATGCATTAGTTTCTTTTTTCTTTAGAATCTCATATAAATGTTCATATATTCTTCTTTTTAAAGCTCTTTCTGTTTTTCCAACATAGAATGAATTACAGCTGGAACATAGAGCCATATATACTACTCCTTGAGATTCGCAGTTATGTTGTCCTGTACTGTATATATTTATGCCTCTAGCTTCTAGAAAAATCTCTTTAGTGTTAGAAATATGTTTGCACTGATTACAATGACCACATTGATAGGTGCCGTTGTTGGTGTTTCTTGTTTTTGTCATATAGTTGTTGTTGTTGGTTTTGTTGTTCTCTAACAGCTTTTTGATGCTGTGTGCATTCTTATAAACTGTTTTCGGAGTCTTTTCTTTTATATTTTTAATGTCCGAAAATGAAATGAATTTGTTCCATTCTGTTTGGAATATTCTTCTTATTTTGGAATTGAACAGGTTGAATTCTAGAACTAGGGCTGATTGGTATTCAGATGCTTCTTCTTTATCATTCTTGTTGGTAGCAAGTTGAATGTCCAAGGTCTCAACGTTGGAAGTGGGGCTTGTAGTGTTGATCTTACAGCCCTTGATAGGTCTGAATTTTGTTGATCTATTTTTTTCAACCTCTTTTCTTATGTCCTTAACGAAAACAGAAGGGTATCCTCTTGCACCAAACATGCCTTCTAAGGTGTTACATTCAAAAAGAAAATCATTGTCTGTGCTGGTCATACGACTTCCTCTGACAAATTGTCCTTTGACAATGTTCCTTTTGCAGTGTGGGGGGTGTGCACTGTCGAAATGTAAAAAGGAATTACAGAAAGTGCTCTTCCTAAAAATCTTGGTTTCCAAGTCATTGTTATTGTCATTCTTGTACACTTCAATATCCAGGTATTGCAACCTGTCTGTTGATATGGAATGTGTGAATCTCAAGAAATCTGTAGTGTGGTTGATATAATCGAGGAATTCGTTTAATTTATCATGGCCTCCTGTCCAAAAAATTACAATGTCATCTAGGTAGCGTCTATATAAGGACCAGTATCTTTGATATTCTGAATCCATGATGAAATGGGATTCCCATCCAGCCAAAACAATGTTGGCATAGGTGGGTGCGCAGGCCGCACCCATAGCAACTCCCTTAAGTTGTTGGTAGAACTCTCCATTAAATGTAATAAAGTTATACTTCAGTACTGTATCTGTTAGTTCTACTATAGCTACCTTCTCTGCATGCGTGAGTGTCTTGTCCAGAAAGACCATTTCTTCGAATAAACTCATCCCTTCTTGATGAGGAATGCATGTGAAGAGATCAACCACATCAATCGTCACAAAAATAAGGTTCTCAGTCCAAAGGTCCTTAGTGATGTTCCTGAGTAGGTCCCATGAGTCTTTTAGAATAAGTTCATTATTGTTACAAATGTGTTTGGTCTTGACATCCACAAATTTGGCCATGGGAAGTGTTTTGGAATTGTCAGCTGACACAATTGGTCTAAGTGGGGGGTCATAGACATTTTTGTGTACCTTAGGTATACCAAAAATGATTGGAATCTTGGGTTTTGGTACATACAAGAATTTATGCAACTTGTTGTCTATTGTTCCCTCCATTATCATGTTGTCCAAAATCATGTCAATTCTTTGATAGGCCACATTCACCTCATTGATGGATACATTTCTGTACTTACTTTCCTCCCTGAGGATACTGTTCATTTTACTTTCGTAGATAATGTTATCCATGATAACAGCTCCCCCTCCTTTGTCTGGCTTCATGACTCTGATTTGTGTGTTGTTTCTTAGGTCATTCAGAGTTTCCAATTCTTTTCCTGTGAGGTTTTTTGATCTGTTGTATGTTTTGAACTCCTTTCTGATTTCTTGTTCAAGTACAATATCCAGATTCTTAATTTGGGGGTGGAGGGGCGGGTTGTAAATACTTCGCCTGGTAAGGCCTGACTGTAGGTGTTCAGAAGGGGGAAGAATGGCTTGTAAATTGACCTTCCTGAGAAATAACTTAGTATCTATAATGGTTTGTACCAAGTCACCTCGAGTACTGGGAATGAATTTGAACCCTTTACTGAGTAGGTCGAAGTGACCTTTATTAATGGTGATATTACTATAGTTGTAAATTGAAAAATTCTTAAAAGAGTGGGTTGTCCCTGTGTGTAGTATCTCAACATCTTCATCTGTAATAAAGTAATCTGAGTGATCTAATGTGGGGGCAACAATTGGGGTAGGGGTGTGGGTGGTGGTGTTTAATACCTCCCTCTCCCCCTTCTCCCTCCCCCTCTCCGAAAATTCTGGAAATCTTGTCGGTTTCTATTTGGATAGTGTGGTGAATCTTCATGCATTAGGGGTGGAAAGTTAGTGTCAAAGTTATCCCTACCTAATTCCTCCCCCCAATTGTCAGTTGAATAAGTATTTACTCTTACAGTACTCAATTTTGTTCTAGTGTTGTGTTCATAGTTCTTTGAGGGGGGTGGGGGGTAACTGATATGATGCTGATAATCCTCTATGTCCCTTTTAAGTTTATTTATTTTCCTCTGTTCTAATATTTTACATTTGGTGTCAGTGTCAGAACTAATACTATGATATTTGTCCCTTTCTTGTTTGATCTCAAAAAACAGGTCTTGTTTAATAAAATTGTCTAGCAATAAAATATCTTCCTCCAAAACCTTTAACAGTCTGTTATTTTCTTTAATAATGAGCCCCAAGATTTCAAGCCCATAATTGTTAAACACATCAATCAACTCATTGTGAAATTCTGTACCGGCTTCAACATTGTTAGGGTACTTCCATACCCTAAGCCCTTTAGGTACAATCTTACGTTTAATGCATTCTGTTAAGTAACAGTTTTCTATATTTAAAGTCTTGTACTTGTGCATAAGTTTGGACAGTTTTTCTAATTTGAAAGCATAAGAGTCACCGTCCTGAGGTGTCTCGTTCTCTTGAGATAAAAAGTTAAAAGAGTGAGAACGTTTCAACCAATCTGTAACATTTTGATAATTGATAGAAGTGGAGACAGTACCTGTGGCATTATTGCCCAGCGTGTTCAAAAAAGGAACACTAGCGTTGTTGGTAACCCCTGGATGTGTATTCCTGTCCGGTACAATTGCGCAACCAAGTATTATTGGTGTAATAGCAGGATTGAAGGTGCCACCGTTCGGTTCTGCCTCTTCAGCCGACGAGGAGCTGGAATCCCGGTTGTGCCTTTTTCTTTTCTGTTTCGCACCTCCTAACCTTTCGGTCCCTTCCGGGTTGCTTCTTACGTCGGTAGGTTGCCTGCTTAATAACGTAGTGCATAGTGGGGTCAAAAGTTCTATCAGCTCAGTGAGCTGACCTACAAGTTTTCTCGACTGTCCCACTTCATCGCGGTTGCAAAAGGATGTGCTGCTTTCCATGGCAAGGCACCGAAACTAAGAATCTCTGATGGGTGCCAAGCTGCAAGATAAAACCAGTAAAAGAAGAAAGGAGAGAGCGCTCCAAAAGTAACCGCACTTTATTGGTATAAAAGACAGCAACAGTTAATCCAAAATGAGTGATCAAAGCAAAATAAACGCTTTCCAAACAAACACAGCGTTTTCGTCCACTAAACAGTGAGACTTCATCAGACAAGTGAATATAATGCAACTGATCATTTATATAATGAAATTAAAATCCAATAGCCACTAAAAAACTTTGCATTTCGGCTAAGCCAATAGTTGTGATGGGGCTCATTAAGAATTAAAAACACATAACAAAATTAATGTTAAAATGAATTTAAAAACCTTTTCACACAAAAAGTTATGTTGTTAAAATGTGTTAGTGATTTGATAAATTGATCATATACAAGAATAGATTAAAAAACAACAATAAAATCAATATATAACCTGTTGTGCTTAAATAGAGTAAAAATAGCTGAAATCATGACAGTTGTTTTTAGTTGGGGACTGTGTTGGGTACAATAGCACCACCTGCTGTTGTTTTGAAGTAATGACATATATGGTTTATATTTTGCCTGCCCTTAATTTAAGTACAGGGACCAGGGATGTACATTCATTAAGCCCAGGCTGTTTGGTGGCTTCTAAAAAGATTTGCCACCATAATTCTTTATATTCAAGCCATTCTTCCCAGGGACCCCCTCTCAAATCTTTGTCCACCTGTTCCAATACGAAGAAGGAGAATCTGAAATTCTTGCAAATTTTTGTATGCTTATATAATGCATTAGTTTCTTTTTTCTTTAGAATCTCATATAAATGTTCATATATTCTTCTTTTTAAAGCTCTGCCGAAAGGAACTACAAGAAGGGATGCTGCCATCAAGCCTAGCACTCTTAATACTTGTCGTGCAGAGACTGTTGTTGTGAAGAAGGAGCGAAATTTGGTGCCTGAGGTCTGACACTCTTGATGGGGGGAGAGTAACTTGAGCCAGGGAAGTGTCTAGCTGTGCTCCTATAAATAAGATACACTGTGATGGCGATAAGACAGATTTTCCAAAATTCACCGTTATGCCTAGTGAAGAGCAAAGACTGATGGTGTAGTCCCTGGCTTGTAGAAGACAACACTTGGTGGTGGCGGAAAGGAGCCAGTCGTCTAGATAAGGAAACACCCAGAATCCCTTTCATCTCAAGTGAGACGCTACTACTGCCATGCATTTGGTGAACACCCTGGGGGCTGAGGTGAGACCAAAGGGCAGAGCTGAAACTGGAAATGACTGGCTCCCAGCCGGAAGCGCAAGTGATCTCTGGACGCCCTGGCCATTTTGATATGGTAGTATGCGTCTTTGAGATCTATAGAGCACATCCAGTCGCCCTTTTGCAGAAAAGGGAGGATTGACTGAAGCGTGACCATCCAGAACTTTTCCTTTTTCACAAAGGTATTTAACTTGCTGAGGTCTAAAATTTGCCTCCAGTCCCCTGTTTTCTTTGGAACTAAAAAGAACCTTGAGTAAGTTCCGGATCCTATTTGGTCCGCTGGGACTGGTTGGACGACTCTGTTTTCGAGCAACCTTCTTATCTCTATGGTTGCTTGGTCTCGCAGACTGGGTGGAACATCTGGGAGTTTTTTGGAGTCTGGTGGTATTTTTATGAAGGGCATGTTGTAGCCTCTGGTAACTATGCTTTTTACCCAGTAATCTGATGTAAGATTTAGCCAGGCCTCTGGGTATAAAGCCAAGCGACCCCCGACTGCCTCCAGAGTAGGACAGCCAGGCCTGCACTCAGGAGTGCTGGAAGGGTTTTCCAGAGAAGGTCTCTCTGTCACCCTGATTTTGCGGACCCCCTCTGCCAGCTGGGCAGTATCTTCCGTTTCTTCCCACTCCTCTGCCTCTGGAGGGGGCGTCACTTTGAGTGTGTTGAAAAGATCCCTGAGACTTTCGGAACCACATCTTTCCTCCTCGTTGCCCTTTAGGGTAGGGTCTAGATGGAACGGAAAAACGGACCCCTACGGCAGACAGGGTCTTCCCTTCTTGTTCACACCTCGTGAGAGTCTCCTTTACTTTGGGCCCAAACAGGGAGGCACCATCAAAGGGGGCATTGGCAAAGGAAGACTTAAAGGCTTCCGCAAAGGAGCATAAGCACAACCAGGATTGTCTTCTCAGGGCAATCGCTGAAGCTGCCGCTCTACTCGATCCTTTGGCTGCGTATGAAATCAGCCTCATGGACGAGTTGACTATGGAATTTAGGGTGTTAAGTTGCGCTGTCACTTTCTTGGCGACAGCAGCATCTGTGTGTCCCTGAAGAGTATCTCCTAATTCCTTAATGAGATCTCTTTGTAAACGCGTGAAATGCATAAGGTAGTTGAGCGATCGGATGGAAAAAGTCGCCGAACTAAATATACGCTTCCCATATCTGTCCATTGTCCTAGAATTCTTATTAGGAGGATGGACAGAGGAAGATGATTCAAACATCTCTTTCTTAGTGGCCGCCGCAACCACCATAGTGTCTACGGGAACTCCTTTTGTAAGATAGGCTTTATCTTGGGGAGCTGTCATGTATTTGTTGGGTTTACGAGGGACTGGTTCCACTGTAGCAGGTATTTCCCAAGCCCTCTAAGCTACTAGATCCATGAGATCATCAAAGGGAGGAGTCACCCAGGAGGTAGAAGGTTGAGTCCTAAATGCCTTCAGTAAAACCGATTCATCCGCAGAAGGGGTAAGGGTTTGCGAGTCCCCTCTTTGCTTCAGGATTTCCAAAATGTCTGCAAAAGAGACATCCTCAGAGGTGGACCATGGGGACCCTTCTGTTTCATCTTAAATCAGTATCAGATGTAAGAGATTCCTGTGGGGAATCTATGTGCCTCCTCTTGCACAGTCGTTTCCTCGGAACATCCTCAGTGGGAGCTTCTGGGGATGCATCTGAGGAACCAGAGTCTCCCTGTGGGGACTTCTGAGGCATTGGGTCTCGACGCTTGGTAGGTACCGAAGGCACAGAAGCAGAACGCGGACCTTTTGGGGAAGGAGATAAAGATAATGCTGAAGTATGTGTCTGATCCGACAAGACCTTCCTCATGATGTCAAAGGCACCGGTGCCCCGACCCAAAGATCCGACCTGATCCGAAGAAGGAGGTTGTTTCTCCGGAATCGGAACCACGGGCTCCGACACAGAGGATGGATCCGAACTGATCTGAGCTGAGGCACCGAGAGGAAGAGTCGGAACCGAAATCTCGGTTCGACTATCCCCCCCGGAACCCAGGAAAGATGTTCAACTCCGAGACTCTCCGACTGGTTCCGAAGGAGTCGAGGTCAACGAAGCCGATAGCACTACTGGAGGCTTCAGCACCGTGGGCTCTACAATCATCGGTTCTTCGACTCCTAACACCGATGACTCGATGGGTCTCGGAGGAGGAGGAAGTATCGAGGGAACTGGAATAGCTTCGAGCTTCAAAACCAGCTGGGACGAAACCTCGATTAATTTTGACAAAGCCGAGTTCTCCATAAGCCTCTGTACCACTCGGTCCACATCGGAGTCGGAAAGTGGCCTCGAAGAACGGGTCGAAGGGATCGAAGCCGTCACCGAGCGAAGGATAGTAGACGGTGGTACCTCTGATACCGGCTCCAAGACCTGAGCCTCGTGCAGAGATAAGGTCTCGACACCCGGCGCCGAAGTCATAGGAGCCGGTGTCTGAATTTGAAATGAGGTGCTCGGAGCTGATGACTTGGGCTCCGACACTCTTGAAGATTTCGACCCCTACGAAGACTTCGAAACCTGTTCAGCCTTGTCCAGGGCCTCTTGAAACTCAGGTTTGATCAAACCTCTGTCCACCAACTTCCTGCGTCTTTCCAGCATGACCCTCCCACTAAAGGAATGACAGATGGAACAGTCTTCCTGCAAGTGGAGAGGGCCAAGACAGTAGATGCAGGATGAATGGTTGTCAGTAATGGCCGTCTTCTGTCCACACACTGACACCTTTTAAATCCACTTTTAGTCTTTTCTGACATTTTACTAGAAAAAAAAGACATCACTACATTGAAAAATTTCTAACTACAATATAAGAGATATATGTATATATATATATATATATATATATATATATATATATATATATATATATAAATGTAAAAAAACACACCACAGCACAATAAGATATATATATTTTTTTGAAAGAAAAAATAAAATAGAAAAAGTTAACTTTCTTTTAAATACTGTAAATTCTATTACAGACAAAAAACGGCCTAAGGCGCTTACTAAGAATTTTAAGGTAACAAACTACCTAAACTAGTCACACAACTACTATATATATAAAGCTATCAACTGCTAAGATAAAGATTATAAGAAATATAAAAAATTATCCATATTTAACAAGAAAAAATAGTAAAAATTGTACTGGCCCGAGCCTCTCGATGCGATCTGCTGCTAGCGCAAACTAGATCTGAGGGTTAGCACCAGAGGATCATTGGATATTACTGTGCCTCGAGCTTTCTCGAAGATGCGAGCTACTGATGCGGCCGACTCGGAGCCAAGAATCGGCTCCGAACCCGTGTGTAAGAACAAACGGCGAGATTGAACAATTTCACATTGAAGCATTCACCCAAATGATCCCTTCAGCAAAATGTTCAGATACGCACAATCACCAAAATTATATATATGCGTGTGACCAATGTATATATGTGCAAGTACATTATGTGCATACATATATATCCCTATACACACACATATGCACACACACACACACACACACACACACACATATATATATATATATATATATATATATATATATATATATATATATATACACACACACACACACACACATATAAATATATATATATATATATATATATATATATATATATATATATATATATATATATATATATAATATACATAAAAAATGTATATATACAGCCAGAAAAAAAATTCAGGGGTTTAGGAGGGTAGGCAATTGATGAAGAATGAGGGGGGGGTTGCTTGCAATGACTCCATCAGAGAAAAAAACACAACCTGGCTTGTGCATTCATCACAGTGATAACGATGTGTACTTATGTGAATAACAGTGACAGCATATGAGACTTTTCCCAGAAAAGTGATAATGACTAACTGCTACATTGTAACTGCACATATTGCTAATGTGATAATGACCTTCCTTTCATTACTGCAAAGGTATGCATGCTGAGATACAGGTGATAATTGCTGCACATAACCTGTTGAGTAGGCATCCATTATATTACATTGTGCAGCTGTTATGTAACAGACTCAGTATCATCAGTAAGGAGAAGTCCTGAGTCATTTAGTCAAACAGTATAACACTTAGATATTACTGAGCCCTTCCTCCCACCGAAATATGATGCTGAAATGATGCAAGATAAAGATGAAGAATAAAACATATTTGAGTTCAAATGTAATTAGGTGTTTTTACACAAAACACTGGTAACAAAAGGAATTAGAAATAACATATAGTGAAATGCAAATAACATGTAAAACAAATTATTAATACAATAATAGATCAATCATTTATGTTCATCCCACACCACTGAATGCCATGGCAAAAAAAAAAAAAAAAAAAGAATTTGGTGCCCATCTGATGCTGAACAATGACAAGAACTCTTGAAGCCATTGTGGTAACCCAGGAAAATCCACCACTCCTAACCCTGTACTACCAAACAACCATGACAATATCCCCACCCAATTCAATAAATACTTTACTGAAACAGTCCAAGCCCTAGCCAACACCCAAAATACTACTAGCAGCCCCTTACCTACAGAGACCCCAACCCACACCAGTATAATAAACTCCTCCAGTTTCTCCCTGGAACCAGTCTCTACTAAAACTATTGCTAGACTTCTCAAGAAGCTGAAACCAACCACTCTGGTGGCTGGCAATCTACCTGCAGACTGTCCATTCTCATAAATAAGTCAATATCAGAATGTAAAGTACCTCACACCTGGAAAATATCACATATTATACCACTGCACAAAGGGGGTAAGTCCCTTGAACTTACTATTGTCCTATTGCAATCCTATCACCTTTATCAAAAGTATTAGAAAGGGTAGTTCATTCCCAGCTAATTCACCTCCTAAAAAATAATCTGCTATCCATACCCCAGCATGGCTTCAGACCTTCCCATAGCACTACCACAGCACTACTCTCCTTCACCAACATTGTCAATCATATAGAAGCAATGGTCTATTTGTATCCTCAATATTCCTAGACTTATCAAAAACCTTCAACATGGTGAACCACAGTATGATACCCAACTCAAAAAAAAAGGTTATATCCTTTATACTTATATTAATATTGGCTTACTGTCCAAAATATGTTCTAACTATTTTCAAATATATTCACTGTTCTCTTATGTGATACTGTTTTTGTACTTATATTTGTGCTTGGAGCCATCTGCACTCAATTGTATTCCTTATATGTATCCTATATGTATATTATTATTATGTTTCCTTAGATGCTGCTATTACTCTCTAAGTCAGACTTTCCTGGTTAACAAATGTAAAATAAATTAAATAAATAAATAATTGCAGTAAGTCAATCTGTAAGGGAGCAAGGCATGAACAATGACCAAGAGATCAGCTTGAGGTAGATTCTTGGTATGTTTCACATATGGAAAGAGGAAGACTCCACTGCAGCTAACAGCTGATCCAAAAATGTTAAACACAAGTCTGCAATAACATCAAGAGTCCTTACTTTAATAACAAATTCAAGCTTGTTACCATAGTACATAATACAAATGGGCGGAAGTGGACCAGAAGAATCTGTCAAGGCTGCACAAACTACCAAGGTCTCAATTTTGTTGGTTTTTAATTTTAACTGACATGTGGACCATTAAAGAGCCTAGCTGAAATTCCCCCCAAGCACTGTCTAGTTAAGTGATTTGGTCAAAGTCAAAAGTAAGCAAATGGAGGGCAGAGAATCAAACCTTGTACCACATGAGCTACAGCTTATAGCATTAACCATCTGCACTAACTGCCACTATCTGAAGCTGTACACCCAAACTATACAAGCAATTCAGTTCCATAACACAGTGTTTGATTACCTTCTTTCAACAATACAAAAGGTTCTACACCCACCCCTCAAATGAAGCATGCAACTGAGGATCTATAGTAAAGCCCTCCCTCCATTCTACTGTGTTAAATGGCCCTGATGCAAAATCCAATGAAACACTGATGCCAACTCATGAACGGTAAACTCCTTGAAACAGATATGATGCCATTTAGCCCCCCCCCCCCAATACAGTCTGCCTTCATGTATTTTCTGCAGCTGGCTTTGCTATTGTGCAAGTTTAATATGAAATATTTAAAATCTTGTACAGAGTACAGTTTTGGAATTATTAATCAGATGTAATGAGTTACATCACTGTTGTCGTGGTCTGATGCAGCAACTTCCCACTATTCCACAAATCTGGGGTATTCCCAGAGATAAATGTTTAAACCTTATGATTTTATCAGGTCAGTTCAGATTACGAAAACCTGCTACAGAAGGAAACAAAGGGATGAAAGCCAAATTTGTTGCGCACAAGTATGTACACAGCATCTGCACAAGCCTAATCACTGCCCAGACAAAGCAATACCAGAAAGTGGTAAAGAAACTGATACACATTTTCAAAATGAATTGTTACAACTAGCCAAAATTAGGCTAACCACTCCCTGAGAGCAACATTTATCATGTTTTCTCCCCATTACTATAATAAAACAACTTCCCCATTTATAGTCAAGTTATTATTCTTAGGCACCGACCTAAAATGTACTGTTGAAACTTGCATTGCTGATGATTACCGAAGTGAAAAACTGACAGAACCAAGGGAACCAAGTATAAAACTAAGTAAATCCATATGCTGTAGATATGTCAAGATGTGAATTCAAATAAGGCTATGTCACGCTGTATGCATATATTCAACTTGCAGTTTAGCATGCTTTCAAAACCAATGAACTACATTCCCTTAACTCTAACGTGTGCTGAACCCAAAGCATGTCTTCTTGATCATCAGTGATCTATCCTGATCAGCTTTTAAAGTGTTCTGCTTCATAGCCAAGACAAAATACATGGTTAATGGGACAGCTTTCATTTTAACAAGGTGTTTTCACCAATTCTAGTGTTCCTTCAGAGACATCTTCATCAGACATTAAGAACACCAATGCATTTTTATGAACACGACAAAGAAAAAACTATATTAACAGCTGATGTGTGCACAGTAATCTGTGCGCACACATACAACATACCTCTTCTCGCATCTTCTTCACAGTGTCACCTTTCTTTCCAATGATACTTTAACTACGTTGTTGTTTTTAACTGCACAATGCATTAAGTGCAATAATTAAATTGGAAAAACAATACATGCGCTTTCCCCAAGTGTTACCTTCGCTGTATATCAGACCATGGAGCATTCTACAAAATAAAAATGTTTTCGAAAAGAAAAAGAACACAGAGCGTTCTATACACTATTAAAACATACTCACAAAAAACACACACATCAATATATATATTTGTTTGTACGTGCACATACAAGTATGTGTTTTTAACTGTATGCAAATGTGAATTATGCTGCATTAGGGTGCACTTTTAATGCACATATTAGCGCCACAGTTTCCTCTAGAATTTCCAGAGGATTCTATGGAAGAATTGCTGATCCTCTTATTTGCTTGTATGTGTGCTTATATGCCTTTCAACTTCTTTGCACAGGGATTCTAGATAATGCCGGAAACTTTCAGCAATCGTGATGCATTCCATTAACAGTAAGAAGTATGGAACTCTGGTATTGTTGACTGTGTGTGACTCGGGGACATTCTGAAAAAAAAATCACTGAAAAAAGCTGTATATATGTTCGTTCCACGAACTGAATGCCCAGTGGTTTTTATTCTTCAGCTCTCCTGCGATGCTACTTTTAACAGTTTAAAGTGGTCATGTAAGACTGAACCAATGGGAAATAGAAACTTTGTTGCGCTCTCTTTTTTTCAGAAAGAGAGAAGCTTTCTTTTCGCTTTGTGTTTTCAACATCAGTCTCTTACTGCCAGAATCAGGGATGGGACAAATCTTAAGTGATGCTTTTTAAAAGATTAGTACTGGTAACCTGAAAAGTTGACAGACTAAGAGTTTTGAATTAACATACATTTTTGAAGTAAGAAGTCTGTAGTCGTTCTCATTAAATCTATTCCACTGTCTTTTCTCCCAAGCTTGCCTGTTTTAGGAGGGTCAAAGCAAAATTTCTTTTGTCAAAATCAGTAACATTGGAGAGGTATGCTATGTTGTAAGGGCTGCAAACCCCACAAACGTAAAGAGAAAAACGGCCCACATGTGTAAGCTCTCTACAGGATCAATGTGCTGATTGAACAACTGAAGAACACATGTAAAAGGGGGTGTGGAACACCGAAAAGATTGGCAACCTTTCCGAGGAACAGTGCAATCTTTAATATACAAGCCTAAACAATGCTTACAAAGAAAAGCACTTAAAAAAAAGGATCTGCCTATCGCCTCATCAAAACACATTGTAGAGTATTCATAACATAGCCATGCACACGATCTATCTCTGAGGTGGGAGCCCATGCTTACAATTTATCTGTCTAAAAGCCTGATAAACATAGGTGGTTTTCTTTATATTTGCAATCATTTAATATTTTGCTTCACAGATCCAGACACTTAACTTACAAACTTGACCTAAAGTCTTAATTACACGACTATGAAACTACTGGCTGTAGTGATTACATCCGTTTCCAGATCATTCGTGACTCAAGTGGTTGCTTGGATTGCAAGAATTCGATTGGCTGCTACCACTTGCTGTTAAAGAACTTTTAAACTGGATTTTCTAAAATAAGTTTAATGTGAACGTAATGTTGAAACACGCTGAATTGTAACTATATAAAGTAATTTACACATTCAGTTACAATTTCAGCGTGTTTTACATTAAGGTCACCTACAAATCTAAAATACAGTTTTTCACACTTGTGGAAGGCACTCTGGGGTAACAGCTTTGAATTAGTATCTTCTCATGGTGCGCTCGGTGTTAAGCACAGAGGCGCCATGAGAAGGTACTCGGGGTTAATGTGAAGACTTAGGATCTGAAATTCGATTTTGAAAATCTCAGGAGTCGGCCGACCGGCACTTGCAAACTGCTTTTGCTTCTGGCACCGCACGGCAAGAAAGACTGAAGAAAATGGCGTCAGCTGCATCTTTTATACCCCTGGCGCACTGACGTCAGGGAAGAGGCAACAGCAACCGACACCGGAAAAAGACTTTGGAATTCAAGCCGACTGCGGGTAGCCTGCCAGCAGGATAACCCAAGTGTAATGACTGCAACAGTGAAACACGATGAACATCGAGTAAAACAATTGATCAGATTTATGGAAATGTTTTGTCCTGTGTAAATAAAATCATAACTGTCTGTGAACATCCAACATGTGTAGCTTGTATTCCATTTTGTTGGTAAAATTGGGAAAGAACACATGCAAATTTATAGTCTGATTGATATTGACTGGTGATGCCACCTTAGGAAGAAAGGATGGATTGGTGCAAAGGGAAACTCTATCTTTATGAAAAATCATGTACGGAAATTTTATGGACAAGGCCTGCAATTCCAAAACCCTCCTAGCTGAGGTAATAGCAACCAGAAAGGCTGATTTTCACGATAGAAATTTTAGATCAAGCCAGCCAACCAGATACAAACCAAAATTAATTATGCAAATAATTTAAAATGCATCACACCCAAAACTCTTAAAGAAGTTTTACTTATATTAATAAAAAACAATTTTATATAGATTAAATATAGTTACATATAGATAAATCATTCATATCAAATAAGAACTTTTTTTAAAAAAAGTTCTTATTTGATATGAATGATTTATCTATATGTAACTATATTTAATCTATATAAAATTGTTTTTTATTAATATAAGTAAAACTTCTTTAAGAGTTTTGGGTGTGATGCATTTTAAATTATTTGCATAATTAATTGTGGTTTGTATCTGGTTGGCTGGCTTGATCATGTGTTTTTCAGAAATTTTAGATCAACAGTAGTGGCAGACTCAAAAGGCAGGGCGAACAGAGCTTGAAGAACCATAGTAATGTCCCACTGGGGACAGGATCTTTGACTGGGGGTGTAGCAAAAAGTTACCTTTAATAAAGGCTATACACAGTCTAGAAGATGCCAAAGATGCAGAATTCTCACCCACATAAAAATGAGAAATAGCAGCCAATTGAACTTTGACAGTAGAAAAACTAGCTCTGTGCAGGAAAATATCAGCTAGGAAATCAAGGATAATGGAAATAGGAGCCGGAAAGGATCAAACTCCAATGAGAGGCCCAAAAAGAAAAACGTTTCCACTTGCTGCAATAAACCTTTCTGGTTGAAGACTTATGAGCAGCTACCTAAATAGTCTTAACTGAGGAGGAAAATCCGGGAGTCCTAATGATTACGGGAACCAGAGCAGCCAAGCCGTGAGCTTCAGGCTGTCCACATTCAGATGAGGCACACCCGATGGGTGTGAAATCAGATCCTGAGAGGGATCTAGGATCCACGGTGGAGCCAGAAGGTGAGACCAAAGGAAGGGAAACCATACCTGTGAGGCCAGAATGGGGCAATGAGGATCACCGTGCTCCCCAGTTGACAAGCTTTCTGCAGAAACCTCTGGATGAGAGGGACTGGAGGGTAAGCATACAAAAGACTGGGAGGTCAAGCATAAACTACAGCATCACTGAGGGACTCCCCCATTGGGGGGTTCAGAGCAAAAAACCTGCTGCACTTCGTGTTGGAAGGAGATGTGAAGAGATCGTAGCAAGGTTGACCCCACTCACTGAAGATCTGTTCCAATATTGATGGATTCAGAGACCACTCGTAAGGCATCAGAATTGTCCGACTTAGCCTGTCCCCTGGAATGTTGGACCATCCTGGAATGTGCATTGCGATAAGAAAGCGACTGGTGGAGATCGCCCATTCCCACACTCTCATGGCCTCATGACAAAGGGGATAAGATCTGGTCCCTCCCTGTTTGTTGATGTACCAGACTACCGACATGTTGTCTGATTGAACAGCAATCGTCCCCAGAGGAAGAAAGGCATGAAGGGCCTGCAATATTAGAAGGACTGCCCTCATCTCTAGGACACTGATATGCAAACTGGTCTCCATGGAGGACCACAGGCCTTGGACTGTCCTGCCCAAACAATGCCCCACCCCACCCGAGTTGGGAGGCATCCGTGGTCACTGTGGCTTGGGCCAGGG
This sequence comes from Protopterus annectens, assembly GCF_019279795.1. Lineage (NCBI taxonomy): Eukaryota > Metazoa > Chordata > Ceratodontiformes > Protopteridae > Protopterus > Protopterus annectens. Next base: position 1,381,699,581 of record NC_056735.1, on the reverse strand, counting down.
CTGGAATGAAGGGTCATCCCTCCAAAATGTTCAGAGAGCTTATCCATCATATGAGGGACAACTGACACACTTGACTTAGGTGGATAGGATAGGTTAGTGGTAAATCCAACAGTGACCACTGAACTGCCAAAGTCCACTGAAGAATCCGCATGTGTAGTCGGGCACATGGAAGGAGAGTTATGATCACTGCCATCGAGCCTAGGGCACTCAATACAGATTCCGCTGTCGGGAAATGAGAATGGTAAATTAGGGAGACATGCTTCCTGAGGTTTTCAACTCTCTCCAAGGTCAGGAACACTTTGCCATGGAGTGTGTCTATCCTGGCACCAACGTAGTCTATCACCTGTACAGGCTCTAGTAGAGATTTGGATGTGTTGATTGTGATACCCAAACTTAGGGCAAGTGTCAGAAAGTAGTCCCTGGTTTGGGAAAGTAGATGCCTGGTGGGAGCAGCGAAGAGCCAATCATCCAGGTACGGATAGACCTGAATCCCCTGAAGCCTCAGGTGAGCCGCTACCACTGAAATCCCTTTGGTAACACCCTGGGGGCTGTGGTGAGACCAAAGGGTAGGGCTCGACATTGGTAATGATTGGCCCCTAGCTGGAAGCAGAGGAACCTCCTGGAGCTTCTGTGCATCTTTATGTGATAGTAAGCATCCTGGAGATTTAATGAGCACATCCAGTCGCTCTCTTGCAGGTACGGTATGATGGACTGTAGAGTGACCATCTGGAACTATTCTTTGTCCACTGACAGGTTCAGGATGGAGAGGTCCAGAATGGGCCTTAAGTCCCCTGTTTTCTTTGGCATCAAAAATAACCTGGAGTAGAAGCCCGATCCAGACTGATCTGGGGGGATGGTTTCAATGGCTCGTTTTTCTAGCAGCTTGGAAATTTCCTGTGCTGCTGCCTCCCTTTGCATGTGTGGAACATCTGGGAGGTGTTTGGGAGGGGTTAGAGAATCCAAGAAGGGGATAGACTATCCTCTGGATATGATTTGCAGCACCCAGTGGTCTGTTGTTATGGACTCCCAAGCTGCTGGGTGCAAGGACAATCGTCCCCCGACTGCCTCCAGAGTAGAGCAGTCAGGCAAACCCTCAGGGTTGCTGCCCAGTTCTGTCCAAGAAAGGTTCTCAAGACCAGAAGTTTCGCAGACCCCATCGGCCTGTGGGCTGGTGTCCATTCTGCCCCCTCTGCCTCTGGGGGAAGATGAGCCCTGAGTGTCCCGGGAATACTGAGATTTCCAGAGCCACATCTTCTTTTGCCCTCTCTGGTTCCAGGAAAAGGACCTTTGAGCATTAGAGAAGCAGATCCCAATGGCAGACAGTGTCTTCCCGTCCTTCTCACTCTGGACTAGCATATAATTTTTTTATTTGGTTTAACAATTATGTATTACATATTGAAATTCGCAATAACCATATTTTGTACTGAAAGCAGCTAATGCCTTCCTTTTACTTAGTTGTTTTATTTGTCTTCTTTTTAGATTTGTATTACCTGTACTAAAATCACTGTATTTTTGCTTATTGCCTTTGTAATAAGTGTTTATTATTTATGTTTATGTTTTATGTTTATTATCTTGCTTGAATCCTTGGAGCTTTTCTCCCTGGGCCTCCACTGAAAATGGACATGGATCCAGCTGGACTAGCCCGGTCAACATATGTAAAATAAATAAATAAATAAATAAAAATATCCTTAATGGTCTTACCGAACAGAGTCGAGCCATCAAAAGGGGCATTAGCAAAGATTGCCTTAAAGGTTTCGGTAAATTGGCACAACCTGAGCCAGGCATTACACCTCATGGACACACCAGACCCAGCCGCCCTAGCCTCTCCTTCCGTTGCATGGGAGAGGAGTTGCATGGACGTATTCAATACTGCTCTCAAAGTAGCCATTTTCGCAGAGAACAAAGGCTTATCCTCCTGCGACATGGACTTGGTTGGTGACTCCTCCAGCTCCTTCACCAGGTCGTGTTGGAGTCTCGTGACATGGGCCAAGTAGTTCAGCACCCTTATAGAAAAGGTAGCTAAAGCATACACCCACTTCCCTAGTCAGTCCATCATCTGAGACTCTCGGTCAGGAGGGTGGACAGAGCAAGTTTCCTGAGATAGTTCCCTTTCAGTGGCTGCTGATACCAACATGGCGTCCACATGGGAGCCCTTGTTCCAGGAAGGCCTGTCTATAGGGGGACTCAAAACCTTATCAGGGTGCTTGGGGATCGGCTCCATGGTATCAGGTTCCTTCCACGCCCACAAGGTGATCAAATCCACTAAAGGATCAGCGGTGGGGGACACCCAAGACATAGACGGGCCCATGCCAAAGGCCTCCAGAAACACAGACTCATCAGAGGAGGGCTTGGGGGCAGACCAACCTCCCCACTGGCACAGGATATCCATGATGTCTCCAAAGGAGATATCGTCAGGAGGTGACCTTGGGGAGCCCTCCCCCTCACCTAAGTCTGTGTCCTTGGTCATGGACTCAGGGGAGTTCTAGTGCTGTGCTTCCTCTTACATGTATGCTTGCGGGGCACATCTCCTGTGGGGTTCTCCAGGAATTGCTCGCAAGCCACCTGTTCCTCTGGGGGAACCATCTGGGGCCCTTTGGGCATGGGCTGTCCCTCTGGTAAGATGACGGGGACTGTAGACAGAGCCAAGGGGGTCTGGGTGGAGCCCGAGGGGGCAGTCACGGGCCTTGATCTAATGGAGAGGACCCGTTCTACCACACTTAATGCCGAAGGACAGAGGACTTCCTGTGAAGCCAATAAGGAGGCCGGACTCCCCGGATCTGATGTGAGAATTGGAGCCAGACCCGAAGTGGCCGGAGCTCCGAGAGAGGGAACCTGGACCGACATCAAAGCTGATGGAAAAGATTCCACTCCCTCGGATCTGACCCTAGGCTCTGGCTCTGAGAGCATCTCAGATAAAAACTGGTCGGATCCAAGATGCTCCAGGCAGCTGCCGGCATTGAGGAAACAAGGACCGTCGGTGCCGACACTCTGACCCAGGCCGACTTCGGATCAGAGAACTCCAAAGCTGAAGGTCGGATTGGGGAAGGAGTAATAGGCTGAAAAAAAGGAATTGAGCTGCCCCCTCCTGAGGGAGGGGGGCTGGCAAGACCCACATCTGGATCTGCGTACGGATGAAGTGCCTCATCATCTTATCCAGATCCATGATCGAGAGAGACTGGGTGGACTGAGACGAGGCCACAACCTCTGACCTGGCAGGTTGGGGAGCTGAGGCCAGGGAGACTGAGCGTGACTCCTCTGGTTCCGGGGAGAACCTCAGAGATCGGAGCCGGGGGAAGTCACAGATCTGAGTGGATTTACTGGGTGATGCAAGGTCTGGAGAACCCTCTTCCTCTTCTCTTTCGGCCTTGACTCTCTCTCCCACTCTCTACCCCTCTTCTTCTCCACTACTACAGGCTTAGAAGCGGGAGTTTGAGTCCCAGCCTGGGAGGGAGGGGAGGCCAGAGGCAGAGAAGTGGTAGAGGCAGCCACGGCAGCTGCCGTAACTGAAGCCGAGGATGAGGAGGGAGGATCAGTGGCAAGAAGAAGCCCCTTGAGGGCCAAGTTGGCCTTTCTGTCTTTCAACACCCGGGGGTTGAACCCCACACAAATGGCACAGTCAACAGTAAGGTGGGCCACACCTAAACACAGTACTTAGAGTGTGGCCATCCGCTGGGGAGAGCTTATGGCCACACTCTGTGCAGCACTTAAAAATAAGCTTTTCAGCCATCCTAGGAATGAAAAGACAAAACTTTCCACTGAAACTTTAACAAACACACACTCACCACACACTAAACTGACTAGAAAAGGGGGGAGGAGTACACAGAAACAAACTACACTACCTAACAACTACTAAAAGCCTACACATGACACCACAGCAATGGGAAGGGAGAAAGGATACCTACGCTAAGCTAAAACAGCTAACAAAAAACAGAAATTAGTAACTTACAATACCAGAAAAGTACCCTGCTAACTGGAGCTTCAGAGACATGATGGTATCGCAAATTGCGGCAAATGAGATCTGGGGATGGAAGGCAAGGGAGGTGGATTATGGGTAAGGGGAGGAGTCTGGAGCTCGGAGCTAATGCTTATAATCTTTGCCGGCTAGGATCCAACATGGATCCATATTCCCACAGGTTGAAGATCAAATGAAGTAAACTACTTCAGATCTCATCTTAACTAAATACACAGTACACACACAGTATAACAATTCAAGATCACAGTGCTTTTACAGTGGGAACATTCTCCCCTGTGTGCTCTTCACCTCTGTTACTAATTTCTACTAACTCCAATATTACACAATCACAAAGAAAGGAAAACAATCTCAATTCTGTAAAACAAAAATACTTTTTTACCCTAATTGACAATTGCCTGATTATATTACACTTCCTTGATGGCAAAAAGAAAAAGTAAGCATCCCTAGTCATTCCATCAAGTGCATATAACATTACATCCTACATATGCCTACATTTACTCTTACCCCCCTTAGCTGACCCATACCTTCTTGAAAATCTTTATAGATTCCTTTTCTACCATACTTTCTATGACTATTCCACAGATCTACAGTCTTTTGACCAAAAGAAATTATTAAGGAGATTCAGGGAGAACTTAGTCTATATAATATGCTGCGTCTGCCCCACCTTTTTCTTCCGCCCTTCCTATAGAGTTTGACTTTTGCATATTTCCCTGTCATGATCGTATGCACTGATAACAATTCCTTGTCTCTTCTGGTCTCAAGTGAGGAGACCTGACTTGTTTAGTCTTTGGTGGCCATACTCCTTCTCCTCCATCATGTGTATTTTCTGATATAATTTACTTGTAGTAAACCCCTCTCCACACACAGACACACACACACACACACACACACACACACACACACACACACACACACACACACACACACACACACGGCATATAACACATGCTGCAAATGGGGGAGTTTTGAATATGTCAACCTACAATAGTCTTGGTGACTGCATTTTTGTAGTCCTTTGGAATCCTGCCACAGCAGGAAAAACTGCCTAAAGTGTGGTTATAAAGCATCATAGGTTCATAGGTTGGTACTAGGCTATCAGCCCTAGGGCCTATATAAGCCTAGCCATAACAATTCCCTGGCTATTTCTTCCCACAATATTTACTTACCTTGACCCCTGTCTAGCAGGATGACTGATGTGATCCCCGGGGTGAATTTCCTATCTCCCATCCAATCATCAAGGTTCCTTTTGAAGAGGGCCAAAGAGGCACTCTGCTTGACATGTATGGGCAGTCTATTCCAGAGTCTGTGGAGTCTCTGGGTCAGAAACCTATCCCTCCAGCATGTTTTGTTCATTGTGATGACAAGGTTTAGATCCCTGGAGCATGTGTCTCTGAGGGACTGGGATTTCTTTAAGTGTAGCATGTCCATCAACTCTGGGTTTGACATGGCCTTGTATGTTAAGCAGAGATCGCCTCTGAGTAGATGATATGCGACAGAGTATAGGTGTTTTTTTAGATGGCCAGCATAGGGCATCTGCTTTAGGCCTGTGATTCTTTTAGTGAGGTATTTCTGTGGCCTTTCCAGTTGTTGCAGATGTCTTGAGAGGTACATACTAAATGGGGCATTGTATTCTATAATGGGTCTAATGAGGGATGAGTACTACAGTGGGACAATGACCTCATTTTTTCTGGATGAAAAGCCCTTAGTGATGATGTGTGCCACATAGAAGGATTTCCTGACTGTTGTGGCGATGTGGTTATCGAAGGTGAGACCACTGTCCACCTGTGTCCCTAAGTTTCTTATCACACTTTCAGTGTTTAGTGTACTGCCACCTCTGTAGTAATTCAAGGATACATGTTTTTCCCAAAGGGGATAACTATACATTTCTTGGCATTAAACTTGAGCCCATGGCACTGGCACCAAGCATCTGTTTCTGTAAGGCCCTTTTGTAGAATATCCACATCATTTGGGGATTCAGTAATGGCTCCCAGTTTGCAGTCATCTGCAAACTTTGTTAGCCAGAGTCCCTTATTGTAGGCCTGTACTTCAAAGAGGTAGATGCCAAACAAGCGCGGTCCCAGGACTGAACCCTGAGGTACTCTAGTTGTCACATGTCTGGAGCTGGATTTGGAGTTGGCTACTTTTACAGTGTGGCTTCTGTCAGTAAGCCAGTTGGCAACCCATCGAGTGATGTAGGGATTAATGTCCAGCTTAGTAAGTTTATCTATGATTCCAGAGTGGGGAATGGTGTTGAAGGCCTTGGTGAGGTCTAGATAGGCTGTGTGGACCACCTTACCCTTGTCCATGGCTCTGGAGACTGATTTGAAGAAGTCAATCAGGTTCAGGAGACAAGATCGGCCCTACACAAAACCAAACTGCGTGGGGTCCAATGTTTGAAGGTTGTCAATGTCTTTGTTTATAAGTTCCATAATAATACGTTCCATGGCCTTGCAGATCAGGCTCTTCATACTGATGGGGCAGTAGTTCCTAGGATCCAAGGTGGATCCCCTCTTGTGGAGTGGGATAACTGTAGCTGTGTTCAACTTAGTGGGCATGAAGCCTGAGGTGAAGCTATGATTAAACATGACATTTAGGTGAGGTGCCAGTTCATTTTGTAGTTCATGTAGTACACAACCTGGGATGTCATCTGATCCCATGGATGCTGTATTCTTAGCTTGAAGAGTGTGTTTTTTACCTGTGTGGCCATTATTACCGGAATTTGGCAATCTTTCGGTATTAAGATGTGCCCGTTAGAGGGTGAGAGGGGGGGTGAAGTTTGCACTGAATCGATCTGCCAGGATATTGGCAATATCCTTGGGATCAGTATATTTAATGGCATTCTGTTGTAGCTCAGAGCAGATCTGAGCATTGCCATTTAGATTCTTGACATAGCTATAGAATGCCTTGTGGTTGTCTTTGGAATCTTTGGCAATTTTATTTTCGTAACTAGCTTTGGAGGATTTTATGAGGGATCTCAGCTTCTTACTGAGGCTGGTAAGGGAGTTTTTTGCATTCCGGGATTTTCCTTTTTTCTGCAACAGTTTCTTCCTTTTGTTGTAAAGTTTGTTTATGGCAAGGGATCACCAGATTGGCTTCCTTTTTTTGGAGCAGAGCATCTTGGTTCTATTGTGGATGGCATGATTCATGCACAAGTGGATATGCTCGTACAGTGCCTTAGTGTAGGAGTCAGCAGTCAAACTTTCAGTTCCCATCTGCATGGATGTCATGAAGTTTGTCACTTCTGACTTGAGTAGCATGAAGTTGGCTTTGGAGAAGTTTTTTACAGAGGTTTCCTTACTAGGGGGGTGGGGGTGGGATGTGGATGTCAAGGGTGATTAGCTTATTGTCAGACTTGACCAACGAGAGGATGTCCATAGGTGTAGAGCATCCCTTTCCCATGTTGGTAATGACCAGGTCTAGGATATTAGAGACCCTGGTGGGAGTAAGGATTAGTTGATCCAGGGCATTGGAATTTATGAATTCCAAGAACCGTTGGGCAAAGGTGCTGGTACACGAGTAGTTTTCCCAGTTAATGGCAGGGTAGTTGAAATCACCCAGTATTAGGGTGTTTGATTGTATCTTAATATTTTCCAGTATGTTTAGAAAGGTGTAGTGAGAATCCTGGGGCATTGTGGGGGATCTGTAGCAAGCTACAATTTGGATTGCAGTGTTACCTAGTGTTAGTTGCACCTGGAGAATTTCAGATGCATTGTGTTGGGCAACTAGTCTAGTGTTGTGAATATCCTTGGTGAACATGGACACTCCTCCACCTTTAGTGTTCCAGTCCTAGTTTGGTAGCCGAAAAGTGTGGTAAGAGTTGTTGCCTTGTATTGCAGGGGTGCTCTCTGGAGCCTTGAACCAGGTCTCAGTTACTGCATAGATATCGATGTTCTCCATTTTTAGGAGTGCCTCAAGAGAGTGCATTTTGAGGTTTCGACTTCTAGCATGGAGTAGCATTACCTTCAGATTTTGCATGCTTGTACCTGTTACAGTGGTGGTTTTGTCCTTTGAACTTTGCCAAAAAAAAAGGCACTATAGGGTTGGCAAGAGCCTTAGCCAGTAACCTGAATCCCAGGGGCGACAGGTGCAGACCATTTCTGGCAAAGCATCCTGGTCTGTCGATCACTTATTGCACATCATTCTTCATTTATTTGGAAGTGTAGGGCAAAGAAATGTAAACGCAAAAGTGGTCTTCTGACTGGCACATTTTTTTTATAAAGTAGATTGCATCTACTATCACTTGTTAAGACAGTATGCTGGTGGACCAAGAAAGTATCTGTCAGTATGGTAGCAGACTACCTTGGAGTTTTTATTCAACTGATGGTGTACTGGTATCAGTTTTTAGTGACGTGTACATGAGAACTTCAGTGTTACTGAGAAGTCTGGGAAAGGATGTCCAGATTGATGAAAGTTGACTGATCAGGGTAAAGTACAATCATAAACAGAATCTTGGGAAGGTGGATCTCTAGGTTTCTGGGACATATGAGTGTTCTGAAAACACTGGTTACCTTACTTTTGTTGATCAAAAGGAATCTAGTATATTACTACCAGTCATCAAAAAACACGTTACCTGGCACAGCTATAATCTCAGATCAGTAGGCTACTTACCAAGGCATTTCTCAACTCCATGGAATGAACAACAAACATATACACACTTGATGTAAAAAATCAGTATGACACTTATGACATGGATTCATCTGAGAATGACTTTCCTTTTCAGTGAATCTTGGTTGGTTTTCCTTTTTTTTTATTTTTTTTTATGTTTTTCCAAGTTTGATGTTGAACAGTTTGCACTTTACTTTATTACCTCATTTATACATCTTTTGCTATGTGGTTATTTTAAGGGTTATTGTTGTTACTTGATTTTAGGGCTGGTTTTTTACTATGTGATTAAACAGTATTGTCTTTTTTGTTTTACTGTAAAATAAAATGTTGCTTACACTTTATCTAGTGCTGATTTCTATAAATAAGTATAGTAGCAAACACTGTTTTAAAAAAACAATGCATGTCCTGAGCTCATTTAGGCTTAAATACAGTGATCTGTTTCTAATTTAAAAATAGTGCTATAGTAACAGACACTTTAATTTTAATGATGCTTGCAGTTTTATTGCTTTGATTTATTTAAATACCTAGAGTTTTTTTCACATGCATTTCATTGCCCTCTACAGTGGCTTTATTTTCCATAATGATTACTTAATGCATTAATAGACCATCATGAAACAGGTTAGTTTTACCCTACTGATGATGTGTTGTCATGATAGTAATCTTGCTCAGTATGAGAGGAACTGCAGGTTCAGACATTTGGTGACTGTGCCTGGCTGAGGAGCCAATGATGCGAAGCTACCATCTGTGGGATTATGACTGAATACCTCTAAGTCAGATTCCCACCTAAATGTAACAATACTGCAGTGCTGTGGATTTCTGGCTGGCCAGGGATAGCTGGCCGCAAGGTTGGTGAGGAGCGCTGCTCCTCACTGGGTCAGACCGCAGACAGAAGACGGCCACCTCTTACCAGCAGTGCACAGCACGTTCATGTGGAACTGGGTGGTAAATCATTTGTAGACAACCTGATTCTTCTCAAGATCTTCATGAGTATTTAGTACGTACTCACACATGACATCCTTTGTGAAGTAATGGGTGGGGTTGTCAAGAGAGCATCTACAAATGGAGTAATTACTAATTATTAATTACTGCACATCTGGAGAAATTTTGCCTTTCTGTTGACTACTGATATTCCCAAGCCATTCTTCAGATCCATGTTATTCTTCTAGGCTGAGATGTGAGACTATCATGGGACATCATTCATGTTTGTATGGACAAGGGCTTAGTGTGAAGAGATTGGTGCCCTCTAACAAGTGGGATTAGGGTTTTTACTTTTTTGGCTATCACTGAAATCCAGAGGCGGGCATGCAATGATATATGCAAAGGGTACTACCCAGTTTCATGAGTGATGTAACCCGCAATGGCACTTCTCCTTGTAACAAACACCTTTATGTGTTCTCTGGTCTCTACTAGAAAATCAACTGTGGAGGAAGTATCCTGGCCTTGCACAGCTAATCCTTCTCTCCCAGAGAGAGGGTAGCAGGCAAAGGCTCATCATTCCTATGACTTTGCCAACTAGCTCATCTAATGTTTGGGCTGATATTCAAACCCAAATCGCCTGAGTCATGTTTAGGGCTTCAGCCCTCTACACCATAAAGCTGTTGGTGTTATTAAGCAATTATAAATACAAATACAATACATGTAAAACATTATTCCATACTCTTTAATACAGCACATCCCCCCAGCTCTCCTTGTATTTACACCAGAAGAGTAAAGTAGTAGTTTTACAAGTAGACAATTAAAAGTAAATGAAGTAGTACATTTTTTTTTGCTTACCTACAAAATTATAAACAATTTAATTAAACAAAAGATCATATGTTTTAGAAAAACTAAATTAAAGTAACTTTATAACACCAGGTACTATATGACGTAGTGCAGCTGCAATCTTTAAAAACACACTTTAAATACACACCTGGGAAGTTTAGCAGTCCCAAAGATCAGTGTTGTCTAATTAGGTAGCTAATTGTAATTAATTAATTAGCTGATTAATAGTGGGAGGTTGGCATAATGGTTAATGTGTTTACCTTACAGACACAAGGTGCACGGTTTGATTCTCACATGGGGCAATTGGCTAGGTTTAAAATGGCCCACAAGGGCACTTAGCCTAGTACAAATCTATGAACCTATGAACTACGGTAGTTCTAATTCTAAATAGAATAAATAACCATCTAATTCTAATTAAAATGTCTTAATTAGAAGCTAAATTAGATAGATTTTACAATCCAAATAAACCAGTGACTGAAGTGTTGTAATCTAACAGTGTATTAACTTACTGTCTTACCAGAGCAGCAACCCATTCCAGTTTCAGTTCCGAATCACACTTTACCTAGTTACCTTTACCAGGTGTAACATCCATCTTCTGGTTCCTGTTTACTGTTTAATTTGATTGTAAACATGGCAGATTTTGTTCAAAAGATACTGGATAATGTTGCAACTTTTTTCAATGATTTTAAATTAAATGTTGCAAATAATAATAAAATGCAAATTTCTGGAGTGTGTAAGGCCTGCAAGAAAAGAATTACTGGCGATTGGAAGCCAGCAAGAGTGACTTCTAATTTTGTAAGCCACTCAAAGCTGTGTAATCCTGGCAAAGACAGCACTTATGAGGCAGAAAGAATCATGAAAAGGAAGAACCCACAACAGGATCTGGAGGGTATTTGTTGTCTGACTAAATATTTTTGTCCGTCGTCACAAAGCATTTTGAGTGACAGAGTCGATGATGCTGTCATCAAACTTGTCATGCTAGATATGCTTCCTTTGAGTCTGGTCAAAAAAAGATTTAATTTTCTAATGAGTGTTGTACAACCATTGTATCATATTACAACCAGAGCAAAGTTTACCATGCAAGTTCACAATCAGTGCAGACAGGTGAATAAAAACAATTGAGAAGATGATGAACAGCTCTCAGTATTGCTGTGCCCAAGCTGATATATGGTCCAGTCGGGGTATGCATGGGTACTTCTGAGTAAGCCTGTAATTCATACACAACTAGAAGATGGAAACCTGACTGGTGAGAAAGAAGAGGTTTACGGGCTCACATAAGTCAGAAAACATTTTGTAATTTATCAATCTGTTATAAAACAATTCCCAAGTCAGACAAAAGTTGTCGGAATAGTCACGGCCGCCAACATGGTATAGGCATTCCTGAAGCCTGTTGATGTGATAGATGCAGATGAAGAGGTGGAAGGCGATAAAGATGAAGCAGGAGAAGAGGTGGAACATGTTCCAGTTAATTTGGAACAACTTAAAGAAGACGGTAGCAGTCCAGTACCCATGCACTACGCTTGCATGGCACACACTTTCAGTTGGTTTACTCTGGACTTGCTGAAGCCTCACCAAAGATAAACCATGTCCTGGCCAAATGTGATAGTTTCATGTCAGATCTTCATAAGTCATGCTGAACTACAGAGTTGTTTGAGGCTGAAGCATCGATATGAATTCCATCCTCGAACAGTGCACGATGGAACAGTAAACTGTCAATGATTTCAGCAATTAAGATCGAATCACAACAGGAAGGAAACCTTCAGTGAGTTTGTAGTATTCTGCCATCCAGAATTACTCTCACACCAAATGACTTTGTTGTACTACGAGAAAAGGATCAACTCTTGAGTCCATTTGAATTGGCTACTGTTCGCCTACAATCTGAAGTCATTGTGATGAGTAGTCTGATTGTACCATAAATAGTTGGCTTGAAGGAACACATAGCGAAGATTGAACTATATACTGTACATCAGTCAATTCTGGTCTCTTGGCAGCGTTGAGCAACAGATGTGATTATCTGTTTCACCAGGCACATTGCCTGATCACCACAGCTGTGGATCCATGATTCAGACTGAGGTGGACAACAGATCCAGGTGACAGCAATGCAGCACGACAGGCATTACTGACTGAGATGCAAGTACTAAGTCAATCATATAAACATAGACTACCTGCAGAAGAAGAAGTTGCCCGTGCACCAATACCACAACAACAACCAACATCTCAACAGACAGACATTCTGTTTTCATACATGATGGAAAATAGCATACCAACAAACAGCGCTGAATCAGAATTGGGATCGCATTTGTTATCACCATGCAGCAGCTTGGAGCTGCTAGTCTACTGGAGTGACAGTGCATGCCAAGAATAATTTCCAACCTTATACAAGTTACATCTTAAGCACCACTGTATACCTGCTATTTCAGCAAACGTTGAAAGGGTTTTCTGTGTTGTTGGCTACAGTGCTTTAGCTGGCAAAGCAGACTTAGTGACATCACTGGAGTTGCTTGACACTGCAAAGTGTAACAGGAACACTACTATTTGATGATTTTACTATTTTATGGTTTTAAATATGTTTTAGTATGCAGCTTATTATTTAGCTAAACATGCTTGGAGATACTGTTTAACTTTTATGATTTCACATTGACTATACTGTTTTCATTTTGAACACTTAGATTGACAAGTTGCAAGTTAAAACAGCAATAAGTTGCTAATTAAAAATCTTACTAGCATAATTAGTTTTAATGTTTAATTCTAATTATTAGATAAGTCAGACAGCTAATTCTAATTCTAATTAATTAGCAAAGTGAGATGCTAATTCTAATTCTAATTAATTAGCAGATAACCTAAATAAAACCAACACTGTCAAAGATCATATGCACTAAACTTTTGGTGGTGCAATAGCCATGTATTCATCTGTAATTAATGGAGTCTCTGTATTTTCCTTAGTCTCCAAAACAAATTACATATTTTTCAGAAATGTGATCTGAAAAGATACAAGAGCATTTCAATTATTTCATTATCTCTATGAGCAGTTAATCATCTTTAGTTTAAATATTACATTCCAGTGTTCTGGTTTTACCCTTTTAAAATATTCTAGCAAGTATCTTACCTGTCTTTAACTTTAGCTACCGGGTCCTAATTAAGCTTTTTTTGTTGTTGTTGTTGTTCAAAATGAATATCATCTGGACTATTTTGGAGGCACTGGAGTTAATGGTAAGACATTCCTCACTGGCCAGGTTTGATCCATGTGATGAAAAGCAAGGGATCACTCCAACATGCCATTTGAGCGCAGCTGTCACAATTACTTCTCTCTCTCTTTATGGCATTACCTTTATTAATAAGTGAAAATAAGAAGTTATGTACCTACCATAACGTTCCATGTTAGTTGTCTTCTCTCGCCTTCTTTCTTGCTGGATGGGTTCGGAGCCGATCCTCGGCTCTGACTCGGCACTTGCTAAGCTCGAGAGCTAATTTTACCAGCTCGAGGCAACCCTATATCCCATGATGCAAGGCGTGACTACCCAGATCTCGTTTGGTAGCTATGGAAAACCCTGCCAGTAACCTTCTTCCCAGAAAGGAAGAAGAGGAACTAAATGTGGAAAGAAAACAAAGCAAATAACCACTAGAGACTAGTGACACTTCCTACTGGGGCCCATAGAAAGAATGAACCATACCCAGAGAAGAGTACAACTTCAAGGTCTGTCCAGGCTAGGGGGAAGGAGGGAGAGACGCAAGAAAGAAGGTGAGAGAAGACAACTAACATGGAATGTTATGGTAGGTACATAACTTCTTAATGTTAAGTTGTCAAACTCGCCTTCATTCTTGCTGGATGGGACCGCGTCCCTAGCACCTCTATCCTGGGTGGCTCAATGGAACAGACTCTTGAGAACTGTGGAACCAAACCTAGCCCTGTCCCTGGAGGCCAAGTCCAATTTGTAATGAGAGACAAAGGTGTGAGGAGTGGCCCAAGTGGCTGCCACAGAAATGGTGTCAATAGGTAGCCTATCCTGAAATGCTGTAGAAGTAGCTAGGCGTCTGGTAGAATGTGCGTTTTGTTTCGAGGGCAGTTGCTTGCCCCTAAGGAGATACACATGAGAAATGGTAGAAGACAGCCATCTGGATAAGGTCACCTTGGAGACTGGAAGACCCTTCCTGTTTTCTGCATAAGAAAGAAACAGTTGATCAGATTTTCTGAATTGTTTAGTTCTGTCCAAGTAATATCTGAGTTGGCGATGGACATCCAAACAGTGAAGTTTCTGTTCCGCCCTGTCAGAATAATTAGGGAAAAAAACTGGCAATTCAATAGATTGGTTAATATTCGTCTGGGAAGCAACATTGGGCAAGAAAGATGGATTAGTTCTTAAAGATACTCTATCTTTGTGGAAAACCAAGTATGGGGGACGGACACAGAGAGCATGAAGTTCAGACACCCTCCTGGCTGAAGTAACAGCAACCAGAAAAATTGTCTTCCAGGAAAGAAATTTTAATGAGCATGTAGCAGCCGGTTCAAAGGGGGGCAGAATCAAGGATGCCAGCATTAAATTCAGGTCCCATTGCGGAGGGGGATCTTTGATTGGGGGTTTCAGCAGAAAGATCCCTCTAAGAAAAGCTTTACAAAGCTTGTGAGACATTATGTTTTGATCCGCTAAGCCAACATGAAAATTTGAGATCGCTGCCAGCTGGACTTTAACTGTCGAGGAAGAAGAACCCGATTGAAAAATCTCAGCTAGGAAGTCCAAGACTGACTGCACTGGAGCAGTAAAGGGGTCTATGTCCCTGGACTTTGCCCAGAAGGAAAAACGCTGCCATTTACTAGCATAAATCCTTCTGGTAGAGGACTTTAGAGAAGCTACTATGACATCTCGCATGGGATTAGAAATCATAGGGAGCCTGGCTAAGGAAGGAAGTGGAGCAACCAAGCAGTGAGGTTGAGAGAATGAATGGCCTGGTGCAGATGACCCGAATGGTGGATCAGAAGATCTGGAATTGGATCCAGATGCCAAGGCTGAACCAAGAGATGATGATGTGGGGACGGAAACCAAATTTGTCGAGGCCAGTAAGGGGCAATGAGAATCAACTTGGCGCTCAAGACGGTAGCTTTCTGAATCACTTGAGGTATCAGTGGGAATGGAGGAAAGGCATAAAGAAGTTCCCGGGGCCAATCCTGGGTTAGATCGTCTCTGGGGGGATGGCCTGGTAGTGGAAAGAGGGAGAAGAAGTCTGGGCATTTGCTGTTTTGGGGTGTAGCAAAAAGATCGCAGCAAGGGACGCCCCACTTCTGAAAAATCTCGTCCACTACTGATTGTTTGAGAGACCAGTCATGTGGCATGAGAATAGCTCTGCTCAGTCTGTCCGCTAAGAGGTTGGATTTCCCGGGGATATGCGTTGCTATTAGAAACCGTTGAGAGGAGATTGCCCATTGCCAAAGTCTGAGAGCTTCTCGACACAGTGGATAGGACCTGGTCCCGCCCTGTTTGTTGATATACCAGACTACGGACATGTTGTCCGTCTGAACTGCAATAGTCCCTAAAGGAAGAAAGTCGCTGAGGGCTTGCAACGTTAAAAGCACTGCTCTCATCTCTAGGACATTTATGTGCAGATGGTATTCTATGGGTTGCCAAGTCCCATGGACCATCCTACCCTGATAATGCCCCTCCGATCAGAGAGGCATCTGAAGTGACTGTGGCAACCGGGACTGGGGGAACAAACAGTCGGCCTTGATGGAGTTGCGGGGAAGACATCCACCAGGTTAGGTGACTCTTGCAAGATTGCATCATGAAGATCTCGTGGCGCATGGGAAGCTGCTGGAAGGACCACTGGGTGAACAACATCCACTGCAGAAGATGCATGTGGAAGCGAGCTAAAGGAAGCAGTACGATGGTTGCAGCCATAAGACCTAGCACCTTCAGGACAAATCTGGCCCTGATCTTTTTGCTGAGTAGTATGATCCGAACATACTTTTGGATGTCCAGAATTCTTTGGTTTGTGAGTCTTGCTGACATCCCGACAGTGTCTAATTCTGCGCCTATAAAGGTAATAGATTGGCAAGGAGACAATGAAGATTTTTCGAAGTTTATAGAAATCCCTAACTGGTTGCAGGTGTGAAGAGTGTAGTCTCTGGCCTTGAGAAGTTGATGCCTGGTGGTGGCAGAGAGGAGCCAGTCGTCTAGATACGGAAACACCTGGAATCCTTGATGTCTCAGGTGAGCCATGACTGCTGCCATACATTTGGTAAACACTCTGGGGGCTGTAGTGAGACCAAAGGGCAGGGCTCTGAATTGAAAATGACTGGTCCCCAGCCGAAAGCGGAGAAACCTTCTGGAGTGCCTGTGAATTTTTATGTGATAGTATGCATCCTGAAGGTCTATTGAGCACATCCAGTTGTCCTTGCCCAAAAAGGGCAGAATGGACTGAAGCGTGACCATCTGGAACCTTGCCTTCATGACAAACTTGTTTAGTTTGCTGAGGTCTAGAATTGGTCTCCAATCTCCCGTCTTTTTGGGAACCAAAAAGAATCTTGAGTAGATTCCGGATCCTACTTGGTCTGCTGGCACTAGTTGGATGGCTCTTTTTGCTAGGAGCTTTGATACCTCCAGCTTTGCCAACTCCCTTAGGCCGGGTGAAACGTCTGGAAGGGATTGATGAGGAACAGGATATCTCATGAAAGGGATATTGTAACCCTCAGATATGATCGACTGTACCCATTTGTCTTGAGAAAGGGAACGCCAGGCTGTTGGGTACAGTGACAATCTTCCCCCGACTGCCTCCAAGAGTGGACAGTCGGGCAACACCTCAGGGATGCTGGAAGGGTTTATCAGAGAGAGGCTCTCTGCTACCCTGATTCTGCGGACCCCCTCTGCCCCTAGGGCGGCGTCTATTGTTATTACCCCCTCTGCCTCTGGGGGTAAACTGACCACGTGCATCCGGCGTGACTCCCTGAGATTTACGGAACCACATTTTCCCTCCCTTCTGACCTTTGGGATAGGGTCTTGAAGGGGTGCAGAAATTGACTCCTACGGCAGAGAGAGTCTTGCCGTCTTGCTCACACCTGGTCAATGTGTCCTTCACCTGAGGTCTGAACAAAGCCGAACCATCGAAGGGAGTATTAGTGAAGGATGCCTTAAAGGGGTCTGCGAAATTACAAAGCCTCATCCAGGACTGGCGCCTAAGTGCCACTCCTGTGCCTGCGGCTCTACTCGCCCCATCGGCTGCATAAGAAATGAGCCGCATGGAGGAGTTAGTTATAGAGTTTAGGATTCCGATCTGTGAGGCAATCTTTTCTTGAGCCCCAGCAGCTAAAGGATCCCGAACTACCTCACCTAGTTCCTTGAGAATATCTCTCTGAAGCCGGGTAAAGTGACAGAGATAGTTCAGCGAGCGCATAGCGAAGGTCGCTGAAGAAAACATCCACTTACCATACCTATCCATGGTCCTAGAGTCCTTGTTAGGAGGATGGACAGGTACAGAAGGATCGGCAAGTTCCTTCTTGGTGGCAGCTGCCACCACCATGGCATCAACAGGGACACCCTTAGTGAGAAACTGTCTGTCTGCAGGGGCCGTGATGAATTTAGGAGGCCTCCTGGGGACTGGTTCCACAGAATCTGGGGCCGCCCATGCCTTTCGAGCCACCACTTGCATGAGCGGGTCGAAAGGCGGAGACACCCAGTAGGTGGAGGGTCAAGATCCAAAAGCCTCCAGGTATACCGACTCATCCTCGGAGGGGTTAATGGAAGGCCAGTTCCCCCTCTGCTTAAGGAGTTCCAGGATGTCTGAAAAGGAGACATCCTCAGAGGGGGACCATGGGGAACCCTCCGACTCATCTAAGTCGGTATCTGATGTCGTAGACTCAGGGGAGTCTGTGTGCTTCCTCTTGCACGTTCTCTTATGCGGGGGATCTCCCGAAGGATCAGGAGAAACCTCGGAAGAGGAAGTTCTTCCCAATGGGGAAACCTGGGGCGATGGATCTCTGGGTCTGGGAGCAAGAGAATGGGAAGAGACATCGACAGGCACCGAAGAGGGAGGAGCTAATGGAATTGACCGTTGACTCAGCTCCGGGGCTAGAACACTCCTCATCACCTCAAAGGCTCCCCTTCCAGGGAGGCCAGAAGACTCCCACTCTGAAGAAACAGGAATCCCCGGTCCCGCTGAAAGAGAAGGCTCCGAGGCTGATGTCGGTGCCGAGCTCACCAATGCTGAAGCTCCAAGAGGGAGAGCGGGGTCGGACAAGGGTCCGATGCCACTCGCCCCCTCAGAGCCGACAAGGGAGACTCGACGTCCGGATCCCTCCAAGGAAGGTCTCAAGGAGGAAATCGGAGTCGAAGACGACGGAGCCAACAGGGGAGGTATCGGCTCAGGCGCACCCACGGTCAACGTTCCGAGAAGCTCCGGCTCCGAACTCTGAAGGAGAGTCGGAGGAGGAATTTCAGGAGGATGAGGGATAGCGGTCATCTGCTGAGACGGGCTATGGAGCATCTGGGCCAGTGCCTGTGACTTCAGCAGTCTACTTACCACCCTCTCCAAATCATGGTCTGACAGCCTGGAAGACCTTGAAGATCGGCTCCGATGGCTCCACTCCGAAAGGAGAGGAGATCCCGGAGCCGAGCGAATCGACTCCAGGAAAGGGGACTGAGATCTCTTCCTGGAAGGAGCCATCGGAGCCGAAGACCCTTCGGTTCCAGATGGAGCCGACAGCTTATTGGCACCAGTCTTGGTCAAAGATACGTCAGCTCCGGCCGAAGCCGACATCGACATCGATGCAAGTGTATCGGAGCCAGCCGGCACCGATACCACCACCTCAGAGATAGAAAGATCGGCTCCAGCTGGAGCCGATCTCGACTCCGAAGGAGTCGGAGCCACCGCCGAAGGCTTAGTAGTCACAGCCGGGGCTTTAGGTGGCTTAGAGGGCTTTCCCGACCCAGTCTTGGTCGGGGAGCCCTCTGGCTTCAACAAGCCACGTAGGATTAGTTTATTCCTACGTTCCTGCAGGACTCTCTGGCTGAAGGAGTGACAAATAGCACAGGAGTCCTGCAGGTGTAGAGGCCCCAGGCAGTACACACAAGAAGTGTGACCATCTGTCAGAAACATCTTCTGACAGCACGAGTCACACTTCTTGAAGCCTGAGACCTTTACTTCTTTGGACATGGTATGCCCAACACAAAAAGCACACACACACAATCCAACCACACAGTTAGCTAATGAAAAGGGGGAAAACTGATTAACACACCCACACTTCCTGACAGAAAAATAATGGAAGGGAGGCTTAAGGCTTGAAGGGAGGAAAAAAAACTATCCCTATACAAAGGAGAAAGGGAATATAGGGCTAACACAGATAGTACTAGCTAACACTGACTATTAAGGAAATAGAAGTAAGAAAATTGGAAATTTTTTGACTGACTTTAGTACAAAAAATACTAAAACTCTACCTGAGCTGGTAAAAGGAGACCTCTTCGCGAAGTGGCAAACGAGATCTGGGTAGTCACACCTTGCATCATGGGATATAGGGTTGCCTCGAGCTGGTAAAATTAGCTCTCGAGCTTAGCAAGTGCCGAGTTGGAGCTGAGGATCGGCTCCGAACCCATCCAGCAAGAATGAAGCCGAGTTTGACAACTTAACATCAAGTTTTAAAGTTTTTTTTTTATCTGGTTTGCAATTATTATACATACATAGAGGGTTATGATTGGGTCTCCAATGATAACTGGCTTATTATGTGTTCAAGACATTGATGCCACGAAACTCACCTCTTGAGTTTCACTCCAGAGGAGGATCGTGGCATCCATGCTAACAGCACAGAATAATGGGTTACGATCGATGAGACTCAAACATAAATCTTTGTATTGCATGGAGCTATTTCTACATCATGTACTACTACTTACAGAAAAAAAAATCCTAAGAGTTTTACCGGCTTTGAAAGCTGGAAAAGCACTTAGCGAGTGCTGTTGCATAGACAAAAAGTAAATATAATTGTAGGGGAAAGTCAGAAATATAAATACTGCTCTAATTTAAAAAAGGTACTTGCAGACTGAAATCTGTAAACTTCTGCCAATACATGAGGAAAGTTATTCAGGGACCATTGAAAGTGAAGGAAAGTCCCTTTCCTGATATCGGACCATAACAGCACTTACAGGGTGTGTAAAAAGAAGTTATGTACTCACCATAACATTCCATGTGTGTTGTCCATCTTTGCCTTTATTCTTACTAGGATGGGTTCAGATCCGATCCTCAGATCTGACTCAGCCTTTATATCTATGCTCGAGTTCTTCTACTAGCTTGTGGCTAAATCCTATCCCAGCATGCACCAGGAAACCTCCCCAGATCTTGTTTGCAGCTATAATAGTAATCTGAAATAAACATAGTTAAATAGCTCAGAGTCCAATTAAGAAGGCCAGAGAATAATGTTACCCAACTGAACCAACTCAGTCTTCCAGGAGTAAAAATGGCCTGGGAAATGGAGGGTGGGATGTAAGAATGAAGGTGAAGATGGGCAACACACATGGAACATTATGGTAAGTACATAAGGTCTTTATGTGTTGTTGTCCTATCTCACCTTCATTCTTACTAGGATGGAACAACATCCCTAGCACCATCTTTCATGGGTGGCTCAAGGGAGAATATTCTTTAGAATCGTGGAACCAAAAGAATCCCTGTTCCTGGAGGCCAAATCGACTTTGTAATGAGTGATAAAGGTATGTGGTCTTGCCCATGTTGCTGCAGTATAAATGTTATCAATTGGTAGTTTAGCCAGAAAGGCGGAAGAGGTTGCAATAGCTCTTGTAGAGTGGGCTTTAAATCTTTTGGGGAGATCTCTATTTGAGACTTATAGATGAAAGTTATGCAATCTGAAAGCCATTTTGAAAGTGTTACCTTAGAGAATGAAGTACCTTTCTTTGAGTCTGAAAAGGAGATAAATAGCTGGTCAGACTTTCTAAAGTCCTTACTCCTGTGTAAGTAGAAACATAGCTGTCTATGCACATCCAGTTGATGTAACATGTATTCTGCCTTATTCTCATAATTTGGGTAAAAGACTGGCAGCTCTATAGATTGGTTCAAATTTGATTCTGAGCATACTTTTGTCAAAGAGGAAGTGTTTGTTCGTAAGGACACCCTGTCTCTAAGGAAAAGCAAGTAGGGGGGCTTTACTGACAAGGCTTGCAGCTCTGACACTCTTCTAGCAGAGGTAATTGCTAGCAAGAGAATAGTTTTCCATGTCAAGAAACTGAGTGCACAAAATGATGCTGGCTCAAATGGGGGAAAAATTAAACAAGATAAGACAAAATTTAAGTCCAATGGTGCTGGAGGGTCTTTGATAGGTGGTCTTAATAACAAGGTACCTTTAAGAAAGGCTTTGCATAGTCTGTGAGACATAATATTGAGGCCTGATTCACCTAAATGGAAACTGGATATCGCTTCTAGCTGAACTCTAACAGTAGCTGCGGCTGCGCCTTCATTGAAAGGTTTTGCCAAGAATTCTAGTATGGAATTGACTGGGGCAGAAAATGGGTCAAAATGATTATGAGAAGCCCATAATGAAAATCTTTTCCATCTGATTCTATATATCTTTCTTGTTGACGTTTATGAGAGGAAATTTCGATATGCTTAACTGAAGAAGAGAATTTAGGAAACCTGGCTATTGTTGGAATCAGAGCAGCCAAGCTGTCAATTTGATGGTCTGACGGGAAGGGTGGAGCATTCCTGATACATGAGTCAGAAGGTCTGGAACTGGGTCCAGCAACCAAGGCTCCTCCCGAAGATGAGGTGACAGGAAGGAGAACCAAATCTGATGAGGCCAGTATGGAGTGATGAGTATCAAGGCCCTTACCAAGAATTTGGCTTTCTGAAGTACTTTGGGTATTAAGGGAAGGGGAGGAAAGGCATACAAAAGCCTGGATGGCCAATCATGAACAAGTGCATTCCTTGGTGACACCCCTGGAGGGGGGATAAGGGCAAAGTAGCTGCAGTATTTGGCATTCATGGATGATGCAAGGCTGGCCTCATTTGTAAAAAATCTTTTCTGCTACTTCTTGTTTTAGGGACCACTCATGAGGCATCAGAATTGCTCTGCTGAGTCTGTCTGCTATCAAGATGGATTTCTCCAGGATGTGCATTGCTATCAGAAAACATTGGGAGGAGGTTGCCCACTGCCATACTCTCAAGGCCTCTCGACAAAGGGGTAAGATCTGGTTTCTCCTTGTTTGTTTATGTACCACACAACTGACATGTTGTCTGTCTGTATTGCAATAGTTCCTAGCAGAAGAGTGTCCTGGAATGCTTGCAATGCTAGAAGCACTGCTCTCATCTCTAGGACACTGTTGTGCAAGTGGACCTCGTGATCCTGCCCGGTGCCTTCGACTGTCTTTCCCAGATAATACCCCCCTCCCATCTGAGAGGAGTCCATGGTCACTGTGGCCAATGGTTGGGGAAGTACAAATTGTCACCCTAGAGTCGCATGAGTGGAGTAAAGCCACCAATGAAGATCCTGTTTGCAAGTTTCTTTTATTATTATTTTGTGGGACATTGGCAATTCCTGCATGGACCACTGAGTGGACAGCAGCCACTGGAGAATTCTTATGTGTAGAAGTGCTAAGGGCATCAGCATTATTCCTGCTGCCATGATCCCCAAGACTTTTAGGACGATACTTTGTAATGAGTGATAAAGGTATGTGGTCTTGCCCATGTTGCTGCAGCATAAATGGTATCAATTGGTAGTTTAGCCAGAAAGGCGGAAGAGGTTGCAATAGCTCTTGTAGAGTGGGCTTTAAATCTTTTGGGGAGATCTCTATTTGAGACTTATAGATGAAAGTTATGCAATCTGAAAGCCATTTTGAAAATGTTACCTTAGAGAATGAAGTACTTTTCTTTGAGTCTGAAAAGGAGATAAATAGCTGGTCAGACTTTCTGAAGTCCTTACTCCTGAGTAAGTAGAAACATAGCTGTCTATGCACATCCAGTTGATGTAATATGTATTCTGCCTTATTCTCGCAATTTGGGTAAAAGACTGGCAGCTCTATAGATTGGTTCAAATTTGATTCTGAGCATACTTTTGGCAAAGAGGAAGTGTTTGTTCGTAAGGACACCCTGTCTCTAAGGAAAAGCAAGTAGGGGGGCTTTATTGACAAGGCTTGCAGCTCTGACACTCTTCTAGCAGAGGTAATTGCTACCAAGAGAATAGTTTTCCATGTCAAGAAATTGAGTGCACAAAATGATGCTGGCTCAAATGGGGAAAAATTAAATAAGATAAGACAAAATTTAAGTCCAGTGGTGCTGGAGGGTCTTTGATAGATGGTCTTAAGAACAAGGTACCTTTAAGAAAGGCTTTGCATAGTCTGTGAGACATAATATTGAGGCCTGATTCACCTAAATGGAAAATGGATATCACTTCTAGCTGAACTCTAACAGTAGCCGCCTTCATTGAAAAGTTTTGCCAAGAATTCTAGTATGGAATTGACTGGGGCAGAAAATGGGTCAAAATGATTATAAGAAGCCCATAATGAGAATATTTTCCATTTGATTCTATATATCTTTCTTGTTGAAGTTTATGAGAGGAAATTTGGATATGCTTAACTGAAGAAGAGAGGTTAGGAAACCTGGCTATTGCTGGAATCAGAGCAGCCAAGCTGTCAATTTGATGGTCTGACGGCTTTGGCCGGCTAAGGTCTAGCTGTATTCAACTGGACGTATAAGAGAATTTAAGTACCTTTTTTATCTGCACTTTTTTCAAATAATACAGTATTTAAATTGATTTGTGTTGCATGAATACTAACTGAATTGGAAGTTTTGACTCTGTTCTTCAGTTAGTGCTTGCTTGAATTTTATTGTCTGTTAGTAATTGCAGGTGTGGGGGTAGCCACATTCTTTGATTTCCTGTCAATGCCTATTTAAGTGGTACAGTTTGAAATATTTTCTGCTTAAAAACCTCAGCTTTGGCTGGCTAAGATCTAGCTGAATTCAACTAGATGTATAAAACAATTTAAGTACCTTTTTTATCTGCACTTTTTTCAAATAATACAGTACTTAAATTGATTTGTGTTGCATGAATATTAACTGAATTGGAAGTTTTGACTCTGTTCTTCAGTTAGTTTTCCCACCCACCCTGTTTCTGTTTTGGTGTTAATCTTAGTGGCTTTGAAACTGCCCGCCCCTCTTGTAAATTTGTGTTTAGATACTCCCTCTGGGCCCATCTCATTTGCTCACTCTTCTGAGTGCAGTGAGATCATATTCTGATTTCAGGCACTCCTACTGTGTACAAAGAGAGCATCTGGGAAAGAGAACAAAAAAAATGTTAAGCTTGTTTCCTGCCTTTCCTTTTAAGTGGTCTAGACTGTTTGTAGGCTTCTGAGCCCCCAAGCCCTTTTGTGTTGGAGGGAAGCCTTCTAGCTTAGTTTTGTTTCTTATAACTAGCCAGTTTTCTAGTTTCAGCACTCAAATCTGTTTCTTTGAACTCAGCACTTGTTCAGAACTCATTGTAAGCACTACATAAGCTGCAAATTACTACAGCACTTAACTTTCCTCACTTGTCAGGAGGAAAGCAGTTTTTAGTACTTAATAAATAAGCACCTATCCAGGCATGTCTAAGGGTCAGCTCCCAGTGATTTCTCCTGTCTACCTGATGAATCTGGGCATCTTGGGGCAATGCAGCAATTGCCTCATGTACACAGACAACCCTCTCCTCCTACCACCCAACTCTACAACCTGTGAGAGATGCTCTTATATAGCCAGACTGGAAGCAAAGCTCTCTTCACCCAAGACTGGACTAGACAGTCAAGAGGAGAAGGTAAACACTTGCACCACACCACACTCGTCACATAGTCCCTCAAAACCTACACCACCAAAACAATCACATAGAAACACAAAACACAAACCTACATTTGCGGAGGCTCTCAATAAAAACCTGCCCAAGCATCAGGGACATCCAAAGCATAAATGCAAGCAAACTCCACCCCCCAATACAACCCAAATGACACATAGCCCACAAACTCAGTGTGCCACCCAACCACAGCCCATAAGGCATAACAACGTACCCAACACTCTAGTCATAGGTGACTCTATAGTCAGGCACACTGATGTTCCACTCACTAGACTAAACAAGGAGAAAGTTACTGTCAGCTGCCTGTCAGGTGCCAGGATCCACCACATAACACATGCACTCAGGTCACTCCACAATAAGTACAAATATGACACTGTCATTGTCCATGTTGGTGTGAATGACCTGAGACGTACCTCCCTGGACTACATGAAAAGAGACATGGAGGAGCTCTCCGATCTTGTATCCCAGGCAGGTATGACCCTAACCCTGAGTAGCATCCTGCCATCACCCAGAATGATACCACAGTACAAGGACAAAATGATTGACTTCAACAATTGGCTAAGCTTCTGGTGTCATTCTAAGGGGATCCAGTATTTGTCTGCCTGGGACGACATGACTGACAGACCATGATGCTTTGCCAGAGATGGCCTGCACCTGTCACCCTTAGGATTCCGGATACTGGCTAAGGCTCTTGCTACCCCTATAGTGCCTTTTTAGGCAAAGTTCAAATGACAAAGTCACCACCGTAACAGGTACAAGCAAGCAGAATATAAGGGTAATGCTACTCAATGCTAGAAGTCTAAACCTCAAAATGCACTCAGTCGAGGCACTCCTTAAAATGGAGAACATTGACATCTGTGCAGTGACAGAGACCTGGTTCCAAGCTCCAGAGAGCACCCCTACATTACCAGGCTACAATTCATACCACACCTTTTGGCCACCTAACCCAGAACGAAGCACTAAAGGCGGAGGCGTGTCCATATTCATTAAGGATATCCACACCTTCAGGCTAGTTGCACAGCATAATGCATCCGAGATTATCCAAGTGCAGCTAACTCTGGGCAAGTCCGCAATCCAAATTGTAGCTTGCTACAGACCCCCCACCATGCCCCAGGATTCCCACTCCTCATGTCTTGATACACTGGAAAGTATTAGGGTTCAACCCAACACCCTCATAATGGGCGATTTCAACTACCCACCATTAACTGGGAAAACTACTCATGTACCAACTCTTTTGCTCAACGTTTTCTAGAATTCATAAATTCCAATGCCTTGGATCAACTTATTCACACCCCCACCAGGGGCAGCAATATCCTAGACCTGGTCATTACCAACATGGGAAACCGGTGTTCCACACCAGAGGTCAATTCCTCGTTGGTCAGATACGATCACAAGCTAATCAGCCTAGACATCCACATCCCACCCCCAATTAGGGAAACCATCGTAAAAAACTTCTCCAAAGCCAACTTCACACTTCTTAAGACAGAAGTGGCAAACTTCACGACACCCATGCAGATGGACAATAGAGGTATGACTGCTGAATCCTACACAAATGCACTTTATAAGCACTTACACGAGTGCATGGATCATGCTATCCCTAATAGAACCAAGATGTTATCCTCCAAAAAAAGGAAGCCAATCTGGTGGTCCTCTGCCATAAACAAACTCTACAACAGAAGAAAGAAACTGTTGATAAAAGAGTAAAATCCCAAGACTGGAGGAACTCCCTGGTCAACCTCAGTAAGAAGCTGAGATCCCTCATAAAATCCTCCAAAGCTAGTTATGAAAACAAAATTGCCACTGACTCTAAAAACAACCACAAAGCATTCTATAGCTATGTCAAGAATCTCATTGGGAACACTCAGATCTGCTCTGAGTTACAGCACAATGGCGCTAAATATACTGAACCAACTGATATTCCCAACATCCTAGCAGATAGGTTCAGTGCTAACTTTACCCCCTAGAGGGCCCATCTCTATACCGAAAGAATGCAAAGTTCCTATAATCATGGCTGCACAGGTAAAAAACACACTCTCCAAAGCCAAGAACACAGCATCCATTGGACCTGACAATATCCCAGGCTGCGTTCTACACAAACTACAGAATGAACTGGCACCCTACCTACGTACCATGTTCAATCATAACCTCACCTCAGGCTTTGTACCCACTGAATGGCGCACTGCAACGGTTATCCCACACCACAAAGGTGGAGCCACGACGGACCCCGGAAACTACCGCCCCATTAGCCTGACGAACCTGGTCTGCAAGGCCATGGAACGTATCATCATGGAACTCATAAACAAAGACATTGGTAATCTCCGAACTCTGGACCCTACCCAGTTTGGATTTGTAAAAGGCAGATCATGTCTCCCAAACCTGATTGACTTCTTCGAAGCAGTCACCAAAGCCATAGATGAGGGTAAAATGGTTCACACAGCTTATCTAGATCTCGCCAAGGCTTTCGACACCATCCCCCACTCTGGAATTATAGATAAGCTCATTAACTAGGTATAAATCCCTATGTCACAAAATGGGTGCCAACTGGCTCACGGACAGAACCCACACAGTGAAAGTAGCGGATTCCAAATCCAACTTCAGACCAGTGACAAGTGGAGTACCACAGGGTTCAGTCCTGGGTCCTCTCCTGTTTGGCATCTACTTCTCTGAAGTGCAGGCTAACACAGAAGGTCTTTGGCTAACAAAGTTTGCAGATGACTGCAAACTAGGAGCCATAATCAAAACTCCTAATGATGCGGACAAACTACAAAAGGGCCTCACTGAGACAGATACCTGGTGTCAAAGCCATGGCCTAAATCTCAATGCCAAAAAGTGTATTGTCATCCCCTTTGGTAAAAACTCTGTACCCATGAACTACCACATAGCTGGTAGTCTACTTAATGCCGAAAATATGATAAGAGACCTTGGGACACAGGTGGACAGTAGTCTCTCCTTTGATAATCACATCGCCACAGTGGTCAGGAAATCCTTCTACGTGGCTCATCTCATCACAAAAGGATTCTCATCCAGTAAAAAAGAGGTCATTGTTCCCCTCTACTCATCACTCATTAGACCTATTATAGAGTACAATGCCCCTTTTTTTACGTACCTCACAAGACAGCTACAACAACTGGAAAGACCACAGAAATACCTCACAAAGAGGATTACTGGCCTCAAACAGATGCCCTATGCAGACTGTCTCAAAAAACTACAGCTTTACTCCATCGCATATCGCCTACTCAGGGGCGATCTCTGCCTAACATACAAAGCTATGTCAAACCCAGAGCTGTTGGACATGCTCCACTTAAAGAAATCCCAATCCCTCCGAGCTACATGCTCTAGGGACCTAAACCCTGTCACCACAATAAACAGAACATGCTGGAGGGATAGATTCCTGTCCCAGAGACTTCCCATACTCTGGAACAGACTACCTATCTATGTCAAACAGAGCTCCTCATTAGTACTCTTCAAGAAAAATCTTGATGATTGGATGGTAAATGGGAAATTCACCCCAGGGATCACTTCTGTGGCTCTGCTCGACAGGGGCACAGGAAAATAATTTTCTTGGGTGGCGAAAGCCAGGGTACATTTTTTGGCTAGGCTTATACAGGCCCTAGGGCCAATAGCCTAGTACCTACCTATGAACCTATGAACAACCAACATCTTCACAGCCGGACATCCTGTTTTCGTACATGATGGAAAATAGCATACCAACAAACAGCACTGAATCAGAATTGAGATCGCATTTGTCATCATTGTGCAGCAGCTTGGAGCCGCTAGTCTACTGGAGTGACAGTGTATGCCAAGAATCATTTCCAACCTTATACAAGTTACATCTTAAGCACCACTGTATACCTGCTATTTCAGCAAACGTTGAAAGGGTTTTCTGTGTTGTTGGCTACAGTGCTTCAGCTGGCAAAACAGACTTATTGACATCACTGGAGTTGCTTGACACTGCCAAGTGTAACAGGAACACTACTATTTGATGATTTTACTATTTTATGGTTTTAAATATGTTTTAGTATGCAGCTTATTATTTAGCTAAACGTGCTTAGAGATACTGTTTAACTTTTATGATTTCACATTGACTACATTGTTTTCATTTTGAACACTTAGATTGACAAGTTGCAAGTTAAGACAGCAATAAGTTGCTAATTAAAAATCTAATTAGCATAATTAGTTTTAATGTTTAATTCTAATTAATTAGATAAGTCAGACAGCTAATTCTAATTCTAATTAATTAGCAAAGTAAAATGCTAATTCTAATTCTAATTAATTAGCAGATAACCTAAATAAAACCAACACTGCCAAAGATCATATGCACTAAACTTTTGGTGGTGCAATAACCATGTATTCATCTGTAATTAATGGAGTCTCTGTATTTTCCTTAGTCTCCAAAAAAAATTACATATTTTTCAGAAACATTATCTGAAAAGATACAAGAGCATTTCAACTATTTCATTATCTCTATGAGCAGTTAGTCATCTTTAGTTTAAATATTACATTCCAGTGTTCTGGTTTTACCCTTTTAAAATATTCTAGCAAGTATCTTACCTGTCTTTAACATTAGCTACTGGGTCCTAATTAAGCTTTTTTTGTTGTTGTTGTTGTTCAAAATGAATATCATCTGGACTATTTTGGAGGCACTGGAGTTAATGGTAAGACATTCCTCACTGGCCAGGTTTGATCCATGTGATGAAAAGCAAGGGATCACTCCAACATGCCATTTGAGCACAGCTGTCACAATTACTTCTCTCTCTCTTTATGGCATTATTTTTATTAATAAGTGAAAACAAGTTTTAAAGTTTTTTTTTAATCTTGTTTGCAATTATTAAAGTGAAGGAATTTCCAGATACCGGACCATAACAGCATTTACAGGGTGTATAAAAAGAAGTTATGTACTCACCATAACATTCCATATGTGTTGTCCATCTTTGCCTTTATTCTTACTAGGATAGGTTCAGATCTGATCCTCGGATCTGACTCAGCCTTTATATCTAAGCTTGAGTTCTTCTACTAGCTTGTGGCTAAATCCTATCCCAGCATGCACCAGGAAACCTCCCCAGATCTTGTTTGCAGCTATAATAGTAATCTGAAATAAACATAGTTAAATAGCTCAGAGTCCAGTTAAGAAGGCCAGAGAATAATGTTACCCAACTGAACCAACTCAGTCTTCCAGGAGTAAAAATGGCCTGGGAAATGGAGGGTGGGATGTAAGAATGAAGGTGAAGATGGGCAACACACATGGAACATTATGGTAAGTACATAAGGTCTTTATGTGTTGTTGTCCTATCTCACCTTCATTCTTACTAGGATGGGACAACATCCCTAGCACCATCTTTCATGGGTGGCTCATAGGGAGAATATTCTTTAGAATCATGGAACCAAAAGAATCCCTGTTCCTAGAGGCCAAATCGACTTTGTAATGAGTGATAAAGGTATGTGGTCTTGCCCATGTTGCTGCAGTATAAATGTTATCAATTGGTAGTTTAGCCAGAAAGGTGGAAGAGGTTGCAATAGCTCTTGTAGAGTGGGCTTTAAATCTTTTGGGGAGATCTCTATTTGAGACTTATAGATGAAAGTTATGCAATCTGAAAGCCATTTTGAAAGTGTTACCTTAGAGAATGAAGTACCTTTCTTTGAGTCTGAAAAGGAGATAAATAGCTGGTCAGACTTTCTGAAGTCCTTACTCCTGTGTAAGTAGAAACATAGCTGTCTATGCACATCCAGTTGATGTAACATGTATTCTGCCTTATTCTCGTAATTTGGCTAAAAGACTGGCAGCTCTATAGATTGGTTCAAATTTGATTCTGAGCATACTTTTGGCAAAGATGAAGTGTTTGTTCGTAAGGACACCCTGTCTCTAAGGAAAAGCAAGTAGGGGGGGCTTTACTGACAAGGCTTGCAGCTCTGACACTCTTCTAGCAGAGGTAATTGCTACCAAGAGAATAGTTTTCCATGTCAAGAAACTGAGTGCACAAAATGATGCTGGCTCAAATGGGGGAAAAATTAAACAAGATAAGACAAAATTTAAGTCCAATGGTGCTGGAGGGTCTTTGATAGGTGATCTTAATAACAAGGTACATTTAAGAAAGGCTTTGCATAGTCTGTGAGACATAATATTGAGGCCTGATTTACCTAAATGGAAACTGTATATCGCTTCTAGCTGAACTCTAACAGTAGCTGCGGCTGCGGCTGTGCCTTCATTGAAAAGTTTTGCCAAGAATTCTAGTATGGAATTGACTGGGGCAGAAAATGGGTCAAAATGATTATGAGAAGCCCATAATGAGAATCTTTTCCATCTGATTCTATATATCTTTCTTGTTGAAGTTTATGAGAGGAAATTTCGATATGCTTAACTGAAGAAGAGAATTTAGGAAACCTGGCTATTGTTGGAATCAGAGCAGCCAAGCTGTCAATTTGATGGTCTGACGGGAAGGGTGGAGCATTCCTGATACATGAGTCAGAAGGTCTGGAACTTGGTCCAGCAACCAAGGCTCCTCCCAAAGATGAGGTGACAGGAAGGAGAACCAAATCTGATGAGGCCAGTATGGAGTGATCAGTATCAAGGCCCTTACCAAGAATTTGGCTTTCTGAAGTACTTTGGGTATTAAGAGAAGGGGAGGAAAGGCATACAGGAGCCTGGATGGCCAATCATGAACAAGTGCATTCCTTGGTGACACCCCTGGAGGGGGGATAAGGGCAAAGTAGCTGCTGTATTTGGCATTCATGGATGATGCAAGGCTGGCCTCATTTGTAAAAAAATCTTTTCTGCTACTTCTTATTTTAGGGACCACTCATGAGGCATCAGAATTGCTGTGCTGAGTCTGTCTGCTATCAAGTTGGATTTCCCCGGAATGTGCATTGCTATCAGAAAACATTGGGAGGAGGTTGCCCACTGCCATAGTCTCAAGGCCTCTCGACAAAGGGGTAAGATCTGGTTTCTCCTTGTTTGTTTATGTACCACACAACTGACATGTTGTCTGTCTGTATTGCAATAGTTCCTAGCAGAAGAGTGTCCTGGAATGCTTGCAATGCTAGAAGCACTGCTCTCATCTCTAGGACACTGTTGTGCAAGTGGGCCTTGTGATCCTGCCCGGTGCCTTCGACTGTCTTTCCCAGATAATACCCCCCCCCCATCTGAGAGGAGTCCATGGTCACTGTGGCCAATGGTTGGGGAAGTACAAATCATCACCCTAGAGTCGCATGAGTGTAGTAAAGCCACCAATGAAGATCCTGTTTGCAAGTTTCTTTTATTATTATTTTGTGGGAGATTGGCAATTCCTGCATGGACCACTGAGTGGACAGCAGCCACTGGAGAATTCTTATGTGTAGAAGTACTAAGGGCATCAGCATTATTCCTACTGCCATGATCCCCAAGACTTTTAGGACGATCCTTTCTCGAGCCCTTTTCTTTGTGAGAAGATTTAAAATCTGACGTCTTAGAACTTGAACTCTTTCTGAAGGAAGTCTGGCCATCATGTTTGTTGAATCCAATTTTGCTCCTATAAATATGACATGCTGAGAAGGGAGCAATGCAAATTTCTCGTAGTTTACTGTAATTTCTAGGTGACAGCAGAGCTCCAAGATGGTGTCTCTTGCTATCATTAGTAGATGCTTAGTGGTGGTGGTTAGGAGCCAGTTGTCTAAGTATGGAAACACCCGGAATCCTAGGAGTCTCAAGTGAGCTGCGACTACTGCCATACATTTGGTAAACACTCTGGGGGCTGTAGTGAGGCCAAAGGGCAGAGCTCAAAACTAGTAGTGACCAACTCCCAGCTGAAAGCGCAGGTGTCTCTTGGACCACATGTCCATTTTTATGTGATAGTAGACAGCCTGGAGGTCTATTGAGCACATCTGATCATCTTGTCCCAGAAAAGGGAGCACTGACTGCAGTGTTACCATCCGGAACTTGGACTTTCTTACTGATTTGTTTAAATTACTGAGATCCAGAATTGATCTCCAGTCCCCTGTTTTCTTTGAACTAAAAAGAATCCTGAGTAAGTTCTGGATCCTATTTGGTCTGCAGGGACAGTTTGGATGACTCTTTTATCCAGCAAGATTTGGATTTCTAACATTGCTTGTTCCCTTTGACTGGGTGGAATGTCTGGGATCTTTTTTATGTTTTGGATGGGAAAATAAAAGAGTATGTTGTAACTTCTGGATATGATGCTTTGTACCCATTTGAATTTTGTTATTTGTTGCCAGGCTTCTGGGTACAAAGATCAGTGAACCCCAACTGCCTCCAGAGATGGATAGATAGGCCTCCCTTCAGGAGTCCTGAAAGGACTTACCAAAGAAATATTCTCTGTTGCC
The DNA here is from genome assembly GCF_019279795.1 of Protopterus annectens. NCBI lineage: Eukaryota > Metazoa > Chordata > Ceratodontiformes > Protopteridae > Protopterus > Protopterus annectens. Next base: position 1,381,666,132 of record NC_056735.1, on the reverse strand, counting down.
CTGGTTCTGCAGACCCCCTCTGCCACATGGTCAGCATCTTCCATTACTACTTCCCCCTCTGCACCTGGAGGAAGATTCATCATGTGTCCTGGAAAGCTCTCTGAGATTTTCAGAACCACATTTTTCCACTTCCTTTCTGACCTTTGGGATAGAGTCTGGTAGGCATGGAAAAATGGACTCCTACGGCAGACAGAGTCTTTCCTTCTTGCTCACACCTGGTTAGTGTGTCCTTGATTTTGGGCCTGAACAGGGATGAGCAATCGAATGGGGCATTCACAAAGGAAGATTTAAAGGGCTCCACAAAGTCACACAAGTGCATCCAAGAATGTCTCCTGAACCCGCTGCTCTACTCACTCCATCCGCTGCATAAGAAATCAGTCTCATGGAGGAGTTGACAACTTAGTTTAAAGTAGAGAGCTGAGAGGAAACTCTATCTCAAACCTCTTTAGCTATTGAACCTTGCAGAGTATCTCTTAGCTCGTTCAAGAGGTGTCTCTGTAATTTAGTAAAATGGGTAGGTAATTCAGTGATCTGAGGGCAAACGCTGAAGAAAAAATGCACTTTCTATATCTGTCCATTGTATGAGACTCCTAGCTTGGTAGGAACTCCCTTAGTTTGAAAGGTTTTGTCTGACAGGGATGTGATAAACTTATTTGGCCTCCTAGGAACAGGTTCCACTGAATCTTGGGAATCCCACACCTTCCAAGAAACTAGGTCCATAAGTTCATCGAAAGGTGGAGACACCCGAGTGGAGGAAGGGTGAGATCCGAAGGCCTTCAGGTATACGGACTCTTCTGTTGAAGAGTTAGTGGACTACCAGCCACCTCTCTGTTTCAGTATTTCTAAGATGTCTCCAAAAGAGACATCATGAGGAGGTGACCATGGGGACCCTAGAGCTTCATCGAGGTCTGTATCAGAAGTGATGGATGCCTCTGAGAAGTCTAAATGCTTTCTCTTGCATAATCTCTTCCAAGGGACCTCTTTGTAGAGTTACTCTGGAGAGGTTTCAGAAGAGTGGGGGGGGTGCCCTGGGGAGCATCCTGAGACCTAGGATCTCTGCATCCCTGTGGATGCAAGGAAATAGAGGCAGACACTGGTGCTTTTGCGGGTAGAATGTCCGGAGATGACAGCGGAACTGTCTGCGGAAACAGTACTCTCGTCATCACCTCAAAAGCCCCCCGCTCCTGATCCAAGGATATCCTTGGATCCAAAGAAGTTGAGGGAACCCCCACAGAATCAAGGATGGTGGGCCCAAGGCAGAGTTAGGAGCCGAGCTCACCTGAGCCAATGCCCTGGGAGGCAAGGTCGGATCCGACAACTGTCTGATCCGACTCGCCTCCCCAGACCCAACTGGAGAGCATCAGCCTCTAGACTCATCGAGTTCCGATGGAGCTGAGGACGTCGGAGCAATGGTTTGATCCAAAGATCCCATTATAGGTCTTGGATCCGATGGTTCCACTATTATCAGCTCAGGACATTCTGACTCCAAAGTCTGAGGTTGGATTGGAGGAGGAATTGGAGCAGAAGGGGAGGATGTGATTGGATCTGAAGCCCTCAGGGTTGGATCTGATAACAACTTGGCCAGTGCTTTTGTCTTTAACAGCCTCTGTATCACTCAATCCATGTCATCATGGGATAGACTTCTGGAAGACCGAGTCGAGGGGGCTGGAGACTTGGAATGTTGTAATGCTGGTGATCTTAGAGTATGGGGAGAATGGCTCCAAGACTGGGGACCGACTCTGAAACTCACTCTGCCAGCACTGAGACAGATGGTGTAGGAGCTGTAGATTTTTTGGATCCAACGGACTTAGGGTCCGGTGTGGACATTTTGGCAACCTTTTTTGATGGCTCAGATAGAGCACTAGAAGAAGAAGATCTCTTCCCAGACTTGTCTTATTTTGAAGTAGGAGACTTGTCAGTTTTTGGTAAACCTGGACCTTCTTGTATAGCCTCTGAGAAGGGGGTTTTCAACAGTCCTCTCAATATCAATTTGTTTTCCTCTCTAGGAATGGAGCAAGACTCCTGGACATGGAGAGCTCCTAGGCAATAAACACAAATGGTGTATCTATCAGTTAAGGACATTTTCTGCCCACATTCTTCATATTTTTTGAAACCTGACGGTTTTGAATCCTTAGAAGACATCCTGACAGGAAGATGGATAGTGACAGAGGAAAAATAGTCACAGAAGTTTGTTAAACAGCAAAAAACTTTGTCAGGAAAACAGTTACAAAGAATTAAAGAAGGGCACAGCCCTCTAACTTAAATAAGCTATTAGCCAGGAGATGTAAAGGGAAAGAGATAGCCCTCTAACCTAAACGGGCTAAGGGGAAGGCAGTTCTCTAACTTAAACAAACTGACTTTAACAGGCTTCCTGGAAGAGAAAAAAAAAGGCAAAGAAAACAATAATAACAGCCCTCTAACTTAAATGGGCTATTTAACGTTAAGGTAGAAGCTGGAAGAGGAATAACAAGGCCTAAACTGAATACAATGGCCAACAGCAGAATAAATAAAAAAGATGGAAATAAACTATCTAGCACAAAAACTATTTTAGAAAATATCAATGAAGAATATACAATTTCTAACAGCAGAGAGTATCATAAAAGGTATACTTAGCCAGAGCTAGTAGAATGAGCACCCAATCTTGTTTAGCGGCAAACGAGATCTGGGGAGGTTTCCTGGTTCATGCTGGGATAGGGTTTAGCCATGAGCTGGTAGAAGACCTCGAGCTTGGATATAAATGCCGAGTCACATCCGAGGATCAGATCCATACCCATCCTAGTAAGAATGAAGGTGAGATAGGACAACAGATCAAATTTTACACATCACAGAAAGTGCTGTTACAGTTGGATCTCAAGCTACAGAAGTGTATAAAAGGTTTATCTTTTTTTCCAGTTTAGGAGCATAATCACGTCAGTCCATGCACTACATGGTTGTTGCCTGATTTGCAGTCAAATAAATTATTACAGGTTCACTGGAAATTTAAGTATACACACAGCAGGCACATCCATAAAGGCTGCCTGAGTCCATTCAATCCAACCACCATTTAATTAGGGCAAACTGTGTACCACCTCTGGCCTTGTGCTTTATGTAAGTGTTAGGGGAATCCAGTCTTCTGTATATATATCTTAGCCTACATAATGACTAGTCTGAAGACAAGTGCTTCAGTGTCCTAGTTTGTAAGCAATATCCTTATAGTCTGTAAACCCTCCTCCACTGACATCCTGCTGGTCAGCTTTTGCTCTCTCCTTCTTAACAGACACTAACATTTTACTCCTAACATTCAAACTATTTCTTTCTCTTATATTTTTCTTCAGTTCTTCTAGACTTGTTACTCCCATTATTTATATCTTCCTGTCTTTCTTTAGTGGAACTGCATGCCTTCAAGGAAGTCACCCTTGGTCTCCCCCTTTCTTTATTTCTCCTTGCCTGAAACAGTTACTAAACCAATTTCAGCTCTAAACTCAACTATCTTTTTAGTGTGCTTTTACTTTTAAATAGAACTATCCCTACAAGCAAATAGATATGTATGCAAAAGTGAAGTCTGCAGTCTGAACACCAGTCTGTGGGCTATATTTGTATGTAAATTATAAATATTATGGCAGTCTAAGACATATAACTGTGTCCACTATAATAGCTCCATTTTCCTAGACCATAGTAGTCCCATTGGTACTTTCCGTTTTAACTGTACTCAATTCATTGTTTTTAGCAGTCCTCTGTCTCCCTCCTTAAGCTTATTTCTCTTCTTGTGTAACCATTTTTAGCTATACTACTGCATTGTGGCTTACTTTTTCTCAATGTTTTGCTGGTCTGTGGGGGGTTGAGAAAGGCTTTTGGACTTTGCATTTCAAAGTCCAAATAAACCTCCTTGCATTACACAGCTGTTCAAACAGTCAAGTGTAATTTTTTACTGTTATTACCATTAGTCAAATCAAGGTGATATTGGACTAACTCTCCTACTAAAAATGTGTCCTAGAGCAACAAAATCAATACATTTATCTACTAGCACAGAGGCATTTTAAACTGTTTTGTTCCTTTTATTAATCTCTCAGCAGATTTGTGGCTGTTTACATTAAGTCACTGATTATTTTCTCTGTTCTTTGACAATGCTTGGGCTCACTTGACTCGCCTACCCTACCCCCAAATCTCACCCATCCCCTCTTGCTCTACATTTATGCTTCCAAAGCACCACCCACATATTCCTCAAACCAATATCATCGGTACCCTCCAGTAGGAAAGCAATCAATACAATTACTCCCATTAGTAACACCCACTCTAGTTTACCACTCAAGACACTCTCTTAAATTGTCTTAATCCTTGCCTTCTATAAGTATCAAATTACATCTCTACAACCAATCCACTACCCTCCTAACATTTTATTATCCTAATTTACAACAAAGATAAAAGCTAAGTTAAATAAAATGCCCCTAAGTCAGATTATTTTACTATTTCACCTCACTCTACTAGCCTTTATCACCAGTTATCAAATCTACCTCCTTAAAATACTTAAAGACTTCAACCACTCCTCACAAAGAATATCAACATCTACCCAACCTGTGTTTCTTCATAACACCTTAACTCTATAAACAAAACCATACCAGATTTATTTTTCTATAAATATCTTAAAACTAAGCATCCAAATTTACTATCAAATATCAAACCAATACCAAAATATAACTGGCAACACTCTTCCCTCTGTAAAATATCAATTCAAAAAATTTGCAAAGATATTCACCTCAATCCTGGTCCCACTGTTCATAAAACCATCACTTCCAACCCCAAAATAAACCAGTCACTTAATACATGTCAGCAAAAAAACAGAATCCAAACTCACCTTATTAAATATGAACTTAAGAAGTAAGCACAATAAAATCCATGACATACATGATTATCTTGCCACATACACTCCTGATGTAGTCATAGCTACTGAAACCTGGTTAAAAAAAGACAGAAAGGATAATGAGATCACCCCCCCCCCACCCCCCCAGGATACAATATACTCAGGCATGACAGACAAAACAAGTGTACAGGTAGTGTAGAAATCATCTATGAAAATTACCTAACCAATACCTTATTTCCACAGGAAATACCCACATTTAACAATGCTGAGCTACTATTAACACTCTTAAAAATCAACACTAGGAAAGCTATGTTTAACAGCAATTTATATACCACCAGGGAATAACTTTGATACTGCTGAAGGCATCCTGTATTGAGTATCCCAACAAATCAACAAATCAACCATGAAACTATAAAACTTGGAGACTTAACTATAGACTGACAACTCATAAATTCCACTACCCCCACTGAATCCATAAACTTGTACAACTTCAGACAATTAATAACCACACCTACTAGAATCAATAAAATTTCATGGAGACACTCAGCATTAGATTGGATTCTTACAAAAAGACCACACAAACTGAAAAAGTAGGCTGCTTCTCAATTAGCATAAGTGAGCACATACCAACATATGTTATTAGAATTCACTATAGCCTAGATAAACCTAGATAAATGGGTTTTGATTAAATGAATGAAGGTGCATTATTTTGAATGCGTCTTGATTGAACATGAAAGCACGAAAAGGCAAAATAGTGAAACGGCATATAAGCAAATTCTTTCCCTGGGAAATAAATCGCTTGGCCGCTTCTGTTACTTTGCCATTTTCATGACTGTAGTGCAATCTTGGAGTTAGTATATTTAAGTAGTGGGGGTGTAGGGGGCGAAGCTTCCCAATTTATGTAATGTTTAAAACATGTTTGGTTTTTCTTTGTTTTGTGGAACAGCATTTTTTTTCCCTTGGAAAAAAATCGCTGTTCTAAGCATTCAAGATTGTAAGCTTTCGCTTTAATGGGTTAGATAAATCATTGTTCACTTTTTTTAAGCGTTCGATGATTTAACATAGACCCAGATAAACATATTATCTATAATCAAATACGAAATACAACCAATTTCAGCAAATACATTTTCATTGAAACACTACAAAAATGTAATTGGAATGTACTTAAAACAATATTTTTAGATACTGCTGTAGAACACTTTAAATAACGTATTCTTATAGACCTTAAAAAATCCATCACCAGTACATAATAAAAGAGTAAAGTCCAACCTTGCACCATGGCTAACAAAGAAAACTAAAAAATCATGATAAAACGGGGTAAAGCCTTGAAGATTTGTTATAAAAATAGAACTCAAAATGTCTTCCAGCAATTTAGACATCTTAGAAACCTTGCAAAACTCCATTCCAGACTGGATAAAGAAACATACTATACCAGCCTACAAAATAAATATATAAACAACCCAAAATGTTTTGGTCATCACTAAATAAACTACTCCACCCTGGCAAGACCTCTAGTCTCTCTTCAAAAACAGAGAAACTCTATCCTCACACAGTTTAATTCTTACTTTATACAATCAATATTATTTCTCTTAGACACTAACACATCTGCCCCCTCACTCTACCCCTGCCCAATCAAAAGTACCCACAGCTCTTTAATTTTAGTCCAGTACCTACCTCACTCATAAGGAAGTACTTCCTTAAACTAAAATCTGCTTCTGTAGGTGTAGACCAACTACCATCAGACTACCTAAAAATGGCTGCAGAATTATAGCCTTCCTTCTGTCCATACTAATTAATAGGTCCACAGCAGAAAGATACATCCCATCACTGTGGAAAAAATCCTACATCATACCATTGCACAAAGCCACATCTATAGTGTTTAATAACTACAGACCAATAGCAATTCCCTCTCCCTCTCCAAAATATTAGAGAATTGCATTCATATGCAGCTGATACAGTAACTAACCCCAAAAACCCTGCTCTCAGAAATACAACATAGTTTTGGGCTCCAGCAAAGCACAACTACTGCTCTACTACATTCTACCAATATAATAAACTGACACAGAAATGATGGTCTGCTTGTGTCCATCATGTTCTTAGACTTGTCAAAGGCATTTGATACTGTCTCATGCCAGCAACTGCTCATTCAACTTTCCAAAATAGGACTTTCACAATACTCCTTATTGTGGTTACTTAGTTACTCATCTGGAAAGCAACAAGCCATTAAATGGCAACAAATCTACTCATCCTTTCAACCAGTTACTACAGGTGTCCCTCAGGGCTCTATCCTGGGTCCTCTACTATTTAATATATGTATTAATGAACTCCACACCTCCACTCACCATGCTAGTTTAGTTTAGTATGCAGATGACTCAACATTAATATGTGTGGACTCAACAATAAATAAGCTCCAAGACATTACCCAAAAATCTTTCTCCTTTGCAGAAACTTGGTTGAAATAATCAAACCTCTTACTTAACCCCCAAAAAAATAAGTTAATGCTTTTCACCTCAAAAAGTTGCCAAAATCAAAAGAAATATTTTACCATAAAGTCAGCAAATAATACTGTCTTTGAAACTGTAACTCACAGTAAACTTCTAGGTGTTACAATAGATGACAGTCTGAAATATGACCACATAAATATTGTGGGAAGAAATATTCAAGGAATTGTTATGGCTAGGTTTGCATAGGCCTTAGAGCTGATAGCCTAGTACCAACCTATGAACCTATATACTACACACCATTAAATCTACACACCAGAAACTAGGGTCACAATATAGGATCAATGGATTACTTACAGATCCTGCAAAAAAAATTCTAGCCACTACCTTCTTACTGCCAACTGTCTTATATGCTGTTTCATAGCCTAATAAACTTAAGCAATACTCAAAGAAAGAAACTTGCCTTCTGCTACAATAAAATAGCTAAATTTGCCACCAGTGTCCCTCATAGGGCCTATCATTTTCTTAGCTTAAAGCAATTAAACTGGTTTGAACTTTCCAACATTTTAACATATTCACAACTAACTACAGCACACAAACTTATTCACCATCCAGAGAAATGTCCTGCACTACAAAACTTATTACTACCCTAGTGTCCAGCAAGGGACCTCTTTTCTAGTAACAAATTCTTATTACTCACAGATAAGTCACATAATTTTGCAGGAGACTCACTATACTCCCAGTGCATTGCTAAACTCTGGAATACTACCCCCAAGCAAATAAAACTCTCTGACAAACTCAGTAGTTTTAAACTACTGTTTAAACAACATTTTAACCAATTCTGATCCTATACATGCTCAATCACAATGTTAAAACTTTGTATTCAGTGTAGGATATTCTCCAAATACTCTCCTTAAACATAATATTCTCAACCTCTTATTGAAATGGCAAAAAATGTTTATGCATAACTGTTGCCTGTACAATCCACCAAGTTCCATGTGTGCTTTCTCTTTAGTACCTACCACCCCTGTAAAACCTTAGAACATATAAATGTAAAAAGAAGTTATGTACTTAACACTCTTCAATTCCATATGCATATTCTTCTGTCTTTCTGTGTAGCTGGAAACTCAATCTGAGGTAATCTTTAGAGGGGCATTGTGGGTAGAGTCTTAACTCGAGAGTATTTGGCTTGTGTGAGCTGTGTAACAGCCAAGCTGGTTCCGTGGATCGGTTCCATGCCCCAAAGGTCAAGGAAAAATGAAGATCGACAACACAGATGGAACATTATGGTAAGTACATAACTTCTTTATACGATGTTGTCAATCTTCATTTATCCTTGACCTTTGGGGCAGAGTCCCCAGCTATTTTAGACCTTGGATGGTCTTTTTGAAGGATATTCATGAGAACCATAGAGCCAAAGGATGCTCTTCCTCTGGAGACCAGATCTAGTTTGTAATGAGTGATAAAGGTATGCAGAGTAGCCCATGTTGCTGCTGCACATATTTCATCCATGGAAGCCTTGGAATGGAAAACAGCAGACGTGGCTATTGCCGTAGTAGAATGCGCTCTCAATGGTGCTGGTAATTGGAGATTCTTTTTATTGTATATCAAAGTACTACAGTCTCTCAACCACCTTGACAAGGTGACTTTTAAAACACATTTCCCCAGAGATGGACTGGAAAATGAGATATGTAACTGATCTGATTTTCTAAATTCTTTAGCCCTGTTGAGGTAGAAACAAAACTGTCTGTGAACATCCAGCAAATGTAAGCAATATCATAGATGGCAGAACCATAGGGTGAGGGGAGGCACCCCCTCCCCACTTTTACAGCTGCAAGACCTGTAACGCACACACGCTTACGTGAATTTAGAAGTGCGCGGTTCATGTCTCATCACTGCTGCCATGCTGCCAGACTCAACACAGCTTAAGGCTGCTGGTGCCTCAACACCCACGATAAGCTTAAGGCTGCTGGTGCTCTGTTTATTAGTTTCTGAAGGCTGGTGCTCTGTTTATTAGTTTCTGAAGCTGGTGCTATTTATTAGTTTCTGAAAGCTGGTGATGTGTTTGTGTGTGTGTGTGTGTGTGTGTGTGTGTGTGTGTGTGTGTGTGTGTTGGGTAGAGATCTGCTCTATAAGAAATAAAATTTCTTGCTCTGTAGGTTTATGGAAAAACTCATCATAAAACACATTCTAATCCTACAATACAAGACATTCTATTTATTATTTAATTCAGTGTCAGCTTATTACATTACTCATTTTTTTCTGTATTATTTTAGTTTGGATTGCAATTTCCTATTCATTTAAATGAGGTGTATCTGTTGTGTAAGTTACCTGTTGAATGGGGCTTCACACAGGTTATGTGGCTTTTCTTGCAAGGTTTGTCTTGTCTGATCATCTACTTCAGACCTGAAGTAAGATGTAGCCTTCTTTATATTGTTGGGTGGATTAGAGGTGGTATTTTAGCTATGCAGGGCAAGTTACATTTGCATACATTGGTTTTATAGCTTAGTTGTGTTTCTTAGTTAATTTTGTCTTATTTAATGTATTTTTTTAGATTTTAATCTATTTCAGTGGATATATTTTTTGCAGTTGACTGGTTGTATTTTTATTGCTTTATTTAAAAAATATTTGTTATTTTGGTAAATTTCATTTCTAATGGTTTGATTCACATGGGTGTGATTGTTTTGGTGTGGTCTGACTTTACATTGTATATAGTATACAATGCCTGACTTTTCTTTTTAGAGTGGTATAAATAAGGATGAACTAATGTGATTGTTTATGCAGTTAGAATATTAAGAAATGCACTGGGATTCAGTAACACCTACATTACGTGTAAACAAGTGTACACTGTTTTGAGTGAACAGACAACAAACGCATAACTCACACCTTCTTCCTCCTAATTTTAGTTTTCCCGCTGATGGGGATTAATAAAGGTTACCAGAAAGTGTAGACTACATGCACACACAGCGTAATCTTCCTGAGTGACAAGAAAGTGGAAAAAATGTGGTTGGGATGTTATTGAATATAGATTGTGTACATTTACTGTACACTTAGTGTAGGTGTTACTGAGTTTGACCTATGGTTAATTACACACACACACACACTGGTGCTAAATGCTTAATGCTGTTTAGAGAGTAGAAATAAACTGTCTGCACTGTGCCTCATAAAATGTGACAAGTTTTTCCAAACAAAACCTGCCATTTAAGTAAGTCATGTCATTTAAGTAATTGCACACCAAATACCTTTAACATAGTCTTATATTAATTGAAACTGCCTCTGTTGGTAGCTCTTTCTGGATTCCTCTGGCATGATAGTTGCCAGCTTCTTCTAAAAGGTCTTTGTATACTTTGGTTGATTCTGTCTCCCAGCTGCACTTACCTGAAGTGAACAACAACTTAACTTTCACAAAGAACAAACAGTCTCTGACTGGTCATATATCATTCAAGAACTCAATAAGCATGCCTGTCCTCACTAATACAGCTAGATATATTTCTGTTATTAAAGAAACAGATACAACCTTAACAGAAACACTTCATTTAAAAAAAATCTGTTTGCAATGGATTTTTGTAACGGTGCTATAAACATTATTTATGCAATCATTCACCATTTTAGGTCACATGTATTTTTTCACAGTCAGAACCACTGTGGTATGCTAATATATATATATATATATATATATATATATATATATATATATACATATATATCTGTCTGTATACACAAAACACTTAATCCTGCATTCCATTTACTAGAACTCCTATTTTGATAGGCAAAGCTGCTTCAATAGAACAATGAATTACAAAGACAATCCGATTTCACTACTCAAGCATCATCATTTTCATCTGGAGACAGGTATTTTACATCCATGGAGATCTGTACACCACAAGTGTTTTTTTACAGCACATTTGATTGAAAAAAATGTCATGTTTAAATGAAATCTAATTCGATCTAAGCCTCAAATGACTGATTCAGATTTGACTGAAAACTTTGTAATGACTGTTGGCATTGTTTTGGAGACTAGGAATTACAGTGCTAGTCAATATGGATTTGCATTAGTTCCTTGCTAATGCCCAATTTTTTTGTTGTACCTCCATGTCTAGAAGTTTGTGTCTGTGTGCCAGCTGTGATTCAGTGTATGAAGAGTATTCCATTTTCTCTTCAGGTGTGCGACTGTGGATCTAATTTATGTAAGCTGGAGGGACTGAAGCCATCCAAGTGGGGGTACAGGGGGCTTGTCTATCCTACAAGAAAACTTTTAGAGATATGTTTAGTATATGTGACATTTTCAGTGAAATGTATGTTACATTTATGTGCCACTTTTTTAATCAAATTTGCTTTAGATCTGTTGAACCATAATCATTATCAGATTTGCTTTGGATGTTGTACCATAATCATTATCAAATTTGCTTTAGAGCTGTTGAGCTATAATCATGTATATTCTTATGGTGTGTGTGTGTGTGTGTGTGTGTGTGTGTGTGTGTGTGTGTGTGTGTGTGTGTGTGTGTGTGTGTGTGTTTGTGTGTGTGTGTGTAAAATGCCCAGTTACTTATGCCTGGTGGTTAGGATTACCTAGGCTCAAACCCTCTACCTTAGGGACAACAGCCTGCATTTAATACCCACACCACCACTTGTAATTCAGGGAGTTCAGTCCATAGCTCTCAACTGTCTAGATTTTCACAGAATATTTGGTTCATACTTTGGTCTGTTCCTCTTAAAATGTGTGGTTTTGTGGCAAATCAGTGATATCAGAATTCACTAAATAATGATAGCTCTTTAAGTTTGTCTTCCTATCTTTTCTGGTAACACAAAACAGTATTTCAGCAACTTTCTAAGATTATACAAGCAATATTTTAAATGTGTCCCTGGTTTTTGGGCCTTTGCACCAAAGCTTGGCTTTTTCCAGATTTCTTCTGCTATGAAATTGAGAGATTTAATTGTGTCACATGGATGGTGCAGTGGCAGTGTTGTTGCTCACAGCAAGAGGTTTGCTGATTTGATTCTTGTCTGGGGTGCCTTCTGTGTGGAGTCTCTATGTCCTCCCTGTGTTCATGTGGATTTCCTCCCATGTTACAAAGACATGCATCAGGAGCATTTCTCACTGGACCTCTGCTGAAAATTGGCTTTGTTCCAAGTCAGACTTTCCTGGTAAATAGATGTTAAATAAAAAATCTTTCAAGGAGCTGAGAGCTTCAGGGGAAGAGAAGTTTAGTGCTGCTTATTCCAAGTCTGTTTGCACTGTTGGTAGCACAACAGGTAGTAGCCTTACTTTTGATGCATAATGTTATGGGTTCTACTCCCAGAGGATGTAGATGGATCACTGATACTGTGCTGTGTTATACTTTAAAGGGAGTGGATGCTGAAGTCCTATGAATGCCCTCTTTTGGAGGAGTTACCTAGTAACTATGAACCTGTCCTCAGTTTGCCTTCCATTCCCTACTGCAATATTACTAGCTTATTATTTTTTAATGCAACATAGGCAATTTATTCTTCAAGGGCAACAGCCTCTTTATTTGTAGATGAAACAATGAAATATGAAGTTGTTTCCGAGCAGCAATCTCTTCATTGGTTAGAGATCCCTTTAATGTGGAATTATTTAGATGACTGACTTCTGCAAACATTTTGTATATTTACTGATATTGGTGGATTGTAATGACAGAAGTTTGTGTGGCCTTTTATGGTTAAAAATTTCTGAAATTAGTAGTTTTGTCATTATTGGTTCATATATTTTGTTTCATTGCTTACTAGAAGACTGTTCAAAACTACAAATTTAAAATGCATTCTAACAACAGGTGCTGTATTACACAATGAATATAATTTAATACACTCAGGAAGGTGAATCAATGGATGGCCCTAAAAATGTGTTTGAAAACAGCCCAGAGGAAAGTGTGAAAGGCTCAAAATCATGGGCAAATTTTAAGCTTTACTCTTGTTACCAAAGCAATGGATGAAGGTAAAACAGTTCACACCACATTACCTTGACCTGGCCAAGCCTTTTGACACAATCCCCTACTGAGGTGTAGTACAAAAGATGAATAATGTACTAGCAAACTCTTGCATCACTAGTTGGATAGCCAACTTGCTCACAGGATGCAGGAGATCAAAAATAGGGGAAGAGACGAGTCAACAATGGAGTCCCCCAGGGTTAGGTGCTGAGACTTTCTGCTTGGCATATACATCTCAAAAGTAAAAGGAAATACCAAAGGGCTTTGGCTGGCTAAGTTTGGGATGACTGCAAGCTAGGAGCAGTTATTGAATCCCCAAATAACTTAACCATCATGCAGGAAGGTTTGTCCCAAATAATAACTGGTGTCAAAATCATGACAATGCCCTTTGAGAACTGACTCAATTGTTTGGCATTTGGGAACTTGTGTTTACAGTGACCTAACTTTTGACCAACATGTGCCCAAAGTTATAAGAAAGCCTTTCTATATTGCACAGCTTATAAACAAATTGATTGTGACTAGATCTAGAGATGTTGTTGTCCCCCTTTACAAAGCTCTCATTAGGTCAATCATTTTGTATAATGCCCACTTTGGTATGTATCTGTCCAGCCTCATGCAACAATTGGAATACCATCAGAGATACCTTATTAAAAGGATACAAGTCCTAAACAACAGCTCTTGCATGGGCCACCTCAAAGATTTATTACTATACTCAGTATCCTACAGAGTCCTTAGAGGTGGCATGTCTGGCATGCAAGGCATCCTCTGACCTAATACAGATGGACCTACTGTACATCAGCAAGTCAAATGGCATCAGGAAATACTCAGTCCAGTTATCTAAACTGAATGTTGTGGAGAGATGGATATATATCACAGAGGCTACCACTGTTTAAGAACAGACTATCCATAAAAATAAAACAAAGCTCAGCCGTCCATATTTAAATGCAACTTGGATCTAAGGATGGGTAATAGAAAATGTACTCCAGGATTGCCCCTCATGCCACTAATGGATAGAGGCAGTTCCTAAATGCTGCATCCCTTTCATGGGTCCCCTCAAATTATCTATGGTATGACCACAGTTATTCTCACTAGGGCTAATATACAATTATCAGCCATGGGATAGGTAAGACCAATCAGAAAATGTTAATTCAAGCACCAAAAGGGAATTGGCTAAGCTTAAAATGTCTTCCAAGTGAACCTTTGTTGTGGTAGTAAATAGTTATAAAAAATGCCCTTTTTAGATTACTAAGTGCTCCTCTCACCCTCCTCCCCCAGTCTTCAACAGCTTCCAGCACGTATGAGCAATATTCACCTTTGTTAGAAAATTTCAGAAAGAAAACAGGTAAGTCAATGGTTTGATTAATATTAGTTTCTCAGAGCACCTTAGGAAGAAAAGACGGGTTGGTTCTTAGAGTAACCCTATCCTTATGAAAAAGCAAGTATGGGGGTTTTGAAGATAGTGCTTGTAATTTGGAAATCCTTCTGGCGGAGGTAATAGCTATGAGAAAAAAGGTCTTCCATAAAAGAAATTTTAAGTGACATGTAGCCATCAGTTCAAAGTGGGGAAGTACCAAAGATTGCAAAACTAAAGTTAGATCCCAAGGGTCTTTAAAGGGAGGTTTCAACCACAAGGCTCCCTTCATGAACACTTTACACAATCTATGAGAAATTAGTGAATGGTCTTCAGAGTCATTGTGAAAATTGGAAATAGCAGTTAGATGGACCTTAATAGTAGAAGCAGATGATCCTTGACTGAAAAGCATAGCTAAAATCTCCAAAACCTTTTCACCTGGTGCAGAAAAGGGGTTAAGACCATTATTGTACACCCAAATAGAAAGCCTTTTCCACTTGCTGTGGTAAAGTTTCCTGGTGGAAGGTCTGTGGGAAGCCAGTAGAAGTTTTTGGGCTGGGGAAGATCATTTTTTCTGCTTGGTGACTAATGAAATTGGAGGAGCCAAGCTGTAAGCCTGAGGTTCTGAAGATTGGGGTGCACCAGTCCCTGTGGATGAGACAGAAGATCCAGAACTAGGTCCAGAATCCATGGACAGTGAATTAGATGATGCCACAGAAAGGGAACCAGACTTGTCAAGGTCAGAAGGGTGCAATGACAATCACCTTGCTTCTCAACCTGCTGGCTTTCTTTAAGAAGAGAGGAATCAGTGGGAAGGGGGGAAAGGCATAGAGTAGTCTCATGGGCCAGTCTTGAAGGATAGCAACTCTTGGGGACTCCAGGGGACTCCCCCTGAGGGGAATTAGGACAAAGTAGCTGCTGCAGTTGTTGTTCAGGGGTGATGCAAAGAGGTTGCAGCAAATCTAGCCCCAGTGACAAAAAATCTTCTTTGTTACTCTGGGATTGAGAGACCACTCGTGAGGCAGGAAAATATATCTGCTCAGTTTGTCTGATATCATGTTCAAGCTCCCCAGGATGTGGATTGGTATTAGAAAGCAGTTGGAGGATATCGCCCACACTCTGAGAGCTTCTTGACACAGGAGGTAAGACTTGGTTCCACCCTGTTTGTTGATGTACCAGACTACTGACATGTCTGATTGAATTGCACTCGTTTCTAGAGAGAGGACCGATTGAAAGACTTGCAATGCTAAGAGCACTGCCCTCAGTTCCAGAACACTGATATGAAGATTGGCCTGTAGCAGGGACCAAGTGCCTTGGACTGTTCTTCCCAGATAATGCCCTTCACCCCATCTGGGAGGCATCCATGGTCACTATGACCTTGGGTTGAGGTGGAACAAAGGGACGGCCTAAAACAATTTCCTCAGATTCTATCCACAAGGATAAGTCCTTCTTGCAATGTCTGGTGATTAAATTGGGATGTGTCACTAGATGGGTTATGAAGTACCATTGGGATGCCAGAAGTTATTGTAGCAACCGCATGTGAAATCTTGCTAGTTGAACTAAGGTAATGGTCACTGCCATGGACCCTAAAGCTCAAAGGACTAGAAGTGCAGGAGCCTTGTCATTGAAGAGAATGGCTTGTACTTGGGATTTTATCTTCTGTAGCCTGTCAAGAAGAATGGAAGCTACACAAGAAATGGTATTCAGACAAGCTCCTATGATCTCTAGATCTTGAGTGTGACTGACATTTTGATTAATTCACTGTAATGACCAGACAATCGAACAGGTGCAGAATGAAATCTGAAAAAAGTGTCAAAACGCTGAGTAAATCCACAACCTGGTAGGAAGGAGAACCAAAATCGTTTATTCACAGACTAAGTGCTTTCACCCTGTATCCATACATCAGAGTAAATAAACCACAAAAAGCATCTGCATTTATACAACTATAAAGTACAACATGCCCACGACTAATTATACAATACTGTGCTAATTAATTCTTAAAGGAATATTGTTAAAAACACTTGAACACATTAAAAAAAATGTTTTATTGTATTAAATAACTAGATAACCAAGTATAAATATAACCATGCATAAATATGTGCAAATCCTGCTATTAAATAAATTAATTAATACATACTATCAATAACTTTTTATAAAAAGCTTAACCAACAGAAGTGTACCAAGGCAACATATGTATTTTAAAAGCCTGCATATATGAAATTAAAAAAAAGGGCAAAAAAAAAATAAAAACCATTAATTCTAATGGTCACCTTAAACCTGCAATGCTCTTAACTTCAATACATAACATAATGATACATTATCATTAATACCTGGAGATATTGTGGCGTTTGTCCTCAATTGCCATTCCATCTCCATTTTCTCTAAGTATAGGTTAACATCACCCTCTCTAAAATGGTCAACAATTCTGTCAATTAAAAAAAAAAAAGTTATGTACCTACCATAAAGTTCCATGTTAGTTGTTCTTCATCTCGCCTTCCTTCTTGCTGGATGGGTTCAGAGCCGATCCTCTACTCTGACTCGGCCACTTTCTATAGCTCGAGAGCTCTTTACTGGCTCGAGGCTACCCCTTATCCCAGAAAGCCCAGCGTCAGCTACCCAGATCTCATTTGAGATAGCTCACACTAGATATAATCCAAGAAGATAATCCATTATTATTAAACCTGGATGTACAGTAAATTTGTCATGGTTTGTTTGGGAAGCAACTAAGAACAAAACAAGTTAGCCAGTGAAACCATTGAAAAACTCCTCTTAATCCTTGAGGAAGGGGGAAGGAGGGAGGGACGCAAGAAGGAAGGCAAGATGAAGGACAACTAACATGGAACGTTATGGTAGGTACATAACTTCTTTATGTTAAGTTGTCCAATCTCACCTTCATTCTTGCTGGATGGGACAGCATCCCTAGCACCTCAATCCTGGGTGGCTCATTGGAACAGACTCTTCAGAACCATGGAACCAAAGGAAGCCCTGCCCTTGGAGACCACATCTACTTTGTAATAAGAAATAAATGTATGAGGATCTGCCCAAGTAGCTGCTGCACAAATTGAATCTATGGGCAATCTAGATTGAAAAGCTACCGAAGTAGCTACTGACCTGGTTGAATGACCTTTGGGTCTTGCTGGAAAATCTTTTTGGCGCAAACGGTAAGTATAGGCAATGGTGTCTGATAACCATTTTGACAAGGTTACTTTAGAAACTGGAAGGCCTTGTTTGTTGTTAGCAAATGAAAAGAACAACTGATCTGATTTTCTTAGCTCTTTAGTTCTATGGAGATAGAAACATAGTTGTCTATGCACATCCAATTGCTGTAATCTGTATTCTGCCTTGTTGGAATGATTAGGTAAAAAGACACAAAGTTCAATGGATTGATTCAAATTGTGTTCTGAACAAACTTTAAGTAGAAAAGATGAGTTGGTTCTCAGAGAAACTCTGTCTTTGTGAAAAAACAGGTATGAAGGGCGAACACATAGGGCATGGAGTTCTGAAACACGTTTGGCAGAAGTAACAGCAACTAGGAAGAGAGTTTTCCAAGAGAGAAATTTCAAAGAACATGATGTTGCTAGTTCAAAGGGTGGCAGTATCAAGGAGGCCAGAACCAAATTGAGATCCCAAGGTGGAAAGGGCTCTTTCACTGGGGATCTAAGTAGAAATGTACCTCTCATGAAGGCCTTACAGAGTTTGTGAGACATTATGCTTGAGTTAAAAACTCCGATGTGAAAATTTGAAATGGCAGCTAATTGTACTCTGATGGTGGCAGCAGCTGCACCAGATCGAAAAAGTTCTGCTAAGAAATCCAAAATTTCGTGTACAGGAGCTGTAAAAGGATCTAAATTCCTGGATTCTGCCCAGTAAGAGAATCTTTTCCATTTGCTAGCATAAACTTTCCTTGTAGTCGTCTTATGGGAGGAAACAATAACATCACGCACTGCTGGGGAAATGCTGGGGAGCCTGGCTAAGATTGGAAGTGAAGTAACCAAGCTGTGAGCTTGAGAGATTGGAGGGATTGGTGTAACCCACCTGATTGATGAATCAAAGGTTCGGCACTGGGTCCAGCACCCAAGGCTGGGCTAGAAGGTGGGGGTGAAGGAATAGAAACCAAATCTATCAAGGCCAATAGGGGGCAATAAGGATCATCTTGCAACCCAACGATTTTGCTTTCTGAATGACTTTTGGAATTGGGGGAAGGGGTGAAATGCATAAAGGAGTCCCTGAGGCCAATTGTGGACTAGAGCATCCCTGGGTGTCTGACCTGTAGGAGGAACAAAGGAGAAGTAGCTGCTGCATTTGTTGTTGAGGGGAGAGGCAAAGAGACAGCAGCAGGGCTGGCCTCATTTGCGGAAAATAAGATCCACAATTTCTTGTTTCAGAGACCATCGTGCGGCATGAGGATAGCCCTGCTAAGCCTGTCCACTATTACATTGGATTTCCCAGGGATATGCATTGCTGTCAGAAAACGTTGGGAGGAAATCGTCCACTGCCACAGTCTGAGGGCCTCTCAGCACAAGGGTAAGACCTGGTTTTGCCCTGTTTGTTGATGCACCAAACCACTGACATGTTGTCCATCTGTATTGCAATAGTCCCAGCAGGGAGAGAGCCTTGAAGAGCTTGCAACGCTAGGAGCACCACTCACATCTCCAGGACATTGATGTGCAAGTGGTACTAGCAGTTACCACGTGCCTTGGACTGTCTTCCATAGATAATGCCCCCCCCCCCACCCTATCAGGGAAGCGTCCGTGGTCACTGTGGCAACCGGATGGGATTCCATGAAAGGTCTGCCCTGAGTCACTAGTGGGGAGACCATCCACCAGGAAAGATGTCTTTTGCAAGATTCCGTAATTAGCATCATGTGAGACATGGGTAATTCTTGGAAGGACCATTGTGTGAAAAGAAGCCACTGAAGGATTCTCATGTGAAAGCGTGCTAAGGGAACTAGAAGAATGACTGCTGCCATGGACCCTAGAGCTTGAAGGACATATTTGACTTGAATTCTTTTACTCCTCAGGAGAAGTAATACCTGATGTCGAATAATGGAAACTCTTTCCTGAGGCAATTTTACAATCATTTTTCTTGTGTCGAGCTCCACTCCTATGTATGTAATAGATTGACAGGGCAACAAGGCAGATTTTTCAAAGTTTATTGTGATGCCTAGTTGAGCACAGGATGATATGGTGTAATCTCGTGCCTCTATAAGTTGTTGCCTGGTGGTAGCAGTGAGGAGCCAGTCATCTAGATAAGGAAACACCTGGAATCATAAATGCCTCAGGTGAGTTGTAACTACTGCCATGCATTTGGTGAACACTCCGGGGGCTGTGGTGAGACCAAACGGCATAGCTCTGAATTGGTAATGACTGGCCCCTAGCTGGAAGCATAGAAATCTCCTGGACCGTCTGTCCATTTTTATATGACAGTATGCGTCCTAAAGATCTATGGAGCACATCCAATTGTCCTGACCCTGAAAGGGGAGAATGAACTGCAGTGTTACCATCCAGAACTTTTCTTTTTGTACAAATCTGCTGAGATCCAGAATTGGTCTCCAGTCCCCTGTCTTTTTGGGCACTAAAAAGAATCTTGAGTAAGTTCCGGATCCTACTTGGTCTGTGGAGACTTCCTGGATGGCTCTTTTTTCTAGCAGTCTTGAAACTTCTGTGACTGCCTGATCCCTTAGATTGGGTGGAACATCTGGGATGGATTTTTTTTAAACAAGAGGAGGTTGATGGAAGGGAATTTTGTAACCTCCAGTTATAATGGATAGTACCCATTTGTCTTTTGTAATATTTTGCCAGGCGATTGGATACAATGAAAGCCTTCCCCAACTGCCTCCAGACTTAAGCAGTTGGGCATCCCTTCAAGGATGTTGATAGGGTTTGGAAGAGAACGTATCTCTGTCACCTTGATTTTGCAGACCCCCTCTGCCACAAGGGTGGTGTCTGCCATTGTTATTGTTTCCCCCTTTGCCCCTGGGGGAAAAATCACCATGTGCGTCAGGCAAGGGTCCCTGGAATTTTCAAAGCCACATCTTTCCACCCTTCTGACCCTTTGGGTATGGACTGGTAGGAGTGGAAAAATGGGCTTCCACATCAGAGAGCGTCTTGCCTTCCTGCTGGCACCTGGGAAGAGTGTCTTTCACCTGAGACCCAAAGAGAGAGGAGCCATCAAAGGGGGTATTGGTGAAAGACGCTCTGAAAGGTTCCGCAAACTGACACAGCCGCAGACAAGTATATCTCCTAAGAGCCACTCCTGTTCCTGCAGGTCTGCTTGCTCCATCGGCTCCAAATGAAATAAGCCTCATGGAGAAGTTGACTACTGAATTTAAAGTCACCAGCTGGGTAGCTACCTTGGCTGAAGCTCCCTCAGCTGTGGGATCTTGTAGGGTATCTCCAAGCTCTTTTAGGAGATCCCTCTGAAGTCTAGTAAAGTGGGAAAGATAGTTCAGGGACCTAAGGGAGAAGGGTGCTGATGAAAACATTTGCTTCCCATATCTGTCCATCGTATGAGACTCTTTATTCGGTGGATGGACAGATGAGGAGGTTTCAGCTAACTCTCTCTTTATGGCTCCTGCTACCACCATGGCATCAACTGGGACACCTTTATTCAGGAATTGTTTTTCTTGGGGAGCTGTGATAAATTTAAATCTCCTCGGGACAGGTTCCATGAACTCTAGAGGTGACCAAGCCTTTTGAGACACTACGGACATGAGTGGCTCAAAAGATGGAGACTCCCAGGAGGTGGAAGGTCAGGAACCAAATGCATCCAGGTATACAGACTCATCCTCGGAAGGGGCTAGGGAAGTCCAGCTATGCCTCTGTCTAAGAATCTTGAGGATGTTCTAAAAGGAAACATCTTCAGAGTAGGACTTTGGGGACCCCTCTGATTCATCCAGGTCTGTATCTGAGGTGACAGACTCAGGGGAGGCTTGGTGCTTCCTCTTGCACTTTTTCTTCCAGGAAGCCTGCTCAGAATGCTCTGGGGAAGTTTTGGAAGAAGAGGGTTCACCCAATGGGGTATCCTGGGGCATAGGTTCCCTAGGCTTTGGGGTTGGAGGAGGAGCAGAGGTTGGCACAGGCACCGAAGGGGATGGAGCCAATGAGACTGATAGTGGGGCCGTCTGTGGGGACAGCACTCTCCGCATGACCTCGAAGGCATCACGGTCTCGACACAAAGAGGGCTCCAGCTCCAAAGAGACAGGAATCCCACTCTGTGTCGAGGGCAACAGCTCTGAGGCTGATGTGGGAACCGAGCTCAACTGAGCCGATGCTCCGAAAGGGAGAGTGGGGTCGGACAAGGGTCCAATGCCACTTCCCCCCTCTGAGCCGACAAGAGAGCTTTGGCACCCAGATACCTCAATGGAAGAAAGAACTGAGGTAATCGGAGCCAACATTAGAGCCGAAGAGGATGTCATCAGAGCCGAAGGAACCACTATCAGAAAGTCCATGGACTTCCGGCACCGAACTAAGCATAGTCAGAGGAGGAATCAATATCGAAGCAGATGGAGCCAAGACCTGTTGAGGTGGGCTCAAAAGCATTTTTGCAAGGGCCTATGACTTCAGCAACCTACTGACCACTCTCTCCATGTCCTGATCCGATAACCTTGAGGATCGAGAGGAATGGGAAGATGACCGATGACTGGCTGTGCTCTGAGGTAAGGGTGATTGTGGCACTGAGCGAATCAGCTCCAATGAGGGAGACCTAGCTCATTTCTGGCTCCCAGATGGCTCCAAGGTAACAGTTGGAGCTGATGGAGGAGTAGTCTTGTCTGTGCTAGAGGGCACCGATGCACTTGGTTTGTCAAGCTCACAGGTCGGTTCTGAACATGGAACCGATGACTTGACTGACTTCAAAGATTTCACTGGTTGAGATGCTTTAGCCGGAGAATCCTGTTTCAACAATCCATAGAGGATTAGTTTGTTTTTCCACTCCTGCAGGACCCTTGGACTAAAAGCATGACAAATAGCGCAAAAGTTCTGCAGGTGTAGAGCCCCCAAGCAGTACACATAACTGGTGTGCCCATCTGTCAGAGACATCTTCTGACAACATGAGTCACACTTTTTAAACCCTGAGGTTTTAACTTCCTTGGACATTTTGAGAAAAAAAGGAAGCACCACAAAAAGACACACTACAATAATAAAAAATTATATTAATAAAAATCTTAAAGGAGAGCCTCTAACTTAAATGGTTGTCCTTAAGGGGGGGGGGGGAGAGAACTCTCTAACTTAAATGAGTTCAGGGAACAACAGAAGGCCTAGTGACTAAGGAGCCAGCACAGCACAAAAACACAACAAAGGATGAGATAAGGGGTTTACGACTAAATAAACTTACAAACTACTATAACAGAGAAAAAATACACCAATTTTTCAAGTAAATTATTTAACTTTAAATAGAGAAAAAAGTTATGCTAAGCCTGAACCAGTATCGACACAACCTCACAGCTAAAGTGGCAAACGAGATCTGGGTAGTAGCTGATGGTGGGCATTCTGGGATAAGGGGTAGTCTCAAGCCAGTAAAGAGCTCTCGAGCTATAGAAAGTGGCCGATCCAGCAAGAACAAAAGTGAGATTGGACAACTTAACATCATGCTCTAGTATTCTTTCTTTCAATTTTCTAATGGTTTTACCCACATAGAACGCTGAACAGGTCAAGCATGTATCTATATAGACCGCCATCCTAGTATTACAATTACAATTGCCTGGACTAGGAATCGAACGTTGGTATCCCTCCACCATAACATATGGACCTGTGTTAATAAACTTACATGCCTTACACATGTTGCACTTAGACATCCTAGATACCATCCTTTTCTTGTTACATGTTTTTTCAAATAGGTTTTTAAGATTGGCACTTCTAGAGAAGGTCACTTTAGGGGCCAATCCCAACAAATTTTTAATATCAGGACTTAAAATCTGATTCCATGTGTTGTTAACCATAGTCCGTATTTGTGCAGCTTCATGATTAAAAGGCAATACTAAAGATGTGTCATAATCTATCACCTTTAATTTTGTAAATGTGGTCCCTGTATTGGTATGCAAGATAGGAAAGAACTTTTCTTTTCTATTTCTACGTATTTCATTTCTAGAGATTATCTCTGTCTGACATACAAGGTCATGTCCAACCCAGAATTGATGGACATTCTCCACCTAAAGAAAACCTTATCCCCTCGAGCCACACACTATAGGGATCTACACCTCACCACAACAATAAATAGGATGTGCTGGAGGGATAGATTCCTGTCCCAGAGACTTCCCATGCTTTGGAACAAGATCCCAATCTACATTAGGCAGAGCTCCTTGCTAACACTCTTCAAAAGAAACCTTGACAAGTGGATGGGAAACAGAAAGTTTACCTCGGGGATCACTTCAGTGGCTCTGCTGAACAGAGGCACAGGGAACTAATCTAAGGGAGAGGCGAAAGTCAACACATTCTGGGTAGGCTTATAAATGCCTTCGGGCAGATAGCTTAGTACCTACCTATGAACCTATGAACCTATAATTTTAATCTATAAATTGTTAGGGTAACCTCTTTCTTGAAATATACCTACAAGGGTATACATTTCTTGTTCAAAATCACCTTCACTACTTGTCAATCTTGAAATCCTAACCATTTGGCCCTTCACTACACACTTTTTTTTGATGGTTAGGTGGCAACTATTGTAATGTAGGAGGGAATTAGAGTATGCTTTCTTTCTATGTACTCTAGAAATGAATTTTTTGTCATTTTTATCCCAAGTTAATGAAATGTCAAGAAAATCAATGCTCTCATTACCAACATTATATGTAAAATTAAAAAATGATGTAGTAGAATTTAAATAACTAATAAATTCTTTAAGCTCACCTACTAACTCTCGCCATAAGATTAGTATATCATCAAGGAATCTTAACCATGTAATCACTTTACCATACAAGTTGTGTTCAAATACACAGTTTTCCTCCCACATGGCTAACACCAGGTTTGCATATATGGGTGCACATTTAGCCCCCATAGCTACGCCCGTTGTTTGGTGAAAAACTTCACCTTCAAATAATAAAAAATTGTTCAATAACACTAATTCCATCAAATCAACTAAAAGCTGTCTTTTCACATTGTGCATACCCTCTTTACCAAACAGGGCATCTCCAAAAAGCAACAAACCTTGATCATGCGGTATATAGGTGAATAAATTTGTGACATCAACCGTAACAAATAAAAAGTCATCATTAATGGAAGTGTCCCTTAAAATTTCAAAACAATGCCACAAATCCTTTAAAATATGCTTGTAGTACTGTACACAATTTTTATACCAGAAGTCAATATATGCTGCTATAGGCTCAGTTTATGAGCCTGTCGCAGAGACAATGGGCCTAAATGGGGGGGGGGGTTGTGTAGATCTTTGTGGATTTTTGGAATTCCAAATATCTTAGGTGTTATTGGAAAATCCACAGTCATGTATTTGTACTCTATATAATCAAGCACATTCTGGGTTAAAAAATCATGTAGAACCCAATCAATTTTACTGTATGCTCTCCTCATCTAATTGATGGAGACCCTCTTGTACATTTCAGTGTCATTTAACAACTCATAAATTCTACATACATAATCCTGATGATCCATGTATAAATGTAGATGCTTTTTGTGGTTTATTTACTCTGATGATGCCTTATGGATACAGGGTATAAGTGCTTAGTCTGTGAATAAACGGTTTTGATTCTGCTTCCTACCAGGTTGTGGAGTTACTCAGCATTTTAACACTTTTTTCTTTTTTTCTATGTGTTTATGCTCTTCTGAGCTAGTCTGTTTTATGCAGAATGAAATCTGTTGCTTGAATCAGTAGATGCCTGGTGGAACTGGTGATGAGCCAGTCATCTAGATAAGGAAACACCTGGAATCTGTGCAGTCTCAAGTGAGCTGTTACTGCTGCCAAACACTTGGTGAACACCCTGGGGGCTGTGGTGAGGCCAAAGGGCAGCACTCTGAACTGAAAATGACTGGCTCCTAGCCGAAAGCAGAGGAGCCTTCTGGAGTGTTTGTCCATTTTTATGTGGTAATACACATCTGGAAAATCTACAGAGCACATCCAATTATTTTCCTCTAAAAAGGGAAGTATAGACTGAACTGTGACCATCCAGAATTTTGCTTGCAGAACAAATTTGTTCAGAAGGCTGAGATCTAAAATTGGTCTCAAGTTGGCACCAAAAGAAACTTGAGTAAAATCAGGATCCTATCTGGCCTGGTTGGACTTCTTGGATGATTCTTTTTCAGCGGCTTTTGAATCTCTAAAGCTGCTTGATCCCTCTAATTGGCTGGAACATTGGGAAGTCTTCATTTTGATCTTAGAAAAAAGTGAAGGGAATATGGTAACCTCTGGCAATGATCCTCTCCACCCAAGTATCCAAAGTTATTTGCCACCAGCCTCAAGTGCAGAAAAAAATCTTCCCCCTGACTATTTCCAGAGGTAAGCACATGGGCCCCCTTTCAGGAATGCTAGTAGGATTGACCAGAGAAAGAATCTCTGGAACCCTGATGTTGTGGGCCACCTCTGCCACTGGGTCAGCATCTTCCATTAGTGCTCCGCCCTCTGCCCCAAGGGGATCCACCAGCACATGTGTGCTGAAAAGCCCCTTGGGATTTTTTGAACCACATTTTCCCACAGCTCTGATTCCTAGAGTAGGACTATTGGGGAGCAGAAAAATGTATGCCCACTGCAGATAGGGTCTTTCCATCTTTCTTGCACCTGGCTAGAGTTTCTTTGACTTTGGTGCCAAAAAAGAAGATCTTTCAAAAGGAGCATTGATGAAGGAAGACTTAAATGACTCCACAAACTCACACAAGTGCATCCAGGCGTGATGCCTTATGGCAAGATCTGAACCCACTGCCCTCGTCATCCCTTTGGCTGTATGCACAATAAGCCTCATGGATGCGCTGGTAATAGACTGCAGGGTGGCTAGCTGGGAGGCCACTTTATCCTGGACCTCCTCAGAACTGGAGCCAAGTGAAATGTGCCATAAAATTCAAGACCTTAGAGTGAAGGTCTATGATGCATACACCCACTTTCCAAATCTGTCCATTGCCCTGGACTCTCGATTAGGGGGATGAACAGTGAGATTGTCTTCAGCTAGTTCTTTTTAACTGGCCACCATCACCACCATAGCATTTACCGCTAACCCTTAGCCCAATGCTGGTGGTCTTTTGGAGCTGGGAGTATTTTATCCAGTATCTGGGGAATTGGTTTATGGAGTCAGGAGCCTTACATGCCTGCTGTGGAATCAATTTAATGAGATTGTCAGTGGGAGGGTCACCCAAGAAGTAGATGGACGAGCACCAAAAGCCTGCAAGTACACTGACTCCTCAGAGGTAGGGTCTTTGGGATTCCAGTTACCCCTCTGTTTCAGAATTTCTAGAATGTCTCTGAAGGAGATGTCTTCTGGTGGTAACCAATGGAACCTTCCCCTTCACTGAAGTCCTTGTCTTCTGTGATAGATTCCTCAGGGGAATCTAAGTGTTTCCTCTTACATGTCTTTTTATGGGGTGGCTGCCTGATGGGAATCTCTGAGGAGGACTCGGAAGAAGATGGGCCCCGTGCAGGGGTATCTTATAGCTTAGATGCTCGCAGTCCGGGCATGGAGGTTGGTAGCAGCTCTGGGCAAGAAAGAATCCTGGAGGTTGGTTGCAGCTCTGGGCAAGAGGGAGTCCTGGGATAAAACTCCAACATGGAAGAGGCCAGCTGACAGCCTGCAGAGGCCAATGCTCTCTCCATTACCTGGAAGGCAGGCCTCCATGAAGAACGATGGGAGCCCGGAACTGAGAACGACAACCTTGGAACCAAGGTCACTCCCCGCTCTGAGAAACCTATCCCCAAAGCAGTTGCTGAGGTAGAGCTCACATCAGCTGAGGTTCAGAGAGTGAAGGATGACTCCATATAAAAAACTGGAGCCGATCCAGAACCCTCTGACCCAACTTCGGAGCTACAGCCCCAGGAGTCTGTCAGTTCTGAAGGAGCCGAGGAAGTCAAGGCAGATCCTGGAACTGAGTGGGGAAAAGTTGTCAGCACTTGAGCAGCTGGAACCAGAGGGATTGGAGTTGTAAGCTATAAATCCTCAGAGGAGGTTAGAGGAGGAAGATTTGGTGGGGTCCTGGGAGAAAACAACTCAACTCCAGAAAGGAGAGGGGGTCTGGGAAGAGCCAGAAAGACCTTTGGCTATTAGGAGCTGATCCACTAACCTTATAATGTCGACTTGAGTTAGACTCCTGGAGGAACAGACAGATAAGCCTGAGGGGGATTCTGTTCTGTCAAGAAAAGGATTCAGGAGCTGTCCCACAAAGGGATCAATAGAGGGTGAATACCTTATCCTGGGTGTGGTAATTATGTTTGTTTTTGACAATGATGGAGGTTCCAATATTTGTGGAAGCATAGTAGGTGGAGTCGGTACCGACAGGGAAGCTGGAGATGTCGATACCGATGTGACCGGCACTGATGTCTCTGGTGCCATAGTAGACGGTGCCGAGGTAGTCAGTTCTGAAAGTTGCCTAACTTTAGCTTTCTGTTCCACTGAAGTAGAGGAAGCAGAAGGCTTATGCTTTTTTACTGCTGGAGCCGTAGGAGAAGTTGGCACCGAGTGACTTAAGTCCAAGATCAGATTTAGAGGGAGATGTGTCAGACTTGGATACAGCCTCCTCAAAAAAGGACTTAATTAGACCTTTCAATATTAATTTATGTTTTCCTTTTGATTAAGACCCAGTTACTGAATGCCTGGCAAATAGTACAGTCTTGCTGAAGATGAGCTGGGCATACCTCTCAACTGTACAGATTTTCGCAGAGTGTCCAGATTTTTTGCCTCATATGTTTGGTGCGTTCCTCCTAAAATCTGTACCTTTCTGGCAAATAGCTGAGGATTGAAGTCATTAAATAATGACAAACATTTGAGTTTAAGATAACTCATCCTTCAGAAAATTTATGTTAATGCAAAACCTATTATTCTATCAACTTACTAAGTTTGTAAAAGCAATATTTATAATCTGTCCCTATTTGTCCCCCCATCATGTTAGGCTTTGTCCAGATTTTTTTGCTCTAAGAGTTTGAGAGGTATGGAGCTGGGCCTAAACAATACACACAGGAAGAATGCCTGTCGGAACTGGGCATCTTCAGTCCACAATCCTGACACTGTTTAAAGTCAGATTTATCCACCATGTTGACCGGCAGAAAAAATGAAACGTCAAAAGGCAGCAATCACACACACATGCACACAGAAGGAAAAGAAAACTACCAACGATGGTAGTCCAAAATTACCTAAAGAGGTAGAAAGATACTACCAACGATGGTAGGGAAAGAATACCCAATGGTAAAAAGAAGCACACTCACTCGACAAAGAAATGTGAGAGAAAACTAGAAGGAAAAACAAGGTTGGTTGAAAAAAGTACAGATAAATTATATATATAAATGTGGAAAAATACTGAAGTCAACATGTTTTGTATTCTGTATTTAAAGGGTTAAGCAGAAAAATGTTCACTGCGTGCAAACTGAAATGTTCTGGAAAATGTTGATCACTGAGGAATGCAGGAGTTAATCTTAAACTGCTGATAAAGTTAATGGTGCAAGAATAACTGTGGTACTGGCTGGTAAAAACAAGTAATCAAACTATCAATTTTAATGAAAGTCTTCTGTGCTACGTGTATGTACGTGCAGGAGGGTCTATATAAGGAGAACTTAAAGTACAAGTAGCCAGACTGCTGGCATATTACTATCATGTAGCAGATCTCCATGCATGTAAAATAAAGCTGTTTTACTTGCTTACAAGAACTTGGTGTGATTCTTCCAGAATATGTTAGAAGAGTAAAATCTTTCGACATAACTGGCGCCCAACGTGGGGCGGCCCCTGCACGGCGCGAATCGAACAAAGAGAGGCTGAAAACCTGCGCAGGTGGAGAGAGATCAGGCTCTCCTCGAATGAAAGACCTCCAACTGAAACAGGTTGAAATTAGAGGCCAGTCACTCTTTCCAGATTCAATCCGTGAGGTGGCAGCGAAACAGGGCGGAGGAATCACAAAGGTAAGCAACAAGCTATTTTTTTTGTTGTTTCTGATTGGAATTTTTTGTCTAAATTTTGAGGGACTAGTCAAGGGAGAAATTTAATTTTCCCAAAGTATAAGGAGTATATGTGAATAAATTCCATATACAAGAGATCTCAGGAACAGGAATAGTTTCTCTTAAGAGAAATGGGAACAGGAACCAGTTGCGTCAAAGGTGACAACAATCTGAAGATAAAAAGTTTATGTTTGATTTACACCCAAAGAACGTAAAATATTTAGATAAATAGAAAAAAGATCATGGGTTTAGTGAATGTTTAAATAAGTCAAAATGTCAAAATCTAGTAAGATTACTGTGCAAACAGGCAGGAAATAAGACAAGGAATCAAAAGAAGGTGGGGTTTCCCCAGGCACAGAAATGGCTGAAGGAAGCAAATAAAAGACATAGGGAACAAAATTTGAAAAAAGGGTGTGGTAATTCAAGTGAAAGAGATGTGTACTTTGTTAAAAAGGAAGATAATAAAACTTCCAAGTGTGTAGAACCAGAATGCAGACTCTCAGATAAAATAGAAGAACATTGGAAGCCCAAGGCAGATTGGACTTGCATTAATCAATGCATTCAATCAGATGACGAAACCGTAGACAGTTATCTACATCGTCTCACACAATGGTTTAATGCTCATAGTGGGTTAATTAAGGTAGAAATTCAGGAAAATGACTCGCCCTATGAACAGCAATTAAAAAATGCATTCCTAAAGGGCTGCAAGACAGCCATTGGTAACTTTATACAAAAGCATATGATCACACAGGACAGCGTGGTCTACAGCCCCTCAATTATGCTAGACATGCTGAAAAATATCTAATAAAATAAGCCCAGACTTTTACAGTTGAAAGTTAAGATGAAACTTTAATG